>NW_026126485.1:5645000-6037500 GCF_943737965.1 Phodopus roborovskii
AATCTAAGTATTTCCATGTGGTCATCTTACCAGAGAGAGGGTCCGAAGTTCTGCTCTCTCTGTCCTACACGTTGAATATCCACCTACCTCTCCCTGACTCCCTCTTGTTTCCTAGTCCCACCTATCTTGAATTCTTATTGGCCAACAGTGCTTAATTCACTAAGCAATACAAGAAACATATTTACAGAATGACATATATATATATATACATACATATATATGTATATATATGCCCACACATATTAAAGAAATTAAGTTCCTGGCATAATAGAATGCCCTCTTCAGTCCTAGTAAGCCTCTACAGGAAAATTTAGTACTTTGAGGTTGCCCGTTTTACAGTCATCTATTTTGGAAATCCAAGTTTCCATTTAAAATTTTTGTTATTAAGATTAAAAAAATCTTATAGATGTGGTTATGTGTTTTTCATTTCAGAAAGTTGATAAGAACATATTTTGAAAGATCTAGTGCCTAGTATTGCTTTTATGAAATAATGAAAGGCTGACTGGCAGAACCAAAAAAATAAAGACTTTGAACATTGAAGAATTAAAAAGGAAATCTCTCCAATGGGGCAGGTCCTGGATACCAAGTAGATTATACCTTCATTTGCTTGTTTAAGAGGGAGAGGGAACTGGGGTCCATATGTAAAATAAGAATAAATAAATAAATAAATAAATAAATAAATAAATAAATAAGAGTAGATCTGCCTACAGACTTTGAATTAGAACAAAGACTATTCATAGTTCCTTGTCTCCTGGTCAATTCTGAAGTGCAGGAGTTGAGTCTGGCTATTCTACTGTAGAGCAATGACCTAAGAGGGAAATTTCCCTCTTGATCCTGTAAGATGTCTCTTTAGTTCCTTCTGGGAGCCTCCAAAGGAATGTCTGTTTTATAAATCTAAACCCAAGGAACATTTCATCCCTTCAAACCTCCCTTCCTTGACCCTTGTAAACACTGTTACTTGGTCAACTCTGCAAAACTGCTGAAAAAAAAATGAGCTTCATACTCATGCTATGACTTAGTGAGACTGGGAAACACGAAGAACTAGAGTTACTAAGAGAAAGCAGCGATTAAAGACTGTAATTAAAGCCACCTGGATTAGGACTTGAGAAAGGTCACCTGAAGAAAAAGGTGATTAACATTTCCAACACCAGAGCTCACCATGTCCAGTAAAAGCAGCATTTTAAAGATAGAGCACCCTTTATAAAATTAAGAGTTTTGGGACTGGACCTTTTCTTTTGTCACAATTTTTTCAAAGATTACAGGAAACCATTTTGTGGGTTGAATTTTTTTTTTAATTATGGTTTCATGGGAGAAATAATAGCATTGACTTTTAGGTCAGGATGTCTTTCCTATTAGGATGACTCATTTAAGGGAGTATTTTATAGTTTTCATTAGTTAGGATACAAAGACTTTTAGAATAATTTCTCTGAATCATAATTAATTTTTTTCACCAAATATATTTTCTGAAAATTATTTTTTTCTTTGCCAGATATGAATCTAGACAAAGCTTGTTCCCAGCTGGCTTTCACACTCAATACAAGAGTCCAATGGTAGGATATCACTGAGATCTCACACATATAGACAGATGAGTATATAGCTGTAGACATGTGTATAAATGGAAATATCTTCACAAATTAATGAGTATAATGTTGTAGATATATCAATAGAAAAAATAACCAATTATGGTGAGGAAAGGTGGAATGAAATAGCTACTTTTTTATAAGCATTTTATTGACATCAAACAAAACTTCAAATGTGAATATTCCATAACTTGTGAATCATAACTGTAGGAATACATGGCTATGATGATTACACATATGTATATAAATATCATTATTTTTATACTTTTATAATGGGAAGAAACAAGAAACCTTAACTTTATACTTTACAAAAGGACCAACCAAATGAGGTAGATCAATTTTCACACATATCCCACACAAAATCCAAGTAAATTGATCTAAAAAGTCTTCTATTGTGTCCAGTGTGAGTGGCAAATGCATAGACATCTAAGTGGCATTGTTACTGTAAAGGAGATGGGTATATTTCAAAGAGAGGAGACCACAAGGAATGACAGACATCAAATAGTTAACACTAAGGAAACTGAGTGGAAGAAACAAAGACCATTTAAGTTTTTCCTTTAGAGTGGGTATTTGTGATTTTAAAAAGTAAAAAGAAAATAATTTTGTTGTGTGTTATTTTTCTTTAATTGTCCTTGTTTCAAATTCTGCTTCTGAGTTGTTGAGTTGCTTGGAATTAAGGCTTGTAGAGGTTAGGATTCAAGAGAACACAGGCAGAAAAAAAAGGGTGAATAATCTGTGACCCTCTCTGAGTCCCCACACCATTCTTTCTCTGTAGGCTGCTGTTACAAATAAGCTTGTCTTTTAGGTTTACATGTGATTGAATACTTCAAGTCACAAATGGGACCAAGTAAAAGTCATTTTATGATACAAAAATAAAGCAGTCCTAAAGCAGCCTTACAGACTACAGCCAGGATTTCTGCATCTTCTTAGAATCCCCCATGACAGCGCCCCTTATCAGCAGTAAGTAGTTTGGAAAGAACGACGCCCAAATTCCCAAATATTGCCTATAAATGTTTGTTTTCATTTAAATGGACTTGGTTATATAAAATAAGTAAATTAATTAATTAATTTTAAAAAAGACAAGCAATGGACCCCCCCTAACAAAAGAATAAAGCAGTCCTTTTATGGCAGGAGAGGAAAAGTTAAATTATTTAAACCTATGTTTAACCCACCTCATCTGTTCCAGTGACATTAACTAGCTACCTTTTATCACCTAGCTCCCGATGTTCAAAACTTCATTAAGTCTAACAGAAAACAAATAACTGACCTATGTTCAGATGGAGGCCCCATAGTATATTTACCACTATGAATTACCTTTCAAGTCATCATCACAGGGTCTGGAGAAATGTCAGTAGTAAAGAGCACTTTCAGATGTCCTGAATTTAGGTCCCAGCACCCATGTCCTATAGTTTACAACCTCCTGTAACTCCAGCTCCAAGGGATCTGGTGCCATCTTCTGAAGTCCATGTGTAGCTGCACTCATGTACATAGCCACACACAGAGTCATATATTAAAAATTAAAGTTTCTTAGAAATACAATAAAAGGAGCTTGTACAATATGAAAAATGTTATACTGAAATCTACTCCTTTGTATAATTAATATACACTAAAACACTTAACTTAGTAAGTAGAGCTGGAGTTTTAGGATATTGCTTTTTTATCCTTACACTGAAAGATGTTAGCAAACAGAGTGTGTTTAAATATGCTTTGTCTTCAGCCATAGCCTACTTGAAGTTCAGATTTCATTTTAAGCTCACTATGAACAAAAAACTGGAATTCAGAATATGTAAGAATTGGACTAATGTGTATTTTCAGCTTCGGTTTTCTAGAGTCTTATTATTTTAAAAAATCAAAGCTGAAACTAACCTCCATTTGGTTTCTGTACACAATAGAATTGAATAATAATAAATTGAATGGAAATTAAAGACAGGCATCACAAGATACTAAAATTGTGTGTGTGTGTGTGTGTGTGTGTGTGTGTGTGTGTGTGTGTGTGTGTTTTATACCAAGTTTCTCCTTCCTCGGTTTTCTTGCATCTTTTAAAATTAAATGAAATAAATTGAAGTAACATTATAATTTCCTGCTACAGCCAACAAGCTTTATCTACACTTTGATTTTTATAAGGTTCTATGCTACCTCATTAAATCATTAATTTTTCTAATGCTATGTTAAATCTATACATTTTCTAGTTGATGTCTCTTTTGAAGTAGTAGTCTCTTTTTGGATTTGACCATAGTGACTCCAGGAGGCCTGGTTAGTACATGGATGGGAGACTTTCAAGATGACAATCTGACAGGATTCTTTTCCTTAAAACTTTGCTGAAACAAAATCTTCTCTATTTTCTAATTACTTTGAGGATACACAGTTCTTTTATTCCCATAAAGATGCAGTATCGCCCATAGGCAAGTGGTCCTGGGCTGAATAAGAAGGTGTTTGGTCAAACCAGTAAACAGCATGCCTCTATAGCCGCTGTGTCAATTCCACTAACTGTGAACTGGAACTTTTATGTCAAGTAAGCCTTTTCCTCCCCAAGTTGCTTGTGGCAATGGTGTTTTTTACAGTAACAGCAAACAAACCAGGACAAAATTTTGGTAAATATTTGTTTTGTTTGTTCCAACTAACATGATATGGCATTTAATTTTGAAAAGGAGGGTGGCAAGCTTGCATTCCAGCCATGCCATTTACTTAATGGACTATACTTTGGAACAGTTACTAGACCTATGTATTTCCTTTACGAATAGAAAATGATGACCAACATTCTCCCAACTCCTTTCACCTGCTGCGGTTTTGTGTTCTCTTATATGAGGTTGTTTTATTGAAAGAACCATTTTAAGGTTCAAGGATAGATCACTTGATAAAGTGCCTTCTGAGTAAGCCGAGTGACCTGAGTTTCATCCTTGGCACCTACATGAGAAACATGTGTGATGGCATTCCCTTTTAATCCCAGAGCTAGAAAGGTGGAGACAGGATGGTCCCAAGAACTCAATGGCCAGTTAGTCTAGCCTATTCAGTGAGCCCCAGGTCCAATGAGGGACCCTGTGTCAAAAACACAAGGTAGATGACACCTGAGGAACAGCACCCAAAGTTGACCTCTTGCTTCCATATGCATGTGTGTACATGCACACATAGACCCACAAAGAATCATTTCATGATGTAAATTGCTGTGTCTTCCCCTACTGTGAGTGAACTGATGAGAAGTGAGACAATGGACAAATCAGGGAAGGGGTGGCTTCTGCATGAGCATCAACAAGAACGTAATGTGGATAGGCATTGCCTAATCTCTGAGTTTGGGGGCTATATACCTATAGAAAAGGCTTTCAGTCTCAATTATGAAAAAGTACTTGTTATTTTTGCCTTCAAATAAAGTAGGTTGGCAAACTTGGAAATTAAAATGGGAATATTTTGATTATCCCTAAGGGTCTAGTATCTAAATTCAGACAAATTTAAGAGTTAAATTAGTTAATTAAGCCCAGTTATTTCAAGACTGTGAGCAGATTCAATCCTATCTAAATAAGATAACTAGGGACTCATTTGTCATCCACTTCAATTGCCAAAAAAAAAGAATATCTAACTTGATGTTTTGTGTCTTTGTGGAGAGAAATGTTCATACTCAAATAATTAGAAAGTAGCAAAGTTTTTTCAGTAAAGGTTTAAGGAAATGAATCCTGTCAGACTATCATTCTGAAGGTTCAGAATTCCCACTTCCCCACAGTTCCTGGAGTCACTTTGGATAAATCCAGAAAAACACTATTACTTCAAAAGTGGACAGGACAGCCTAACTTTTACATGTTATCAATAAAAGGAGTAGGTCGTAGTACCATGGAAAGAAATCTGTCTTCCAGACATCATGATTATTATTCTGTCCCCATCTTTGTGGCCTTCTATTTTCAGCTATCTGCATAATTAAAACAGCCATCTTTGGCATGGTCAGTCATATTCTGAGTTTGTAACCTTCTGAACCATAGTTATTAAGATTTGCAAAAGTCAATCTTCTACAGTCAGAGATTTAAAGCTTACTCTCTGTGAATGCCATGCACAATTAATTGACAATAGAATGTATTTAAAGCCAGGATGGAAGTCAGCACATTTGCTAGTTTTCAAAATGAATACTTTGGTGTATCCGATACAGAAAAACTTTGGGGTCTTCAGCCTCAGGGATTGCTACCAAATATATTTAGTGAACAGAAATTTACATTAACAGATAATTTCATGATTTACTCCTCAAGTGCTATTGCCACATTATTGTAATTTTGTGTAATTTTGCATTATTCATAGCTATGTATTGACTTGTCCAAGCAATCTGGATAGAACATATGAGCAAGTCAGTAGCCCTGGTTGTAAATTATACAAACACGATGAGGTTGTTGACCAAAGTCTGCTCTGGCAGACGTAACCAATTTTAACAATGAAATCCAAATGGTGGATGTTGATTCAGTGACTGCTCTGTGGAAGATGGTAGAGCAATAGAAGATGATCAGCCTGCATGTTAGTGGAATCCCTTTGGGAGATGACTTGCCTGCATGTGAAAAGAATCCCCTATCTATGCATTTGCTCTTTGAATTCAATCTTTAGGACAAACTTGAAAAGCCAACCATGGTTATACATGCTTGTAATACTGATGTTGGTTTCTATGAGGACATCAACAGTGGCAAATGAACTCTATACTCACCAGTGTAACATGAAGAAACTACTTGTTAGATGGTAATGAGGGAAAGAAGTAATGCCTTCTCCCACTAAAGTTTCATTGGACCACATCTCCAGAAGTGCTTATGTGTGGTTGGAAATACATGTTCATTTCCAAGGAAATGTTGCTGTAAAGAATACATAAAAGTCCTAGTGATTATGTAGCAAGTACAATAATGCAAAGGTAGAACACTCAAACAAAACAAGACTCAGGATTTAGGCTGATGACCTAATTCCCACCCCATACCTAAGACTCGGCTTCCCTGTTTGTAAAATTCATGTATGTCATAGACTGTTTAGCCCTAATCCTTCCTTTTGTCACATACTCTTCTTAATCAAGGGTTCCCAGGAGAGTAAGGGTTCTTAACACTTTGTTCATGTCAGGTTCAACTAGACAAGAGTCCATTAGTGGTTCCCACACTGTGAGCAGCAGTACAGGGAGAGGCCCAAGGAAGAGCAGGTGGCCAGATGGCAGATATCTAATGATCCATGAGAAGTGGCTCTCAAAATGACCATGTGCCCAGGCTTCTCGTTTTCCCCCATCTTATTAATTGCAGACTTAAATGAACACAATGTAGATCTATTTTGACATTTGAATTACAATTTCCATTTGCTATAAAAACCTTAAAGTTTTCAGTACATCTCTGAGCTCGTGTCACAGGGCAAACTTGCAGAGTTTGTTTCAATTCCTTCTTCCTTGCTAAGAAAGACCATTGTGTGTGACTGGATGCTCCCTCCTACTTCTCCTTTTGAAGCTGCTCTTTCTTACCTGTTTCTTCTGTGTAGTCCTGGTCACATTTGCTTTCCTATGATGCCTACTTCCTTCACACCTTCACAGCAGCATCCTTTGCATCCATGGGCTTCCTCTCTGCTTTCTTTCCATGGTGCTACTCTTCTTTTCATGATTAACCTTTAAAAGTGCTTCCTGGGCTGGTGTCAGGTGGATAAAGTGCTTGACACATCAGCATAAGTACCTGAGTTTGGTCTCCAGGACCACTTGAAGATGCTGGATGTGATGGCACACGCTTATAAGTCTAGACTGGGAACACAGAGAATTACATATCCTTGGGCCCTAACAGCCAGCTTACCTAGCCTAACAAATGAACTTCAAGCTGATGAGATGACCTGCTTCAAAGGAAGTAGAAAGTGTTCCTAAGGTTGGCTTCAATTTTCCATATACATGCACATAATCATTAAAAATTAGATTAAATTTTTAAAAAGTGCTTCATGTGCTCACAGGTTTTGTCAAATTGCCACACACTTAGACATACCTGGGATGAAGGAATCTCTGTTGAAAAACTGCTTCCATCAGATTTACCTATCGTCATGTCCCTAGGAAATGTGCTTGATCTCTGATAGATGTGACAACCTAGCCCTCTATGGGCAGAGTTATTCCTAGACGGGTAACCCTGAGACATATAAAGGTAGCTAAGCTGATTGTAAGGGGCAAGGTAGTAAGCTGTGTTGCCTTGTGGTCTCTGCTTTAATTCCTGCCTCAACTTCCCTCAGTGATGAACTATAACCCATAAGGTGAAATAAACCCTATCCTCTCCATGAGCTTTTGATCATGGTATTTATCACAACAGAACACTAATTTGGTAATTTCTCTAAGGTTGTGACTTAGTGCTACAGCTTTGAAGTAGGTGCTACAATTGATTGGAGTAGAGGGATTTCCTTAGCATTTCATTATTTCCATGTATAAGATGGGGTTCTTCATGAAGTCATCTCATGAGTATGTTCTTGAATGGTTTGGGGCAAGGTGGAATGCAAGGCCTTTGGGATATTAAATATATGACTTCCCTTTAAAAATAAGTGGGGCTGAAAAGGGAGGGATGGGAATGTCATTGTTCTCACTTTCGTTGGTGACTCTCTTTGTCAGCTTGAGCTTAGGGAGTCTTGAGAAGTGAAGCTACAGAACCAAGAGCCAGTTAGGTTCAGTTCTTCCCACCCACATCCCCACCCCCTTTAATAAATTTTCCCACATGCCTGAAACTCTGGGATGCCTCCTCTGTCTCCATCTTGCAAGTGCTCGAATTACAGTTGTGCACCACCATGCCAGGCTTTTTAATGTGAATTCTCGAGATAGAACTGAGGTTCTTGTACTTGCGGCAGGACTCTACATACTGAGCCATATCCCCAGTCCTTAGTGACAGATAACTTAGCTTTTCTGAATCCCTGTGCCCTTATTGCTAGTAACATGAAAGTTCAGTCTTGCAACTAGTGGATTCACTTCCAATCTGAAATTCTATAACTCTTTCACATTGCTTAGAAGCATTTTCTCTTAACTGTTGACCTCTCCCTTCCCATGGTCTTTTTTATTTTTTAACCACATTTTATTTTTTTCTAGTGCTGCATTCTGAGTAGTGGCCAAGCACGTGACATTCCAAACTTCAGCAAAGGTACAGTAAGGTAAGTGTTTTTCTAGTGGATATTTTGCTTGCAAGGGAATTGATGCCTTGATCTGTAAGAACTAACCAGTGATAAATACAAATTATGAGTTGGTTTGGGGGACAACTTAAATTTTATGCTGTTTGCATCACCTATTCCCCTTATAGATAATGGATTTCACCATGGCGTCTATATACATACTTGTCATTACAATTTGTTCGCATTTATTTCCAGACTGTGTGCATCTTGATATGACTATACAGACATGCTCAATTGCTCAATTGTATCTTAGTAGAAATAACTCTGTCATTTAATCATCTGATTCAAATTTAAAGTCAAGGCATGCTAAGTGAAATTGAACCAAGCTGACTTTATTTTAAATATGTGTGTGTGTGTGTGTGTGTGTATAGAGATGATAAATAGATGGTAAATAGATGACAGATATGTAGATGATTGATTGATAGGTGATAGATATACAGATAGATAGATAGATAGATAGATAGATATAATAATTTACCTCAACAACATCAGAATGCAGAATATTTGCGTTACCATCACATTTCTTAGTTTATACAAACATATCACTGTACATGCATATTCTTGAATAGCTTCTGGGGAGGTGGTATGCTTCTACAAATCTGCTAGGTTAAGAACTGTCCTTTGATTTATATTGTTTTTGTTCAAGTGGTCCAAATTCAGATTGTGAGAATAAAGAAAGAGAAGGTATGAGACAGCACAATTTTCTTTCCATGTTATTGCTGACAACTTTTTCTATCCAGTAAACACTGTTACTATGCTACCCAAAATGCATTCTTCCTTCCTGACAAAAACTTGATGCTGTGAAGGACAGAATAACACTTCAACTAAAAGGTTTACATCATAAAGGGTACAATGACTCATAACTATAACTCTGGTACTCAGGAAACTGAGGCAGAAAGATTGCCATGAACTTAAACCAGTTTAGGCTTCATGAGTTTCAGGCTAGACAGGCTACCACATGAAATCTTGTCTCTGAGGAAAAATAAAACAGCATCCCATCCCATCTCCCCAGCACTCTGCTATAGCTGTTTGATCTGGTTCTAGCCAATGGACTCTGGGCAACATACCTAAAGAAAGTTTCCTTAGGAAGAACTAACTTTGAAATGTTTTCCTTTGCTTCTGTCTCAGGGTCCTAGTGGAGAGGCATAACCTCATATTTCAATCTCAAAGACAGATACAGAACAGCCATAGGGGTTGGGAACAGAGGAACAGAAAGAGAAAATAAGTGTAAGCCCTGAAGAGACTATAGACACACACACACACACACACACACACACACACACACACAGCATACACTTGTACACACACACAAATGCATATTCATGCAATCACTTAGCAGAGCTTATTGGGTCATCTGACACTCAGATCCAATCGAGGACCAAGCAGATTCATAGCCTTCACACTGGGTCTTTATGCTCAACATCTGCCCACACTTTACTTAATCTTCACAGCAGTATGATAGGTTGTGTACTTCTTTTATCTGCATTTTGCAGATGATGAGACAGCTCTAAGATGTTAAGAACTTTATCCAGTCTGTGGCATTCATGACTTTTATACTTGGACTATTGGTTGACCTTCTCCATGTTGCACCTGGCAGTGTGATACCAGGAGCCTGTGCTGTTGCTGGTTATATTTTTTAAGTTATTAAGTGGGCCTGCTCAGCTAAGAAATACTTTGTGAGTTCATAAGATTTCCATTAGATTATTTTACTTATCAAATTAAGTAAACCAAGTGAATCTATTCCTTTCTGGGGGAAAAAGGGAAAGTATATACACAAAAAACATCAGGTCTGGGAGAATGGAGATACATTGGAGTTGCCTGGATCCTGGGTAATGCAATAAATGCAGTACTAATTTCTAGCATCTTCTATCTTATTTTGTACTTTTGAAATAAATGTTTAGAAATTGTGGTCTATGTATGGCCACCAAAATCCATATTTTATCCTATGATGTCAACCTCAAATATTCTTCTTCATACAGCCATTATTTTTAATCATGTTTATTTGGTTCCAGAAAAGAAATAATGTAGATAGAAACTAAATTATGTAATGAGATTTCTTTCCAAGAAAACAATCATGCCAGGTGCTGAGGAAGGCACTGAGCTGCATCCAGGGAGGGGGGGGGACTGAATAATGGGGAAAATCCCTAAGCCGGAAATGAAAGGGACAGGCTGGCAGGTGACAAGTCATCTGGATAGTTTTGGGTTTTTTGTTTGTTTTGTTTTGTTTTTAGGTCGTTTTGCCTTTTTGAGAAACTCAGCTCTTTGTGAGTGGAAAGTGTAAAGATGTTCTTTCAGGCTGATCACACAAAATTGTCCCACACCTCCTTGGGTTTTCTCTGATATTTAGGAAAGACCAAGTGCCTCTTTCGGCCTGCAATCCTTGGGTTATCAGCTCCTCCTTTTTCCTTCACTTTCCTCCAAATGTCTCTGGTATCTTTTGCCACATTCCTCATTACTCTAAGGTATCCCACTGCCTCTCAGATGAGGGCATTAGCTTCCTGATGATCACTTGACTTCCATGCTGGCTACACAGAAACATATTGGATACTCAACAAAATCCACTCCAGGAAACCTAATAAGACCTGCTTGAACCCTCCTCTTCTGTCCTACACGTGTGCAGCGAGCTGCAATACACTGCCATGAGTTAGCACGTCTGAAGGGTTCTAGTTCACTCATTCTTGTTCTCTTCGATTTCATAAGCTCTGACTTTACCCTTTTTTTTTTTTTTTCTCTTCTTGAATGCATCTCATTGTTTCCTCCCTTGGGTCCTTGGCACAGCTCGCTAACACTTCACACCATTTGGCACTTCCAATCATTCACACACATCCTCTTCCTCTCTGGCTTGACCTGGGAACCCACGTTCTATTCCATTTAAAACTGAAAAATGTAACTTTTAAAAGCATATTAGAATATTTGATTGCTAGCAAATACTGATATAGCTTAAGGGCAAGATAGTTATAATTGGGTCACAGTTGTTTATAATTTGTTGTCTCTCCCTCGTCTGTTATTCTCATTCCCTAAAGCACACTCTTCCCTGATGGAGACTTATATTTATTAAAGGTGTGGCTGCAGAGTTAGAAAATAGTGTAGATTTAATTGCTCTCAAAGAACTTAGTCACTGCTTATAGATTACTCCAATATGTCTGCTGCTTCAGTGGATAAGAATGGAAAAAATCCTAGGGGACAATGCTAAGCAACCGGCCAGAGTGGCAGGCAATGGTCCAAGCAGAAAATAACATAAATTGTTTGGATAGACCTCTTGAGGAATCTCAATTTAGTGGTCTCTTTGATCTACAATGAGGGTGAAATGTCATTTCTATGTGTATCTACAGATTTTTGTTTTATTTTTGCTAAACCGATCACATTCACAATCAGAAAGTTGATTGAATGAAGACTCAAAAAGTAAAACACTGAGTTTTCCAACTGCTAATGGCAAACCCTTATCTGTTTATGGACGTGGTAATAACCCATTGTTACCAGTATTCAGTATATGTCAGGAGCAGACACCATGAGTTGAAGCAACATACTGAAAGGCAGGCAGCCACCCTGTGCTGGGTGTCTCCCAGAGAGCACAGCAAAGTTACTTGCTCTTCATGTTGATTGTCACAGCGACTGTGTAGAGTGGCATACCATGTAAATACATTATAAATGCTGACAGGAACATGGAAACCAGAAGAATGTCTGATCTGTCAATTAAGTGCTGTAGCCTCCTGCCTAGATGATAGCAATGCAGGGGCTTTCTATTTGCTGCCAATTGAGATTTGACAGCTGTTGATAAAATATTTACATTCAGATTTCAGTCACACTGACAGTACTTTTGGGTCTCTGGTAGATGATAATTATATGTTAGGAAAACATTTAAAAACTGAGACTGATCCTTTTGAACAGAACCATCTGCTTTTTAAAACTGAACAAAAATGGCCATCCATCCTTTAAAGGACATACCTATGATAAAAGTCAGACACAGGAGGAGAGGAGGTGGCTCAGTGAGTAAAGTGCTTGTCACCCAAGGATGAGGATCTGAGCTCAGATCTTTGGACTGCTATAAAAAGCCATGTATAATGGCACATGAGTTTCATTTCAGTTCAGTGAGGGGAAGAAGGAAATAAGTACCTCTGTGGAGCTTGCTGGCCAGCCAGATTAGTGAGCCACTTTGTCTCAATAAACAAGGTGGAGAGCAGGGAAGACACCTTCCTCTCTCTTAGTCCTATGCACAGAAAACTGTACTTGCAGTTCTTACAGAGGATCTGGGTTCAGATCTCAGCACCCACATGGTGACTCACAAGCATCTGTAACCCCAGTTTCAGGGGATCCAATGCCTTCTTCTGGCCTCTGAAGGCACCAGGCATGCATGTGATATGCATGCATTCAGGTAAACATGCATATACATAAATAAAACAAATATTGTAAAAATTAACAAGAATAAATCTTAAAAAATACAGCAACACAGTCATAGCAAGCAAGATAAACTGGGAGATTATGTTCATGAAAATTCAGGTTTGGAGTTTGTGTGTGGTAGTTTTTAAGGAAAAGAAGGGTTTTAAAAAGCTGCACAACACAGAGAAATACAATTACAGTCTGAGAGAAGCAGGAGGGTTCTTGTGCTCATGATGAAAAAGTTGTGGAAATGGACTTGAAATTAAAGGAATGACCTTTGTGCCAAGCAGCATACATGGGAGGCCAGAGGAAACTTTCACAGCCATTGAAGAAAGCCTTAAGGGAAGCTTGTAATGTGATAAAATGGAGCGTGTGGGGTAGTGTGTGTGTGTGTGTGTGTGTGTGTGTGTGTGTGTGTGCGCGCGCGCGCACGCGCGCGCGTGCATTACATTTGCATTCCAGTATCATAGGGAAAAACAGGAAATTCAATTTATACAATTTCTCATTGTTCTGAGGCAGCAAACCCTTTCCAATTTCAGGGTGTTCTTTCAGCAAGACACTTATTTAATTCTTGCTGCGTGTTCCTGGGATAGGAGTGCAAGGTGACCAGTATGGATGCTTTAATAAGAAGCCTGTTCCTTTGATGAGCTGAAAATCCAATGTGATTGATGATAAGCTGTGTGTGTTTTTTAATTCTGTGAATTCTTCGTTATGGCACCAGGTTCAAGTTATGTGATCAAACCACCATGATCTGTGTCTTTGATTTGTTTGAAGTCCTGGAGTTTTTATGGGGATAGACTCAGAGATGCTATGTAGAAGAAATGTTTATAAAAGGGAGATGGTGATTGGCATGTAAGTTAGAATAAGAGGCAATGCATTTGCATGACTTTAGGGGCTAGGAATGCAACTTTAAGAAAAGAGCAATATGAAACCAGACACAACTAAATAGATTTGATGAACTGACTGATTGACCTTAAGGCCAAATATATTTTATTTAAAATGAAATTACAATGTGGGTGTAAGTCTTTATCCTTTGACAAACAGAAATATTTCTATGTGTATAAATTGGACTTTATATATTCTATTTTTCTTTCTTTTAAATGTATTTTAACCTGAAAACAACTTATACATTGAGTATGTTCCCTTCATACCCACCCTCTATTTCCTCACCCCTCCCATTAGTCCCCTTTTTTCCCCAAATTTACTTTTACTTTCATGTCATATGTGCATGCATAATATTGTGTATTTGTATAAAATCAGACCCCAAATGAGAGAAAACTTACAATATTTGTCTTTTTTAGAGGACAGAGTTTAAGTGAAAAAAAAAAATACAAAGAACAACAGAACAACAGGGGGTTGTAAATATGAAAGCAATGCAAATAACAGCTCTGGACATTGATGATCACACAGAGGATGTGGGATAACAGAATGGATAAAGGGAGGGGAATAGAATGAAATGGACCATCTATACTAAATGAGCTTGTATTTTATCCTGAATGCAAAAAAAAAAATAAAAGCACTGGAAAGGCCTGACATGGTCAAGGCATGGGGGTAACATTAATGGACAGTGACCTATAGAACACAATACTTTAATAGTATATTATGAACACATTCATGTATTTTGATTATAAGAACAGTGCAGTGCTTGTTATAGAAATGTTAGTCATGGATATTATGATTTGAGTGATTTCATGTGCCTCAAATCACTATGTTAAGATCCTGACTTCCAAAGTGATTTGAAGGTGGGATGTTTGGAAGGTGCTTGTGGATAATGACAGAACCACCTTGAATGGGACTAGACCTAAAAAATAAATTTAAGAGATCTGCTATATGACTATATAAAGACTTAATAAAAAGACATAATTATGAGCCAAGAAGATTCCACCATGAGCTTCTCTTCTTCCAAAATTGTAAAAACTAGATGATGTGCTGGGAATGTCTTTGTCAGCTTGACACAGGCTAGAATTGTTTGGGAAGCTGTAGATTGCTTTTGGCAAGATTGACATGTTTACTATGTTTATCCTACCTATCCAAGAGCATGGGAGATCTTTCCATTTTCTGCTATCTAATTTAATTTCTTTCTTTAGAGCCAAAAAGTTCTTATTATATAGGTCTATTACTTGTTTGGTAAGTGTTACACCGAGATACTTTATGTTGCTTGTGGCTATTGTAAAGGGTGATGTTTCTCTGATTTCTTTCTCTGTCTCTTTGTAGTCTGAAAAAAATAGGGCTACTGATTTTTTTTTTTTTTTTTTTTTTTAGTTTATCTTGTATCCTGCTAGTTTGCTGAAGGTGTTTATCAGCTGTAGGAGTTCCCTGGTAGAGTTTATGTAAACTATCATATCATCTGCAAATAGAGACAGTTTGACTTCTTCCTTTCCAATTTGGATCCCCTTGATCTCCTTTTGTTGTCTTATAGCTTTAGCTAGAACTTCAAGTACAATATTGAAGAGATATCGAGAGAGAGGGCAGCCTTGTCTTGTTCCTGATTTTAGAGGAATTGGCTTAAGTTTATCTCCATTCAGTTTGATGTTGACAGTTGGTTTGCTGTATATTGATCTTATTATGTTTAGGTATGTTCCTGTTATCCCTGACCTCTCCAAGACCTTTATCATGAAAAGGTGTTGAATTTTGTCAAAGGCTTTTTCAGCATCTAGGGAGATAATCATATGGTTTTTCTTTTTCAGTTTGTTTATATGGTGGATCATGCTGATAGATTTTTGTATGTTAAAATTGAAACTAAAGAAAGGTCTAGAGAACTACAAGACTGCCGCCCACTAACAATTTGAGCTTCCGTGGAAAGGCTACCATAAATGCCCTTCCCGGATAGTGAGATCAATTAACTAGCTTATCCACCATCATGGAGCCCTAATCTAATACCTGTTGGAAACAGGAGAAAACTCCCATACATAAACACTGAGTCGAACTAGAACCCAGATGCAGATGGAGAAGACAAGACCAGGCTGCAGAAACACATAGAGATAGCTGACCTGAACAAGGGGGAGCTAACGGGCCCCAGACTGATAGCAGGGAAGCCAGCATGGTACTGACTCAAGCCCCCTGAATATGGGTCTCAGCCAGAAGGATAGAGCAGTCTAAGGGAT
Source organism: Phodopus roborovskii (assembly GCF_943737965.1). Classification (NCBI taxonomy): domain Eukaryota; kingdom Metazoa; phylum Chordata; class Mammalia; order Rodentia; family Cricetidae; genus Phodopus; species Phodopus roborovskii. Next base: position 5,661,172 of record NW_026126485.1, read on the forward strand.
GGAGCCAGGATGTATCCCTGGTGCACAAAAGGACCTTGCTAACACATCCCCCATGGAGGGATAACTGCCTTAACAGGAAACAGGAGAGAAGCCCTAGTCCCTACTTCAAATGACCTGTCAGATCTACACTACCCCAACTGGATGGCATTGTCCTACATATGGAATTGGGGTGGGGGTGGGAGGGGAGGGTGGTTAGAGTGCATGTGAGAGGGCAGAGAGGGTAAAAGTGAGGGAAGGAGGGAGGGAGAAGGAACTGGGATCAACATGTAAAATAATAAATTAAATTTAAAAAAAGGAATTGTTTGGGAAGAGGGAATCTCAACTGTGAAAAATATCTCCATCAAATTGGCAAAAAACACATCCATTTTCTTAATTATTGATGTGGGAGGGCTCAGCCCACTGTTGGTAGTGCCTCCTCTGGCCATCTCTTCCTGGATTGTATAAGAAAGCAGGCTGAGCAAGCCATGAAGTACAAACCAGTCACCAGTGATCCTCCATGGACTCTGCATCAGTCCCTGCCCCCATGTTCTTGTTTTGGGTTTCTGCCAACTTTCCTTCATGATAAACTATAACTTGTAAGGTGAAATAAACCCTTTTCTCCCCAGGTTGCTTTGTATCATGGTGTTTATCACAAGAGAAAGAAACTAGGACAGAAGTTGGTACTAGAGTGTGGGATGTTGTTATGATAGACCTGACTATTGGTGGGACTGGCATTAAGAGCAGTGTCAATTCAAATGCTTTGAATTTACCTTTATTGCTCCCAGTAATATCAGTAGCACTCTTGGTAATAATAACAATATTAGTTATAATTTCACTTCTCTCAGCCTTAGTTTTTGTCTGTAAAATGGGGTCAGTGATCTACCTTGCCACTAGGGATTGCTATGAGAATAATAAGGAAATTCCTCATACACTCAAGTGTAAGGGGTGGATATGAGAGCATTTTTAATAGGTTGCTTCTACCTATTCAAGACCATGGAGATCTTTCCATTTTCTGATATCTTTAATTTCTTTCTTTAAAGACTTAAAGTTCTTGTCATATAGGTTTTTCACCTGTTTGGTTATGATTATCCCAAGATATTTTATGGTGTTTGTGGCTATTGTGAAGAGTGATGTTTCTAAGATTTCTTTCTCAGCCCCTTAATTTCATATATATATATATATATATATATATATATATATATATATATATGATTTTTTTTAGTTAATCTTGTATCCTGCCACATTACTGAAGGAGTTTATCACACACACACACACACACACACACACACACACACACACACATTCTGCAAATAGTAAAAGTTTGACTTCTTTCATTCTCCTTGATCCCCTTGCATCCCCTTGATCTCCTTTTGTTGTCTTATTTTTCTAGCTAGAACTTCAAGAACAATAGTGAACAAATATTGAGAGAGTGGAAAGCCTTGTCTTGTTCCTGATTTTAGAGGAATAGCTTTGGATTTCTTTCCATTTAGTTTGAGGTTGGCTGTTGGCTTGCTGTATATTACCTTTGTAATCTTTAGGTATGCTCCTTGTATCCCTGATTTCTCCAAGATCTTTATCATGAAGGGGTATTGTATTTTGTCTAAGGCTTTTTTAGCATCTAATGAGATGACCATATGGGGTTTTTTTTCAGTTTGTTTATATGGTGGATTACTTTGACAGACTTTTGTATGTTGAACCATCCTTGCATTTCTGGGATGAAGCCTACTTGACCATGGTGGGTGACTTTTCTGATGTGTTCTTGGATTCAGTTTGCCAATATTTTATTAAGTATTTTTGCATCAATGTTTAGGAGAGAGATTGATCTATAGTTCTCTTTCTAAGTTGCATCTTTGTGTGGTTTTGATACCAAGGTAATTGAAGTCTCATAAAGAGTTTGGCAATGACCCTTCTGTTTCTATTGTGTGGAACAATGTGAGGAGTATTGATATTAGCTCTTCTTTGAATTTCTAGTAAAATTCTGCACTGAAATCTTCTGCCTGCTAGGTGCAGTTTCCCCTGCCGGTCTGGTCCCACCGGTGTGCCAGCCCCAGATAACACAGAGAGAGGCTGTATTAAATATAATTCTGTTGGCCAGTTACTAACATTTCTTACTGGCTAGCTGTCTTAAATATTAACCCATTTCTATTCATCTAAATATTTTCACATGGTCTTATCTTACTGGAGAGAGGGGCCGGTGTTCTGCTCTCTCCAGTCTCTACATCTTGACTCCTCCTTATTACTTCCAGGATCCTCCTTGTCTCCTACTCCCACCTATCTTGCTTTCCTATTGGCTAATATTGGCTTTATTCATTAACCAATATGAGAAACATATTTACAGAATGACATCTCCCATCATCTGCCCCTGATCATTTTTGCTTGGAAGACTTTTGATGACTGCTTTTATTTATTAGGGGTTATCAGTCTCTTTAAATTGTTTGTTCTAGATTTAAGTTTAGTATGTTATATCTACTCAGAAAATTGCTCATTTCCTTTAAATTTCCAATTTTGTGGAGTATAGGTTTTTGAAGCATGACCTGATGATTCTATCGATTTCCTCATTGTCTGTTGTTATGTTCCCTTTTTGATTGCTGATTTTGTTGATTTGCATATTCTCTCTCTGCCTTTTGGTTAGTTTTGGATAAAGGTTTGTGTCTTTTTGATTTCCTTGAAGAAATAACACTTTGTTTCGTTGATTCTTTGTACTGTTTTCTTTGTTTCTATTTTATTGATTTCAGCCCTCAATTTGTTTGTTTGCTGGCATCTACTCCTCCTGGGAGAGTTTTCTTCTTTTGTTCTAGAGCTTTCAGATGTGCTGTTAAGTCACTAGTGTGAGAGTTACCCAGTTTCTTTGTGTAGGCACTATGAACTTTTTCTCTTAGCACTGTTTTCAAAGTGTCCCATAGGTTTAGTTATGTTGTGAATCCATTTTTGTTGAATTCTAGGAAATGTTTAGTTTCTTTCTTTATTTCTTCCTTGATCCAGGAGTAATACAATTGAGTCTTGTTTAATTTCCACCTGTTTGTAGGCTTTCTGCAATTTGTGTTGCTGTTGAAATCTAACTTTAATCCATGGTGATCTGATAAGATACAGGGGGTTATTCCACTTTTTTGTAGCTGTTGAGGTTTGCTTTGTTGCCACGTATGTGGTAGATATTGGAGATGGTTCCATGAGGTTCTGAAAAGAAGAAGGTATATTGTTTTGTGTTTGGGTGGGATGTTCTATAGATGTCAGTTAAACCCAACTGAATCATAACTTCTATTAGTTCCTTTATTTCTCCGTTAAGTTTCTGTCTGGTAGTCCTGTCTGGTGGTGAGAGTGGGATATTTTAGTCTCCCACTATTAGTGTGTGAACTTTGATGTGTGATTTAACCTTTAGTAATGTTTCTTTTACAAATGTGGATTCCCTTATATTTGGGGCATAGATGTTGAGAATTGAGACTTCATAGTGATGAATTTTTTTTCTGTAACAAATATGGAATGTCCTTCATTTCTTTTGATTATTTTTAGTTTGAAATCTATTTTGTTGGATATTAGGACAGCTATACCAGCTTTCTTAGGTCCATTTGATTGTAAAATCTTTTCTCAACCCTTTGCTCTGAGGTAATGTCCATCTTTGAAGTTGAGGTACGTTTCTTATGTGCAGCAGAAGGATGAATTCTGTCTTCACATCTATTCCGTTAACGTCTTTTTATAGGTGAATTGAGACCGATGATATTAGGAGGTATTAATGGCCAATGATTGTTAATTCCAGTTATTTTTGGATTTGGTGGTGGTAGTGGTATTGTATATGTGTTTCTCTTTTGGGGGTGGTAATATTGTATTATCTATTGCCTATGCTTTTGTGGGTGTAGCTAACTTCCTTGTGTTGGAGTTTTGCTTTTAGTACTTTATGTAGCACTGGATTTATGGATATGTAGTGTTTAAATATGGTTTTGTCATGGAATATCTTGTTTTCTCAGTCTATAGTGATTAAAAGCTTAGCTGAGTATAGTAGTCTAGGCTAGCATCCATGGTATCTTAGTGCCTACAAAGCATCTACCCAGCACCTTCTGGCTTTCAAAGTTTCCATTGAGAAATCAGGTGTGATTCTGATAAGTATGCCTTTATATGTTTCTTGGCATTTTTTTCCTTTGCATCTCTTAATAGTTTTCTTTATTCTGTATATTTTGTGTTTTGGTTATTATGTGGTGAATGGACTTTTGTTATGATCGAGTCTATTTGGTTTCTGTAAGCTTCTTGTACTTTCATAGGCAAGTACTTCTCTAGATTGGTAATGTTTTCTTCTGTGATTTTGTTCAATATGGTTTCTGTACCTTTTAGATGGACTTCTTAACCTTCTTATATACCTATTATTCTTAGGTTTAGTTTTTTTCATGGTGTCCCATATTTCCTGGATATTTTGTGTTAAGAATTTGTTGGATTTAATGTTTCCTTTAGTCAAAGAATCTAATTCCTTTATTGTACCTTCAATACTTATGATTCTCTCTTCTATCTATTGCATTCTATTGGTTATGTTTGCATCTTTAGTTCCTGATCATTTATGGAGATTTCCCATTTCCAGCATTCTCTCAGTTTGTGTTTACTTTATTGCCTCTATTTTAATTTTCAAGTTTTGAACTGTTTCCTTTACCTATTTGATTGTTTATTATTGGCTTTTTCTGCTTTCTTTAAGGGATTTGTTTATATCTTCCATTTTTGTTTGTATTTTCCTCCATTTCTTTAAGGGGGTTTCTCATTTCCTCTTTAAGGACCTCTATCATCTTCATAAAGTTATTTTTAAGCATATTTCCTTCTGGTTCATGTGTGTTGGAATGTTCAGGTCTTGCTGGTGTAGAATCCCTAGTTTTTGGTGGTGCCATATTGCTCTTTATGTTGTTAAGTGTATTCTTATACTGTTGTCTATACATCTCTTCCTCCAGTGGCTGCAGATGGGCCTGTGCTTCAGGGGGTCACTCATCCTCCAATTGGTGTAGATGGGGCCTGTGACTTATTAGGTTCAAGACCTGCTAAGGTTATAGAGTGAGTTCAAGTTTAATTTGAACTTAACCAGAAGACTGGGATATGGCTGAATAGAAGGCTGGTATGTTCAAGGCTCTAAATTTTATCCCCAATACTGGGAGAAGATGCTAATATAGTCAATTAATTTCCTTATCAATAAATTTCATTTTAATGAATACATAATGACAAGCTGCATGAGCTAGAGTAATTTTTATGAAGAAATGTGCCTCACTGAGAAATAGAGGTGGGACACTGTGGAACATTGAAACTATAATAAAGACAAGGGTATGACCATTCAGAAGAAGGACAATTAAAGTATGTAATGGACATCATTAAATAGTGCCTAGACCCTTGTCGCATATGCTTCATACGGCAGATATTCTTATAAGAGAACAGAGATTGTGTGGTTTACACCTAGAGGCATGGAACCATCATGGAGGATGACTCAGTTGCTCTGAACAAAACTAAAGAGCAAACCTAGCTCAGAGACAAAATCAGGGGTTCTCCTCTCTTGTTTTCATACTCCCTGGAATGAGAACTCTAGTCACTTGAGTGACTATATTCAACCCTTTCAGGGGCTAATAAAAGAAATCTAATTCTCAGGTGTAGTCCAAGGAACATTAGCTAGAAGCCTATTGGCAATACAGAATCTTTGACCCCAACTCAGCCCTAGTGAGTCATATACTGCTGTCCACATTGTCTCCAAGTGACTCATAGGCACACTAAAATTTGAACAGCCCTGACATCAAGGTTAAAAATGTGGCTTTAAAGTGCATGGATGTTGATTCAATGCTTACTCCCCCTTGGGCAAACTAATTTCCTAATCTCCTTCACCCATCTGTACTCTGTAGTCATAAGCACCTCATAAACACTATCAGGAGAGACAAATGAGGTAGTTACAGGTAAGGTGTTTATATATAGCACTTGCCTTTTACCAAGCACTCAATAAATGTTAGCTGTTTTGATTATTTCCTCTCTGCTGAGCAGGGGCAAAGGGAAATAATGAGGAAGACAAGATCTCCATACTATCTTTCTCCCTACTTTTTCAACTCTATGCTGTCTGCAAAATAGAAATGAGTAACATTTAGTTTCAGGCATGGAGTTGCATATGTATCTGATCATTTTCTGAGTTTTCTTCTCCTTTAATATTATTTCTTCCTACATCACTATGGTCAAATCATTCTGTCTCCTTGAGCTTCATTTTCTTCCTTAGCGTAGGATGGTAATTTCAGCATATCTACTGTATTGTGAAGATCAATTGAAATGGTCCATCTGATGTTCTTTTTTGTTTGTTTGTTTGGTTTTTTTTTTTTTTTTGTTTTGTTTTAATTAGAACTGTTTTGAGAAGGATAGCATGGTAGAAAGATAAAAGGCTACCCAATGTTCGACTCTGAGTTATTATGTCTGTAGCAATATGATTTAAATGACCAACAGGACTATGCCCCAGTGGGAAATAAGAACCAGGGCTGGGATGGTGATTTATTCAGGAACAATTAAAGTAGAGGAAGAAACGCCTTGGTGTAGATCAGAGCCAAATTCTGATACAACATAGACAAGGAAAGATTTAGAGCCAGAGTATAAGGTGAAGTCAATAGATGATTAAGTATTAGAGGAAACATCTGAGGCAGAGGAGTGGTATCTGAGTTAAATAAATCTCTTGTTAAGATTCTTGGTGAAGGCTCAAGGATCAGACAAGGTCCGAGAAGTGGGAAAAGAAGGTCTTGGACTGATTCACAAAGAAATCACATGTCAAGGGTGGATTATCAATAAGCTGATTTAGCATAACTGGGTTAAAACTGCATGTTGTAGAAATAGATGGAAAAGTGGGAAGATCAAAGAGCACTTGGGAATGAAGTTCAGACAAGAATGACTCAAGCTCTGCTCAGAATTGTGTCTACAAGAGGAAAAGTCAGGAAGGGTTGCAGGCTGGAAGGAGTGGGAGGTGACTATATCATTAGAAACAGAGGCATCTACAGAGCTGAAAGCTGCTTTTTAAAATGATCCAGACACCTCAGGACTGCTTAACCAGTTTAATTGTGGAAAATAGGCCACATATATTAAGAAAACAGAATAAAATGAAACATATAGAAAAGAAATTTTCTGCTAAATGAGGCGGGAAAAATTGATTACATTGCTTGAATTTTGAAAGACAAAGGATTCTGATGGATGGTGTGCCAGTGATGAACCAAGTCTGGGAACAGAGCTGCAACCCTGCTGGAGGAAATAGCAAATGAAACAACAGTGTCAGGAAGGAGCCTGTGAAAAAAGAATCAAGACACTTCTTTGGGAAATCCAGGTGGGACGGGATTGGAGGGGGAATAGGGAAAGATAAGTCAAGATTAAGCTTAAAGGAACTGCATGTTCCATTCCTAATTTCCAGGAGTGTATGGTCACATGGCCTTTGAACTGGGAATTGGAATTGGGCTCTTTTCTTTTTTCTTTTTCATTTTTTCTTTTTTTTTTTTTTTTTTTTTTTTTCTTTTTGACATATTGACCTGACATCCATCATTGAGCTAAAGCTGGAATTAGTAAGAAGACAGAAAAGGTGTTACTATCAGTGGCCCAAAGAAAAGTAATAAAGTTCTGAGCTGAATTTGTGATATAATGGCTTTCTTTATCCATGATTTTGCTTTCCAAGTTTCTGTTACCTACTATCAATTACAGTTTGAAAATATTAAATGGAAAATTCCATAAGTAAACAACTCATAAGATGTGAATTGTATATTTTCATAAGTAGTATGATAAGGTCTCTTTTCATAATAGTCAGTCCCACTTAGGACATGATCCATCTCTTTCTTCAAAGTATCAATGCTAGAAACACTACCTGCTAGTTAATACTTAGTAGTCTTCACGTTTATCAGATTGACTATCATGGTATAGCAGTACTTTATTCAAGTGACTCCTACTTTATTTAATAATAGGTCCAGAGAACATATGGGACAAAGAAAATACCCAGGCATAAAAAATAGGAGGAACAGATTAACTTCAGTACTATGTGAAAGGCTTCAGGACATAGATAATACATACAACCTAAGTAGGATTTTGTATTGTGCTCATTTTTTACATCCCTGCTTAGGCTTAGAACAGATTACCATGGATAACAAGCTGTACTGAGAATGTAAATGCAAGGCATTTGGTAACAATTTCTCCCTGACTGGCTCACATTCACTCCTGCATATCAGAAAGTTTTGGTGTCAGAGGGAAACAAGAATCACCTTCTCTCACTGGACATTGCTCTCGCCAAGTTCCATCTTTGGTTTTATTTTTATTAAAGGTGATATGAGTGGAAGAGCAAATATTACTAGTTCCTTGTTCTATTTTTATGCCCTGCCCCCGTGGAAGGGAAGAGAAAAAGGAAGAGTTCTATTCATGTGTCATAGTTCTAGACTTATAGTAGTTTGCTAATTATAAGTTCCATTGTCTTGGTCTCAAAAGGAATCCATGAGCTAAACTAAGTATAATCAGGACTCCCAGGCCCCAATGATTACACAGCTGCAAATGTGCAGCCAGAATGTCAGCCAGCCTTAGTGTTTTTGCATGCCAAAAGGCCAAGTGGAGTCAAGTCAAACTGCTTCTTGTGTTTTCACAAAAACAACTTTTTTTTTTCAATACCTAACAATAGGGCTCAAGGCTACAGCTTGGAAAACTTCAGTTTCATCTTTGACAGACTGAACTGGTTTTTTTCCCATCTGTTGAATAGGAAAAGATAGTCTTACTTTCAGCTATTCCTGCCTTTCTAATGGGTTTTTGAGTTCCATGATTTCAAGATGCTTTAATAGAGACCAAAATTAAACATATGTTGTATGTCTTGTGCACATGGTAAAGAAATGTCTATCTGATGTGTAATTCTTTAAACCAGAGACAGCCTCTCTTCATCTCATGTCCTCTCCACCCCTGGTGCCCACCTGCTTTTTCTCACCTAAAATTAGTCTATTGATTTATACAATATTGATTTATACAATTAGACAGGCAAAAATAATACTCATTCAATCTTGAAACACCTCTCCTAGGTGGGAATACATATCCCTGATGCACGAAAGGACTTTGGGAGCACATTCCCATGGAGGGATACTCCCTTAGCCTAGAGACGGGGGGGAGGGACTAGATGCTACTCCAAACGACTTGACAGAAAATGATGATCCCTCCTGGAAGGCATCACCCTCCCTGTGTAGTGGGGTGGGGAATGGGATAGTGGGACTTGGGGGGCAAGGGAGATAGGGAGGGAGAGGGAACAGGGATCAATATGTAAAATAAGAAAAAATAATAAAATTGAAAAAAGAAAAGAAATAAGAAAATTGATTTGGTGTTAACTAGTCTTTGGGCAGAAATTAATATTAAGAGCTGGAATTCAGCTCACTGAAAGAGTGCTTTCCTGGCATGTACAAGCAACTTAATTCCAACAGTTAAGATAAGTAGGTAGATTGTGGGTGCATAGATTGATGGATGGATAGGCAGATAGACAAGCAGACAGACAGACAAGAGACAGATGAATAAATGATAGATGGATAGGTAGATAGATAATAGTAGATACATAGATAATGACAGATAACAATTAGAGAAAGATGATAGACAAATAGATCTATACATCAATAGATAGATAACAGAATGGAAGGAACTAAAAATTGGTGTTAGGATTATGGGTGGTATTTTAAATTACATCATATTTCACACCATCCATATTAAATTTTAAAAGCTAGTATTAAATTATATTTCCAACTTGACTAATCATACTTTACTAATATCTCTTGCCTGTACTATTTTTAAAAGATACATTTCTTTAGCTATGTTGATGTACATATCAAAGATTTATTTTTTTATATGCCAATGGTTCACAAAATTTATATTTCACATTATTTTAGGAGATGGCAAAGAATTCTGAATGTTTGGCTTTGAAAGGGCAGTCCATTAGCATTGATGTTTTCTGTTAACAATTTTTTTTACAAAACATTCTAACATAAGGTTATACTGACACAATGACCTCCTCATTTCAGAAAATGAGAGGGAGGCCAACAGGTCTTTTGCACAAGAACTGGATCTCTCTCTATCCCACCTCTAGATACATTCCATCACCATTTCCAATGGCTCATCTCTGAGCCTTCTTCTTCAGTGAGAATTTTTTAATATTCTATATTCCTTTCTTAATTTAAAGTAGATGATTCTGTCTTACTAGTGGAAAGAACTGAAAGATAAATACAAAGTACACTGATGTTTCATTTAATAACACATGAAGATCAATTACATTTTCACTCCCCATAATCAAGCACCACAGAGAAAAGTATAGGAAAATGGAATTTGTGGTATTAACTCAGATAGAGTGTAAAGGAATTAATGATGGAATATACTTACGGTATACGGTGTAGAATTTATTTACTGAGGGAGTTCTCTGGGGTGATGAAAACATTCTCACTGCAGAGCAGCAGCCACTGGCTGCCTGTGGTTACTGAGCATTTGAAATGGAACCAGTAAGACTTGAAGAAATGAAATTTTAATTCTCAGAACTTAATTCAAAACAGTCATATGTGGCGATGTCTACCATATTCAACAACAGGTCAACTTTCCCATTTGACCTTCCTCTTCTGAACCACACAACACAGAAAATTGTTTGAATGTGTCTTCAAAATGTTCCTGAGGATGGAACAAAGCTACTGCAATTCCAACAGGCATAAAACAGGCTAGAACTTTATACTCTGCTGTGTAAATGAGGTCCTGCTTTCACAGTCACTGAAAGAGGAAAGTGAGATATTCATCATTTAAAAAGTCACCTTTGACCTCTAAATAGGACAAGTGGACTAGTTTTCATTCTTTGCTCCCTACTCTCAGCTTTAAACATATGCACCACAGTCTTCCCATTGTTGTTTTGATTATTTCTGCTCTTGAGCCTAGTATTATGCTCCTTCCTCACCTTTTACACTATTTTACCTCCCTACACTCACCAAATCACAGCTATTTCAAGGGTTTTGACTTAGCTCTTTTGAAAAGCTTCCATGGACAAATAAACCCATGAAAAAATGTGCTCCTTAAATCTGGCACTAAAGAAATATTCAGAGATCCATAAAGATGACACCAAGTAAGAATCTAGGCAGTAGTAGAGAGGCTGCCTTTGATGCCCTTCCCCTATAAAGAGATTGATGACTACCTTAATTGCCATCCTAAAGCCTTCATCCAGTAGCTGATGGAAGCAAAAGCATGCACCCACAGATGAGCACTGAGCCAAACTCCTGGAATCTAGTTTTATAGAGAGAGGAGGGATGAGCAAAGAAGTCAAGACCATGCTGGAGAAACTACAGAAACAGCTGACCTGACCTAAAGAGATCACAGGTATACTAGTCACAAAGCTGGGGAACCACCATTGGACCGAACCAAGCCCTCTGAATGTGGGTGCCAGTTAGGAGGCCTGGGCCATGTGACCTCTAACAGTGGAACCATAATTTATCCCTAGTACACTAATGGTCTTTGGATGGATACTATTTTAGCCCAGATAAATGGAAGAGGGACTAGGTCCTGCCCCAAATGATGAGACAGATTTTGATGATCCTCCATGGAAGTCCTCACTGTCCTTAAAGAGGGGTCCAGTGGGGGGCATGGGAGGATGGGGAATTGATATGTAAAATAAGATCGCTTCTAAATTTTAAAAAAAATGCACTCTTTTAGCTTTCTAAAATATATATATATATATATATATATATATATATATATATATATATTGCTCCGAACAAACATGAAAGGCATGTAGAACAATGAGAAATAATGACATCTTCATAGGTGGTAATGACTTACCATGAGTTTATTTACCTCTTGAACTGCACAGTGATAGTCAAGATGGGAGGGTGTCAATGTCAGGAGTTCGTAAGTACAATGGTTAATCTTCATCATCAACTTGAGAAGATTTAAAATCACTGCAGAAACATACTTCTGGGTGTGTTTATGAGGTTTCCAGGGAGGTTTAACTAAGTGGGTAAGTCCTACCCTCAATTTGGGTCGCAGACTGAATAATGAGAAAATTAGCTGAGCAGCAGCATTCATCTCTGCTTCTTGCCTGTGGTTGCAATGTGACCATCTACCTCCCATTCCTGCTACCAGGCCTTCCCCACCATCAAACACTGTATTTGAAATCATAATCTTTCCTTCCTTAAACTGTATTTGTCAAAGCAATGGGAAAAGTAACTAATACACTGAGGAGAGAAGAATGCACAGATGCAACACTGTGGACTTTCAGGATAGTGAGACAGATTTGTATAGTGCTGGATCCATGGAGTGTAGAGCACCCAAGCGAGCACTAGTGTCAACCCTGAACTTTTCTCATACATGTTAATATTGCATAATTCAGTATGCCAAGGAACCTGTATCGATGTGAGATGTTACGAATAACAAGAGAAAAGATGTTAAATGTGATGGTAAATAGGGAGGACCTCATATGGGAATGCTTTGTTTTATTTTCCTTCGGCTCTAAAACTACCCTAATAAAGGAGAGCTGATAACTATAATAGAATTTAATATAAGAATAGAAGGGAATGGAATGGAATAGGTGAATAAAATGAATAGAGTAGGGTAGGATAGAATAGGATAGGATAGGATAAGATGAATATAGCAGTCCTAAGCACACCATGTATCCCGTGACTATCATTGCAGGGAACATCAGCTTTTGAGATGCCTATATGTATATGTGTTGGCTTTCATGTATGCATTAATAACTTACAGTATAACTATATATGGATGTATATGTGAATATGAATATTGCAGAAAAGAAGTAATCTGGCAAAATGCTATTTTAAGGGATCTCTGTAATACCTATTTTCCACCCAACTGAAAGCTAATCAGGATTCTAACAATGATTGCACCTCACACAAGAAGTATTTCATCCATAGACTAGTGGATATGACATGTGATTAGCACAATGTGTCTATTTCTGAAAACTATTATACATAATAGTAGTAAGAGGCTTTATGGAGGCCTCTCACTATGGGAAATAAGAAAATACACCTACAAACTGTAGATGACGAAATGTTTTTTCAGGACATTGCACAGCCTTTCTGACTGTGTGCTAGTATTACTTCTGCACTTGAATATAAAGTTGGGAATGTCTTGCCTGATCTTTTTAGTCTCACACAACTGAGTTACAGTTTTGTCAGTGGTACAGAGCTGCAGTGTAGGAGACTCTTACAGGAACCGTGAGCGTAGAAACAGTGTTTATTTTGTTCTCACTATGATCCTCCAGCTTCACTCAGGATTATGAAATGAGCTAACAAAATCTTAGTTTTGGATTGACTCAAGTTTAGTATACAGCCATATCACCTGGGTGATCCAACTGCAGAAACCAGGTTTCTTTGAAGGAGATGAAAATCTATTGATACAGCCAAAGCTATCTTGGCAAACACACAGGAGACCTTGTCACACTCCAAAACTCTAGTCAGTCAGTGGGTAGTATAGACTCAAAGGAAATGAATATACACTAGGGATTCATGTGCCTCAGCACCTGTGCAGACCTTTGTGTGCTAAGATTTTTGTGTAAATTTCCACAGTGCTATTGAGCCTTTATTTTTGTTTCTGATGCCACCATATCAGGGTTCCATGAGCACACTGCCTCAGCCACTCTTGATGATGGATTGACTGTAATTCAACTGTGTGACAGACCTTCAGTGTGAATGCAAAACACAGTAATTGAGATAACTCTGAAGGAAGCTAAAATACAAGGGGAAAGCAAATTTCTCAGAGTTGCTCTTATTCTGTCCCTTGTATGGACCATCTCCCATGAGTACACACATGTCAATCAAGCCACCTAGCTGTATTCTCCCTTCACTGAAAGCTTCCACACATTGCCCTGTGTTTCTCTGTGCCTAACCACCCCCTTGTTTACAGAACCTTCCTACAGAAACAAAACCCAGCTCTATTTTCTTCCTCCCCCAGTTTAATGAGAACTTGCCCCTATGTAACTCTATTGTAAACCCTTTGTTCCTCCTTTACACAAAAACAATATGCAATGCGTATTTAGCATCCTGTTACATTGAAACTGAGGAATTTATGGAGTTGAAGAGACAACTTAACAATTAAAAGCATTTGCCATTTTTGCAGAGAACTTGAGTTCAGTGCCTAGAAGCCACATCAAGTGTCTCACCACTACCTATAACTCTAGCTCCAGGAACTCAAACTCTACTGGCACACACACACCAAAAATAGAATATTTAAGGTTTGGTGGAGACAGAAGACAGGATTTGTTCAGAATTTTATTTTTTGAGCATCGCTACTAAAGCCTTTCACTTGTCAGGTGGCAGTGGCCTTTAATCCTAGCACTGGAGAGGCAGAAGCAGGTAGATCACTATAAGATCAAGACCAGTGAGTCTACAGTGAGCTCCAGAACAGCCAGGACTGTTATACAAAGGAACCCTATCTCAAAAAAGGAAAGAAAAGAAACCCTTTCACTTAAGGCCAGGTGCATTTTAAAAGTAGACTCCCAACCTTGAGTCCCTGAGGTTTAGTCTGAACATTGCTTTCATGTACCTAAAGGCATCCCTCTATCATTGAGTCTCCTGTCCAGAGTGTCTCAATGATTGTTGCCCTGGGGATAAAGTATACATGTCTGAAGATTGACACTGAGGTTCCCCAAATCAGGTTCTAAGCACATTTCTCAGTCTTGTTTCATTCTGTGGTCACAAAGTGTACGTCATCTTCATTTCTTATGCTTAGCCCTTGTTTGTGTTCTGCCCCCTCCCTAAGGCACTTCCCTCCTCTGTTGTTTTATGAATTGTGCTCGTGTATCGAGTTCTGACTTACAGTCCACCACTTCCTTCTTTCTCAGTCCCTCCATGAATCTGTGCCATTACCACAACTCCATAGTGCCCACTGCCAGCATCATTGTATACCACAAAATACAGGTAAGGTAGCTGGCAGATGGCAGATGGCAAATTTTGTATCTGCCTAAAATGTGCATAATATGACATTCTTATTTCACTTTGTTTGTAGCATGATTATATTTTACCCAAAAGATAGCATGCACTTCAAAAAAGCCAGCCAGACTCACACTTATCCCACTAAGATCCTCAAAACTCCTTACAGTGATTAAATATAGATCTCAGAGCAATGCAGAGGTCTACGTTCTAGGATTTCTTGTTGACACGGGGGTCAACAGTCAGACTTTTCTCTGTGCTACTTTTTATTTTAGAGGTGAGACATTTACAAAAGATAATAGCAAATAAAATAAAAAAAAACTAGAAAGAAAGGGTGGCTATCGGGAAATGCATGTTCTGCCACTGCATAACTTTATATTGCTTAGTCTTGGAAACACAATATGGGTAGGCTTCTGTGATCTAGATTCACCTGAAAAACAATTCCTTGCTCATCTATCATGATTTGATTGGTTGCTAGAGGAAAAGAATTCTAATTTGTCCCCTCAGGGTGTAGCTATAAAAGCTTGTGTTCCTCAAAAAAAAAGGAAAAATAAAAAGAAAAGGTAAACATAGTAATAATGTGATCAGGAGAAAGATGCATATTCCATATTATATAACACCAAGAAGCTAAAAGAGCCTTCCTTTCTACAACAGACATCTCAGGCTGCAGACTGAACAGGCACATCCGCATCCTTAATCAGCTTCTATGGGCAATCACTGTATTGGGAAATTCAGTCACACTGAGAGGTCATGAGCCCTTCAGTGTGGAGCCTGTGGTCATTTAGTTCCCACTCAGGGAAAACCTTGGGATTTTTAGACACAAACCTTGCTCCTGTATTATCAGCTCAGAGCCAACTTGCCTCTAAGTGAGTCACAATTTTGATGTGTTAAAAAGCAAAGACAGGGTGAGCTTAATTAAGTCCAATTTTCTTTCTTTTAAATGTGTTTTTGTCTTTGTTGCATTGAATTGGTTTCTTTGTTCTGTTTGCAGCTCATAGCCTGTTGAACACACTCACTATTCTGTTGACAAGGTGCTGTGTCTCTGTCACTGCTTCGTTCTCTCCAAAAGAGAGCTTACTTTTGCCTGTAAGGACTTAGTCTTTCTTATTGGGGGGGGTTTCTTTTTTTATCTTATTACATTTAGTTTTCTATTTTGTAGGGGGTGAGTGAGTGCTACCATGCAGGTATAAAAGTCAGAGAAGGTCAACTTGCAAGATTCCATTCTCTTCTTCTACAGTGGGAGTCCTGAGAATTGAACTCTGGTGACAAGCCTTGTCAGCAAGCACCTTTATCCATTGAGCCATCATCCCAGCCTGCTGCATGACATTATTTTAAGAACACTGAACTTCATTCTTATTCATATGAAGAATAAGATTTGGAGGCTAGACTTTGTTCAAATCTTGCCTTATTATTGTCACCCAAGTCTAAACTTCACTAAATTAGAAGTGTCCACTATATATGTTCTACAGTACTTGCAGTGTTTTTGCATCCGTGCCTGTGGTGTGAGGGAGTTACTCTTACTGAATACCCTACTGGCATTGGTGTTCTTATTCAATGGGGCCATTCCACTGGACTGTAGGGTTATCTTATTGCAGTTTTAGTTTGCCTTTCCTAATGACTGAATTGGTCCATATCCTTTCCATGGGATTAATGTAGCCCTCAAAATCTGTTCACCATTTCTTCAGTTTGTTGAGCAAGCCACTTCTCCTTCCTCTGCCCACTGAGTACAAATGTCTTTGAAATAGAAAGATCAGATGTGAGCTTCTCATCTTGGTTCATCATTTCCCTGTTCTACCTGTCCTTGGAAACATTTATTTTATATCTTCACATTTTTGATATGCTTATTAAGAGAGTATACAGAGCATATCCTATCTTCTTGCTTTATCATGACCTTTATCTTCTTTATCAGATTAAAATAAAACAAGTTAAGAATGTTCTAGGTTCGTGTAGTTCATTGAGAACCAAATCCAGAAAGCTCAGGCCATACTACATGCAAAAAAAAGCTCTACAACTTACTTTATCCAGGCTCACTCTGTGGCAGAGAGGAAAGGAAAGGCATGCTTTTGTGCAGTTTAGGAAAGTCTGCAAAATTAGAAAGACTATCTCATCTTCATTTATATTTCATTAATTTTAATTACAGTCAATATAACCTGGTCATGGCTACCGAGATAAAATTTGACATACTAATTATTGTTTAATTTGGGAAGAACCACAAAAACTTAGGTCTAAATCATATTTTTACTTCCTCTGCATGCTCATGGATTAGCCTTTCAAAACAATGTTGTTTTTATTTGTAAGTGACAGTAGTGCTATCTATTTCCTAAGATGGTCGAAATGATGTGTTGCCTGGTAATGACTGCATGAGAAATGGTGGCTTTTATTGCCCTCTGTCTGCCTCTCTAGCTTCAGCTACTGCATTAGATGCTTTTCTGACAAAAACAAGTTGAGAATGTAAGGGTTTTATTGTGGCTTTCAGTTTGAGAAGAAGTTCATCATGGCAGGAGAGACAAGACAGGAGGACCATGAGGCTGCTGGTCACATTGCATCTGCAGTCTGAAAGTAAACAGCAATGATGCTGAATAGAGCTAGCTGTCTGGTTTTGGTGCAGTGTCCAGGGAATGCAGAAACACAGGGAATGATGCCATCTATTTGTATGGTGGGTTTTTCCACCTCAATTAACCTAATCAAGATAATAGCTCATATACATGTTAGAGGTTTGTCTCCAGATGATTCTAAATCAGTGGTTCTCAATCTTCCTTATACTATAACCATTTGATACAGTCCCTCATGTTGTGGTGACTCCTCAACCATAAAATTATTTTGTTGCAACTTCATAATTGTAATTTTGCTACTGCTTTGAATTATAATGTAATTCAATCCAATATTCAATGCGATATCTGATATGCAATTCCCCCAAACAGAGTTGTGGCCCTTAAGTGGAGAAGCACTGTTCCAGATTCTATTAAGCCAATTAATGTTAACCATCACCCCTACCACCGTCTCACGGCAGGATATTTCTTACGTGAATTATCTATTCAATTTAATTCTGATACAAAGTGCTCTAGACCCTTCACTTCATCCCAGAATTTATATGCAGAGAGACTGTCATCTACAGAAAAAGTCCACCAGTCTAGAAATCAAGATTTGGATTAGTTTTCAAAGTACTGAGGTTAGACCTTCTAACCTCAAGAATGTTTTCAAGTGTCCATACAACCAAATAGGAAATCCACTTGAGATTAATATTTTTCTATACATCATAGAGCTGTGTATAGTCTTCCTTTTTGAAATGCCTTACCAAATCTTCTCTCCATAAAACTTAGTTTCTCAAGACAAGACATTTTGATTTGTTTTTCTACTTCTCCGATTTGGTTTCAGGTAATGCCTCAGCTTAATCTCCAATCTGTTAAGATCTTCCCAAGAACAATAAGCTTGCTTCCTATAGTTAAAAAAAAAAAAAAAAAAGAATAGTCTGTGAAGCAATTGGAGGATGCAAACATTTCTAGCACTGTATATGTGGGTGTGCTGGACTCTGTCTTATACTGGTATCTGTTTTCTAGGTATTATTGCTTGAAGTTGTTTGGAAATTGGTTTCTATCTCAAAGGAATATGTAGCAAGAAGTGCTTTTTTAAGCAATCATTCTTCTTTAAAGCCACAATAATCCCTACTATGTTGTAGGGTATCAGAAAGCCTATAACAAGCATAGAGTTTTTTGATTGGAAAGCATCAGCAATATAAATTCATATCCTCTTTCATGAGGGCAAGGCAAAACCCAAATATTTTCTCATCCCTTATCTTCATGGTGAGAGATTGAGCCAAGGAAACTATTCTAGTCAGTTCTACTTGAGGGGTCTGAAAAAGTGGTGAGTGGTAGGGAAAAAAAGGAAAGCATCCTCTGCTCCCCTTCAGCCTGAGGGGTTTCATTTTTTAGCCTTGGGAGACTCACCAGGGATCCTTGGAGACAGTATTGTTCTTATATAGGACAGAGCTTAGCTTCTTTTTGTTTTTTAATCATTAAATCACCATGCCTTATTCCCTCACTGTCAGTTGTTACCAATGTGTACTGGCCTATTTTGCACAGTCTGACAGGTGTGTCCAACCTTCTGATACTGGGATATGGCATTGTCATCTACAATGTTCACACTAGAGAGCCATGTAATCAGGTCACCACAAACAATCACAGAAAAGTCTCTTTCTGCTCTAAGTAAATTTGTTATTTTGTGCTGAGTCACATTCATGAGTCACATCCAGGGTACATGTAACACATCAGCTACAGGAGTCACATGTGGAACTCTTAAGTTTGTCATTGCCTCTTGTACCCACATGACTTCATGAAACCCACTAAAGTAATAAAACTAAAGGGGTTTTCATTTACAACTGGAGAATTTAGCCATTAATCATGTTAGCTGCTCTTCCAGAAGACCCAACTTCAATTCCTAGCACTTACATCAGATGGTTCACAACAATCTGTCATTTTAGATGCAGGGGATCTGATACTCTCTTCTGAACTCCAGGGGCAACCACACATGCTCTTACACCATGGTCTTAACCACATACACATATGAATGTAATTAATAAAAAGCACATAATTAAGAGTAAATATATACCTAAATAAAATAATACACACTATAATAATACTTAGTATATTTATTTATTACAAGTTTATTACACATTACTTATTATAATAAAAAAGACACTTTATGCAGCTTTAAAGAGGTAGAAGCTCCATGGACAATAAAAGGCTCGTGATAGACAATGCATCTTGCAATGGTGATGGGGAATTACAGATGGTGTCACAAAGACCATTTTCCTAGGATCTTTGGACAACACATTCAGCAGAAATGTCTGCCATAGGTCTATTACTGGTACTCACTGCATCAGATGTGGAGCTTTTTACCACCTAGCATGTTCATTGACATGGAAACAGGAATAGTTATGACAAATACAGGTGGAGCATGTCCAGAGCATGATCTTCAGCATACAGAAGCAAGGTGCTTGCTACATGAGATGGGACTGAGGCTCTGGTGGCCATACCCATGCTGCATTGTGCCACATGCAGTGATAAATCTCCATACATGAAACCTATCACTCAATCAGAATTCTATCTCCCTCTGTGGGAATTCTGTAAATGCAAGCTGCACTTTTATCCCATTCTGGCTTTATTTATCGTTTTTATATTTGTGTGACTTTCTGCTTTCATAGTTACATGGCACTTAGTTTCTTTCTACAAGGGAAGTTTAGACACCAAGGTCCCTAACATGCTAGACTAGTTGGTTGGTCCTACCTGAAATAGGAAAGCAAAACCTATAGCATGTGCTTACTGTCCTTGCAAGAAACTAGGCTTTAAATCCATGGATGTAGTTCATTTCTGTTAATTAACAAGATGGAATTTGATTGTTAATGTTGTTGTCCTTCAAGTTTGGGATTGAATCAGGAGCTCATATGTGCTAAGCATGGGTAAGTGTACTATCATTGGGCTACATCCCCAACTTCCCCAACCATGGGCTTTTTGATTTTGAGACATGACGTTGCTAAGATGTTTAATCTAATTTTGAACTAGCTCTGTAACCTAATTGGAGTTTAAATGTGTGATCCTCCTGCCTTAGCTTCCTTGGTAGCCAGGATTGCAAAGGTATATCACAAGCCTAGCTCTCAATCTGTTTTAAATGGTCAGTGATGGCCCTGTCCTGTGGATTTAGAAGTATTTTGATTCTGATGCCATGACTCCTGAAGACCTTTCATTTCCTGTTACACAGCAAAATAAAAAGAATATACCTATTTCAAAAAAAGAACAATTCTAAGCTCATGTGATAATTCAGACATTAGATAGTACTGGTACCCCACTTAGTTTGAAATCGAATGACATCAGCTTCTTGCCTCCTAAGTACCACCAAAACCACGTAGGCATACTTATAGAAAGATTTAGTACATAAGTACTGCAGACTCGGTGACCACACAGAGAAATTGATGACTGCTTCCTCGGTATCAAAGACTTTGCAATAATTTTGTCCTATATTACAATAATATAAATATAACACAAAACTAAAAAATGTATCCTTCTATGAGTGTGTGCATGCATACATATGTGTGTGTGCTCATGTGTGTGTAACTTGTACTCCCTTAGTAAATATATTTAAGATTTGGGTGAGCATTGTGTGAATGTAAGATAGATACAGATACATAGATAAATGGGAGATAGATAGATAGATAGATAGATAGATAGATAGATAGATAGATAGATGATAGATAGATAGATATTCTCATATATATATATATATATATATTCACAAATGATAGAAAAGATGGGTGAGATAATTAATATGATAGAAAATACATAGACTGAGATCTTCATACTGCAAAGACAAGCACTTTACCAGCTGATCCCCCTCTCCAGCCCCTGTCATGACTTTTGATTAGGAAATATTTGGTCAATTCTTGTTTAAACGTCTTCAATAATAATAATAGAATATCAGTGAGTGGTGTGCATGTAAACATTGTCTAAATGAAGGATCTGAACTCAGGTTTGGTTGAAGGATCATCTTTGAGGCACTGAGTTTTAGGAAATAAGGAAATAAGGATGCAAGTGAAGACAGCAAAGCACTGTTTCTCCATTCCCTGGGGGCCTGATGTCTGCTCTAACAGGACCTTGGTTTGCTCTGCTCCCCTAAGAGGGACTCATACACTAAAATCTTGGTGACCTGTCACACAAATTGCTACTCAGTCTGTCTCCTGATCTCACTTTACTGTAAGGAGCAAGGAGAAATTAGACAGATTAGATAGGAGCAGTGACATTGTTGTATGGTTTAATTCTGTGTCCCTAAATCTCTCCTTTTTGCATTTGCTTGATTCATCTGGAAAAAAAAATGAGGCAAAATGGATGAATTTCCAAGCACAGTTTAAGATGGGGGTATGTGCAGCTGGAAGGCTTATAGATAGACAATTCTTTTGTGCTTCAGACATATAGATGACTCACTTCTCAGCAATGAACAGTAAAACACAAATATTTTTTCTTTATGTATTTTTATTATTTTTTTATTTTACATGCCGATCCCTGTTCCCTCTCCCTCCCTCCCTCTTATCCTCCATCTTACCTTCTCTTCCCCCCTCACATGCACCCTGACCACCCTCCCCTCCCATCCCCCCACCCCAATTCCACATGTAGGGCTATGCTATCCAGGTGGAATCATGTAAATCTGTCAAGTCATTTGAAGTAGAGACTAGGACTTCTCTCCTGTCTCTAGGTTAAGAGACTGTCCCTCCATGGGGGAAGTGTCCACAAGGTCCTTTTGTGCACCAGAAATACATCCTGGTTCCACTGTCTGAGGTCCCTTAGACTGCTCAGTCCTTCTAGCTGAGACCCATATTCACGGGGTCTGAGTCAGTCCCATTCTGGATTCTCAGCTATCAGTCTGGGGGGCCCATTAGCTCCTCCTTGTTCAGGTCAGCTGTCTCTATGTGTTTCTGCAACCTGGTCTTGTCCTCTCTCTCTGCATCAGGATTCTAGTTTGTCTCAGTGTTTAGTTATGCATGTTTGCTTCTGTTTCCAACAGGTAGATGAGGGCTCCATGATGGTGGATACTAGTTGTTGATCTCACTATCAGGGAAGTGCATTTATAGTAGCCTTTCCATGGTTGCTCAAATTGTTAGTTGGAGTCCATCTTGTAGGTCTCTAGACCTTTCTTTAGGTTCATTTTTCTCTTCAAACACATATATTTATTTGAACTGAAGCATAAACACATTTATCCCTGTTGAGTTCATGAAGCATTGTTTTAGCAAGTGAGATCTCTCCTTTAGATTTTAACTACCACGATGTACAGTAGATATTGCATTTCTCATTGGAAGAGAATAGCATATAGGTGCCATAGGAAGGGCCTCTTTAGAAAAAAAATACCCTTGGATATAGGGTGACATTATTGAAGTCATGATTTTAAATTGAAACCAATAAATTCAAACCACATTAAAGCTCAGTGGAAATAATGGTTCCAAGGAAGTGTTCTGGGTAAATGACACATTCAGCTTTTCCTTACAAGATTTATTTTACTTTTCAAATTATGTGTATGTGTCAGTTTTGGACATATTAGTACATATGCCTTTGGCAGAAAGAAGAGGACATCGGATCTCCTTGGAGTTAGAACCACAGCACTTGTGAGTTGCCCAAAGTCGGTACTGGAACTCAAATGTGGGTCCTCTGCAAGAGTAGTACATGCTCTTGACTGCTAATCCATGTTTTGTGCTTTATAGTAGGGATAAAAGTGTTCAAGGTAGTATATTTTTAAAAATAATTATTCATATGGTATTAAGGTAATTAAGATGAATTGTTATAAACTCAGTGAGTGACAAAGTTATTAACTCCTTAAACATAGCTACTAAATACTTTTCATTATGTTGATCAGGGAAACTGGAGTATGTTTTGGGACCTATTTTACCCAAATAGACCTATGAAGACTTATCCTGAACTTAATAAAAGGTTGACCACTCAACCTTTTATTTCTCTCAAATAATCATTCTGAGACTTAAATGGCAACTGGAATACACACACACACACACACACACACACACACACACACACACACACACACACATTATCCTCAGAGACAAAGAGTAGTGCTTTTTCATAAGATCACCTTATATTTCCTTTGGGGATCAAGATGGGCTGGCCTTGTGTCTCCTTCCTCTCCATGGTAAATGGAACTGTAATGAGGTCACAGATTCTTTCCATACCATTTTAGAATTTTCTCTGAAAGGATTTGGGCAGAGATGGCCCTTGTATTTCAGAGTTCTACATTAGGACAGGCAAAGCTTTTCAAAATAATATAAAGCTATTTTTTCTAAATTCTTTCTGTCCCTGAGTGTCTGGGCTGAGGATAAAGGAAGATTAAAATCTCTATAAAATCTATCCAACAGCCACCACATGGAACAGCTAGTGGGAGGGAAATTAATGGTGTCTAAAATGAACCCGAGACTGAACATACTTCACCTTGAATTTTCTGCAGCATATTTCATTTGTCCTTAACTCCCTTTAATCAGAGAGATTCCTTGAAACCCAAAGACAATTGGATTCATTATGAAAATCTAATGCAAAATTCAAATTCATTTATTGTGTATTATAACATAGATACAACATAAACACTTGTTAATACCAAGTTGACTGTGAAGGCTTGCATTACTGATATTAATACATGAAATGACTCAATGATTCTGTGCTAACTGGTGAGTATTTACTGATATATAAAACTTCTTATCCCTGCCATTTTGCTGCTATCTTAAACCTTGCGAATAATTTTTTAACAAAAGTGATGTGTGCTTCCAGTATCTTCCATGCTTAGACCATAATGGACTTCAGGAAATATTTGTGAATGAGAAAATAAATAATTTGAGTGCACTTTCTTACTTTGAACACAAGCAAATATAATTATTACCCCACAGCTAGGCACTGACTTCACCATTGAATTAGATACAAGAAGCAATGAGCAATAAAAAGAGTAATTTATACAATAGAAACATATCTGGTACACTTGCTGAGCCTAAAAAGATAGGCATTATTTTTAAATGATTTGGAAAAAGTCAAGGGGGCAAAAGAGCAAATAATTTGTTAAGCAGCTTTTCTCAATTTTGTTATATCCTGTCTTCCTACTACTTTCTTCTCCTTCACCTAATTATAATCATTTGGGCCGCTTTCTGGTGTGGAGAGAAGGCTCAGTGTATAAAGTGCTTTGCTATGCAAGCATGAGGACCAGAGGTCAGATCCCCAGAACCCATGTAAAAGCCTATCAGGCATGGTTGTCACCTATAATTCCAGCACTGGGGATGTAGACACATGTGTTCATGGGACAAGCTGGATGTACTAGCTGGAATTGGTGAACTCTGTGTCAGCAATGAGAGTCCCTCCCTTAATAAATGAAAATAAAGAGAGATTAGGAAAGACACCTGTCATCAGCACATGTACACTGACACGTTCAAGTATGTGTACACACACACACATATTGTGAACACTTTGTTATTGCTTATGAAACATTGAGTTGTACTAATCAAAGACTCTTCATTAATTTCTTCAGCAAACTTTCTAGAGTCCTGTGAACAAACCTGAGGGTAAAAGCAAACCATTATTATAGACAATGGTCTAGTATAAAAGCGATGTACACTGAACAACTAAATATTTTCTCATATTTGTCATTTAGTTAATAATACATCTAGATCTAACTCTTTACCATTAATATGAAAGTTTTTCTCGCCCTTAAATATTTTATCAAACTGGATCTCAGCAAAGGTTTGTAACTTCATTCAAACTGTCATGAATAAAATACTTAATATTTCATATACTGTATATAATGCTAAAATTATTCAAACTCCCTAAACATATTACCCAATGGATTTGTATTCCCATTAATCTTCCTTTAAGGTTAATAGTAGTGTGAACCTCCACATTTGTGTTTTAAAAGCACTTCAATATAATTACAGTATATGTAAGTGGGCATGAGCTTTGTATCTAATAGGCCTGATTTACAGTTGGATTAAAACATAATGTTTAGGCCTGGGGATGTATCTCAATTGGTGGAGTGTTTGCCTAGCATATCTGAGGTCCTGAGCCCTAACCACATCACCCCAAACAGAGAGTATAGTGATGCATATCTGTGATCTCAATAATGGAGGATCAGAAATTCCATAACAGCTTGGCCTCGTAGTAAATTCCAGGCCCACTTGAACCATATTAGAGACTGTCTTAAAATAGAGTAGTAGATAGAAAGATAAAGCTGTAGATATATAAAGTTGGGTAGCTATGTCTGATTCATCTTAGCTTTGATGGTAGGGCTTGCTAGTGAAGCTAGTGGAGCCAACCTTACAGAGTGCTGAAAAGATACAGGAAGATACATGCTAAAGACCTAGGTTCACACCTCAGCATGGTAAGACTCAAAGTATCCATATGTGAAACTTAGTAAATTATTAATAGATTAATTTTATGTCAGAAAAAGGTAAAGGGAAATGTTGTCCATAGATTTTGCCTAACTCTGGATCACAGAGCTTTGACCTATCAGAGTAAGATTGTTCCTCCTCAACACCCACACCCAGAAGGCCGTGCTGATGCCATTCAAGTTGTTCCTGTTGGGTCTTCTGGACCTTTGCTTTCTATGTATTCTCAAAGACAATGCCCATTCCTGAAGTCATGAGTGGTAATGTAATTAAAACACAATGTTGGAAATATGCTGATTTTTAGGAGTTCCTCCTTGGAATTAATTTGTAGAGAGACTTTGAATGGTACTGGTATCCCAAAACAATGCCATAGCTGAGACACCTTGCTATGACTCCTCAGGGACAAGGCTTCTGTGTCACCCAATCCAGACACAAAATGCATGTTTAGTAACTGAAGAAGAAGTAGGTGACCTCTGGAGATAGAGTTCAGTTTTAAAAATCTATAAATGATTATTTCTTTAGCAAATGGAAGCTTTAGAGTTGGCTTTTATCATAAAGTCTGACTATATCCCCCTTTCAATATGCAGTCTGTAAAAGTTTATAGTTAAGGTGTTTCCTTTTTTTTTCTCATGTTTACAAACTATTATTTATTTTTTAATGTTTAAAAACCATGTAACTGTTTTTCTTAGGAGTCTATTGCTGGTTTACTTTTTGTTGCAGTGATAAAACACTGGTGAAAGAATTATGGGAAGGTTTCACTTGGCTTAGCCAGGTGTTCAATGAAGGGAAACCATGGCAAGAGTTTCAGCAAGAATCTGGAGGCAGGAACTGAGGCTGAAGCCATAGAGGTGTGCTTCTTACTGACTTGCTCCACAGGGCTTGCTCAACTGTCTTTCTTATACAACACAGTACCACCTGGCCAGTGGTAGCACTGCCCACAGTGACCAGGGCCCTCCCACATCAATCATTAACCAAAAATTGTCCCATAGACTTGCCTGCAGTCTGATGGTGGAAATTCCTCAACTGGAATTCTTTCTTCTCAGATAATTCTAGCTTGTGTCAAATTGACTAAATAAACACTAAAATAAAATTTCACTATGATAAAAACTGGTAAAATACCAGGGATTTGTATGTTCATTTGTTTGAGGATGTTTGCTTTATGTATAGCATATGGTGGTGCTTTGAAAAATCAGTTAGATAGTAAAAAGAGCATGAAACTCTTAACGATACAAGTACTTAATAATCTTTAATTTATTTTGTGGACTTATAAATGTTAACTTGTACTACCCCACCCTCTTTTCCTGTGTTTGAGAATTTCATACAAGAACATAGATTTTACATCATTTACACCTCAAACACTCCCTCATAATACCTCCAGTGACTCCCATACTGCCTTTCACCTTCATGATCTCATTTATTTATTTATTCTTCTCTTGTACATTACATCTTGACTACAGTTTCCCCTTACTCCATCCTCCAAGTTCCTCTCCTCACCTTCTGTCCCCCCTAGAACCACTCCTCCTCCATTTCCCTTCAGAAAAGAGCAGTCCTTCCAAGGACATCAACCAAACACTGCATAACAAGTTACAATATGACTAGATACATACTCTCATATCAATGCTGGGTGGGTGAGGCGACCCAGTAGGAGGAAAATTTTTAAATTATTATTGCTACACTTGCTTATACATATGTATATGTAAATACAACCTATTGAGTCCACACACACACACACACACACACACACACACACACACACACACATAGGTCTGGCTATTTGGGATTGGATAACCTACCCAGGGAATTAATCCCTGAAAAAGATTGATCCCTCCCCTTGTTGGTTACATGACTCCTCATCCATGGATAAGCTTTATGAGAGTTTCTCCATTCACACTGGCATGTCAGCTGGTGCTGTCATTGTCCAGGTATGGTTGGGCACCCAAACTGTTGTATTTCAGAGGCTATATATAGAAGACACTATCTTGAAGTGGATATACTGGTCATCTGGCTCTTAAATATCTTCTTCCTCCCTGTTCCTCCATGTTCCCTGAGCCTTGAGTATAGGACATATATTGTAGCTATATCAGTTGCTGCTAGGTACCCCATGGTCTGTTGTTCTCTGCATCATGACCAGTCACAGATTTCCATGATGGTGTCTACTTATTGCAGATGGAAACATTTTGATGAGTGGTGAGAGCTCCCCAACCTGAGGATGTGAGAATGGGTGTTGAGAATGCAATTGGGAATTGTGCTGGTTTAGGGATGTAGCAATAATAGGCTCTTCTCCTCTAGGTTCTGACTTACCAGTTACAGATAGTAGTCTAGAATGTTCAAATGAAAGAGCATATTACTCTGATTATATGATGGTATGACAAATTTATAATTAATAAAGTCACAATTAAATATTATAGGCAAAAATTAAGGGACTAAAAGTTGAAGATAATAGTTTAAAACGGAACAACTCCCTATTGATGGAATTCTTTAAATGAAGTTAAAATCAATTAGGATGACAGTATGGAATGAGATTCTCCTTGATTGTTGGGTTTTTTGTTTCCTGAGATGAATTCTGTATTGAATTGTCACAGCTTAAGGTGCCAAAGGAATGCTAAGCAATGTAATACTAATGAAGCTTTTGCTGCTTTAGCTTCAAGCATGCCCTTTGTGCACTGAGAGATTTATATTAGAGTTCAGGCTATGTAAATGTTGGCATAATGGGGTGAAAATATGAAACCATAAATAAAAATGTAAATGTCTCTAATTAGAGTGTTTTCTTAAGAATAAGGAATAGAACTGTAAAATAGCACAGTTTGTGAATTCAACTTATGATTTATTTTTTGTGTGTATAGTGTGCATCTCTCTCTCTCTCTCTCTCTCTCTCTCTCTCTGTGTGTGTGTGTGTGTGTGTGTGTGTGTGTGTGTGTGTGTACAAGAATACAAAAGCAGAGATTAATATCTGGTATTATCTTCAATCATCCTCCACCTTATTCCTTGAGACAGGGACTTTCACTGAGCCTGGAGCTTGCTACTTCTGCTAGACCAGGTATCCAGTAAGCCACAAGGTTGTTCTTCTCTTCAATGTCCCAAGGCTGGAGTTACAAGCACAGGCCACCATACCCAGCTATTGATATGAGCACAAGAAATCCAAGT
This sequence comes from Phodopus roborovskii, assembly GCF_943737965.1. Taxonomy (NCBI): domain Eukaryota; kingdom Metazoa; phylum Chordata; class Mammalia; order Rodentia; family Cricetidae; genus Phodopus; species Phodopus roborovskii. The sequence goes on from NW_026126485.1 coordinate 5,690,080, forward strand.
TCAGGTCATCATGCTAGCACAACCACTTTACCATCTCCCCAATTTGAACTCTATTTTTGATAATATACATCCAAAAACATGAAGTTGTGCCCCAAATTTAGCAAAGCTATTTGAAGCAGGGGTTGCCTATTTGTCACCAGTATGCCTTTACATATTCCAAGAGTGTACTTATTTCTCCCTGGGCACCCTGACTTTGTGATGCTTATTAATTTAGTGGAGCTTGCACCAAACATCCTTTTGGACACCAAGGTTATGATAGTGAATTAAGCAGAAGGCTGGGAACTGTATAAAGCTCACACTCCAGTAAGGGAACATAGAGAATGTAAATGGTCTCATGTAAAAGTATAGCATCCAAGAGATGGATTTAATCAGGAAAAATTCCAAAATGTTCAATTCTGTCATATACCAGTTAAAGGTGAGCTTGACTAAGGAGGGTATTCAAAAGAAAGTGGAAAAACCCTATGGTCCCCAATCACCCATATTTCTGAACTCTCAGAACCCTAGAACACACTCAAAGTGTTACCTAACTCTCAGAGGAAAATGGAGTCCTTGGGAGGACATCTCAATTTCTTTCAGAGCCAGTACATCTGCATTCCTCTACAAAACACAAAATCTAACAGATTCGTTTTCTAATTTGTTTCTTCAATGCAAATTTAAGAGACTATATAGTATTTGAAATTCTTAAATTGATTGTAACTAAGCAAAATAATCACAATAAAGAGGCTACATTAAAGTACATTCTCATTTTAAGGGAAAAAATAAAATGAATTATATTTATAGGAGAAAAATGTAACCGTTACATGGACATTTATAAAGAAAAAATTTATGAGCTTTGGGAAGACAGTGTTATTTAGAAGGTTGCTTCTGATAATATTTCTAAAACTTCAAAACATTTGAGTGACAAGCGACAAGACAACATTCAAATATAGATTTATCAAACTGGGCATGAGGCACACAAATTCTTCTGCTTGTAATAAAATGTTCAAGCATGTATATTGGCAGTCTAAGGAGCTAGGAACACAGAAGGTGATGAGCACAGTGCAGAGCTATGGAGACGTGAGCCTGAAGAAGTGGTATGTGGACTTCAGCTCCAGGCAGGAGGAAGAACGTTGGTTAGACAGTGTCCTCCAGGAAGAGCCAAAGGAACTACATACAGAACCAGGATCCTGAGGAAGACTTATGAGACAGACATTGTGAGAACTGCCAGAGAACACAAACACAGCAAGGCTTGGAGCTACTGAAAGGATTGATTTTGCAGATAAAAAAGGGCTCAAGGTGACCCCGTTGAGGTACCATTTCCACCAGTACCTCAGAGGTGGAGCTGAGAAAGGCCCAGCTTAAAAGGCAGACTTGTAATTTCCTGGTAACACTTGGGTTTCCTTTTAAATTTGTCAGAACCCATCACACAAGGAAGGGGAGGTGGGGGTGACTGGAAAATACTATGAAGAACTTCTAAAATTTCAGTTCTAAAGTTTGGCTTATGATGGGCTGTGTTTGTTTCAAGAATTTTCCCACACACATGTTACTAAAATGTCCTCCTAATTCTTAAAGAAGAAAAAGATTGTATTTTAAAGGTCAGAGGCCACAAGCTCTCCACATTTAACCGAGAGGCATAGATAATAAAGTCTGTGCATCCAGTTTGATTTAAACAAAATGTCAGCCTGAGAGCAACTGCTAAGCAATTATCTGAAGATAGATTAGAGTGACATTAAGCTATGTCCCTTGTGTCTACCTGGGGATTTCATCACATAATAAGTCATCCATTTTTATGCTTTAAATACTCTTCCTTAGGAGAAGATAGCCAATCATAATTTTAAATCATATCTAAATGTTTTATGTGGTGCTAACCTTTCTGTACAGTCCCGCTGGATGAGATGCCGAGCCTGTCTGATTTGAAATGGGATGTCCACTCTCGCCTCAGGATTTACAGCTCTCGGAGGCACACTATCTAGTGATTCCCTTAATGACCAAGTGTCTAGAAAGATCAACTGTAAAGTGGAGAATTCAAAGATTTTCTCTCTCAGTGTTTTGACAGGGACCCCAAGGTGAGAGACTCTAGGGAATCCAAGGGTCTTAATAAATCAGTGACTTAAAATGTCACCAGTGTCTGCATCAATTCCCTCCAGATACCTTTCTTAACATCTTCTCCAGGTCCTATCTTGAATTTGAAAGTTAGTCTCTAGCTAGCAAAATGCCTCAGCTGTGAAATGGCTTGGCACTTGTGACCAAACCTGATGAGCTGAGTTTGACTACTGGAAACCAAATATTGGAAGTTGGGTTCCCACAGACTGACTCCCTCCAATTGTTCTGTGGAACATGTGTGCACACACAAGAACACACACACACAAATACATACACACACACACACACACACACACACACACAGGTACACATACACAAATAAGTAAATTTTAAAATGTAAAAAAAGAAAAGAAAAGCTTATAAGTTAGTCTCAATTTCAGATGTCTTGAGCAAAACAATGTCTCCTAACAAGTGTCTCAAGGCTGGAATCAGTTCACCAGGGAGAAAGTTTGGGAGATGCAGATGGCATGTGCTTCTTTTTCTGAATTTTGCACATGTGGACTGGCCTTTCTTGTGGGCAAGGTATTTATGGAGTTTAAGAAAATTAAAGTCCAAAGATTGACATCTGGCAACTTAAATCCAGTTAGAGAAGACTGACATGTAAAAAAAAAAATAGTTAATATCTGTGGCTCATTACAACACAGAAAAATGAGCTCTTTATGGAGAAGCAACTGGGATGAAGGGAGGGGCTATTCGCTCCCACAGCTGGGAAACTATCTATTTGGAATAGGATCATGGAAGGACCACAAGGGGATCCTGTAGCTGTGTTTCATACTGATGATACACCCTTGAATCTCCCAAATAGACAGGTCCAAGAGATTTTCAGGAAAACTCTTTTTAAAAGGGAGATGTGTCCCAAGAGGAAATTCACTACTCTTTAAACTCACAAATGGCTATATGGGAGAGATTGCTCATTCTTTGTATCCACAATAAGGCAGACAGCAACACAAAGCTTGAGAGTTTCATACCAACGAAGGGGGTTCTCAGAGGTGAAACTTTGGAAATTATAGGAGTGAAAACTAAAATGACTGTAACATTCATTGTTCTGCAAACTGGGCTGAGGAGGACTTTTCATGTTTGACTTGGCTTCTGTCCATTGATTGACTCCTTCATATTCTCATCCACTTCTATAAACTTTGTTCCTGTAACTCAGAAACACACCTGAAGTTCATTGAGTGAGGAATCAGGATGGTTGTGTCTATTTTCTCCTTTCTTCCTGCACACATGTATTCCTTCCTTCACACAGCATTGTAGAAAGTGTTATGATTGCTAACCACAGAGTTCTATAAAATTTTCTACACAGCTCAAAAATGGGTTCCTTTTTCCTCTTTTTCCTCCTATGATTATAATGGTTCTTTGTCTTGTCAGTGTTGTGAATTAAATTGGAGAAATTCTGACATTTCTATGTTGAAGTCCTGTCCCCCGGTGTAACTCTCAGGAGTTACCAGTGGTTAAATATGTCATATAGGTAATGTACTGACATGATTGATAGGAATGGAGGAGTTATTTAAAAAGGAGACATTGTTCTCTCTCCACATGTGATGATAGACTTCTCTATAAGCCACGATGGAAGTTTGCCCAGGAGCTAGATTAATTGGAACCTTAATTTGGGGCTTCCCAAACTCTAGAACTTGGTAGACTAAATGCATGTTACTTAAACTATTGTGTTAATTATTTTTCTCATTTCGGTGACCAGATACTTGACCAGAAGCAATTTAAAGGAGAGGTTTGTTTTGTTTCTCAGTTTGAAGAGGGTACAATCTATCATGGTAGTATAGAGTTCATGGTGTTAAGTATCAGGAGGAAGAGACTGGACCAGAAGAGAGGCTGGATATAAAGTTCTAATGCTTATCCCCAGTAATCCAGTTCCCCCAGTGAGCACCCCCTTAAAGATTCTGTAACCTTCCAAAATAGTGCCACCAGCTGGTGATGATGTATATAAACACGTGAGCCTATGGGAAGACATCTCATCTACCCAGTGATATTTTTTAAGTGAGATCTTGAAGGGAACTAAAGAGGAGATTATAGGCTCTCACAGTCTCCTTAATTTTTAAATGGGTTTAGTAGAAAAGACCTTAGAAATTAAAAGAGATTTTTCTTATGTTCATCTCTGTAAAGGTCAGGAGTAGGACTCAGGCCAAAAAAAATGGTAAGCAACATGCAAGGATAGCCCATATCACTTCCATTTCTCATTATATGGAAATAGAAGGTTTGGGTCTTTTAAACCATGGGTAATAAATAGCTTATAGCTGGATTTGTTCAGTGTTTTGCTGACTAGGTTAGGTGATAACATTGCAGAGTTCCCTTGCTCTCCATATCTGATAGGACTTACTTGCTAATGTGAATAAAGGATAGGTTAGCCCCTTACCACTCTAGGAATGATTGAAAGCTGTATTTCAGGAAGATGTTTTTCCAGTCCCTTTTCACATAGCAATAAATATATATGCTCTACAGTGCATTGGTATGCAGTGAGCTTGGCATTGTGTATAAGATATGCAGTTTTCAGACTATGTTGCATCTATGGAGTTTTTAAAAGTTAAAAATAACAGCAAAATCAACTGTCAGAAATCTGAAACATAAGAAATCTGAAACCTAGCCAGACCTGTTGACCCAGGCCTGTAATCCCATCTGCTTAGAATTCATATTGTGAATTCAAAACCTGCTCAAACTACAGATGAAGTTCAAGGCCAGTGTGGGCAATTTGCTGAGATTTTTCTCAAAATAACATATAAAAAAAGGGTTTACGTATGGCTGAAGAGATGTCTCAGCATTAAAAGTGACTACTGCTCTTGTGAAGAACCCAAGTTCAGTTTCTAGCAGACACATTAGGAAGTGTACAGCCACTTGTGACTTCAGCTCCAGGAGATCTGACAGCTCAGGCCACCACAGACATCTGCACTCACATGCACACAAGCGTGCGCGCGCGCACACACACACACACACACACACACACACACACACACACACACGCTAAAAATAAATATTTTAAAGAAGTGCATTATATGGCTCAATATTAGAGTATTTGTCTAGCATGTATCAGGTTTTAGATTCTACTACCAGTACCACTAAAGGAGAAAAGATTGAAAGCTTTATAAAGTTAATGATAGCAAAAATAATAATAATGATGATGGTGACGATGATGATTATGATGATGATGATGATAATGATAACGGATGAATGGTTGACAACTGAAGATTTAGCAGTTTGTGGCCTGCCTTCAGTGCCATACAAGGCCAGCTGAGGAAGGCACCATAGGGATACAGCTTCCTAAAGATCACTCGAGGACACAGACTCACAGACTTCACCCTAGCCATGATTTCAGTCTTACCACTGTTTAAAATGCATTGTTCATCTGTGCATGCACACACATCCTAACAGCTGCTCAATCAACATCGCTCTTGAACTAGTGAATGCCCCAGATGAAAGACTGAAATGAGTAATAGATGCCAATCTAGGGGCTGAATCAAAGACCAGTGATTTCTACAGAAGTGGTAACTGAATGGAGAAAGCTTCTAATGACACAGTCTGGCTATAATCTGGAAAACTGGGAGAGTTGCCAGATCTGGGATTTACAAACCCTGGAAATTGCCAGGGGTTACATGCTTTTCTGTTGTTTAAAGATTTATTTTAATTTTGATTTATGCATATGTGTGGCCATGCACTTATGTGAGTAAATGCCATTAACACACAGGTGCCCATGGAGACTAGGAGAAAATATTGGATCCCCTGAAGCTGGAGTTACAGATGGTTGTGAGCCACCAAACAAGGGTGCTGGGAACTGAACACAGGGCCTTGGCAAGAGTAGTAGGTACTTTAAGCTCTTGAGCCATCCCATCTGTCCAGCCCCCCCCCCAATGCCTTTATTATGACTTTATGCTTCATAGCAGTCCCTTTGAGGTAGACACTGTCAGAATAACATTCTCTTTTTAAATACCTCCCTTTCCTCCCTTTCCCTCCCCCTCACTGTGGTGTGTGTGTGTGTGTGTGTGTGTGTGTGTGTGTGTGTGTGTGTGTGTGTGTGTGTATCTGTGTCTGTGTCTGTGTCTGTGTCTGTCTGCCTATGTGTGTGTAAGCCTACACATGAAGGTAAAGTCAGGGCACAGGTAATGAGGTCAAATACCTGGCAAGCTTGAGTATTTGTTGAATGTTTGTTATCTTCAACCTTGTTTGGGACAGAATCTCATCACTGCACATGCCATTGTAGATAACCTACAAGAAGTCCCCAGCCCTGACTCACCCACCCCATGGGAATGCCGGGATTGTAGACACATGCTGCCACTTTCAGCTTTGTGTGGTTTCTGGGGATGCACAGTCAGGTCCTCACAGTTGCTTCATACACTACTCACTGGAGCTATCTCCCAAGCACTCACTTATTTTTAAGAACAGCAAGTTAAGGTTGAGAGATATGGTAGTGTAAGTAATGTTGAGAGGACTTGAACTCAGGCAGTCAAAGCAGGCTGTTGTCTGTCTCCTCTCCCTTATTCATGACATGCATTACTATTTCTCAAATTTATTTATGTAAATTGATGTTTATATAAACAAGAAACTGTGGTTGCAACCAACACAATTCTTCATTATCTTAGGAAATGATATCACATAATGAATGCACCCCACTTTCCACCAGGACACTATAGCAGGCTCTCCAGGATTGTAAAGAACTGACATAAATCATTTGCCACAGATTACAGGAAGTCCAGCCATAGCATGCAGGATTAGGATTAGATCTCTTGTTCCATGTACCACTCTTATAGGGATGAGCCATCTGAGTTCTGACTCTCTCTCTCTCTCTCTCTCTCTCGTGTGTGTGTGTGTGTGTGTGTGTGTATGTGTGTGTGTGTGTGTCTGTGTCTGTGTAGGTGTCTGTGTCTTTATGTGTGTCTGTCTGGCCTATGTGTGTATGTCTGTCAGTCTGTGTGTGTGTGTGTGTGTGTGTGTGGTTGTGTGTCTATCTGCCCATGTTTCTGTGTGTGTCTGTCTGTGTCTGCGTGTGTGTGACTGTAAGCACATACTTGTCATGTAACACATGTGGAGATCAGAGGACAGCCTCAGCTATGGGATGTGGATTGTCACCCCAGTCCTTTTTGAGATAGGGTCTCTTGTTGCTCACTCCTGTCTCTCAGGCTTTCCAGGATTCTCCTCTCTCTGTTTCCCATCTCTATAGGCCATGGGAATTCAGATATGTATCACAGGAACTGGTTTTCATGAAGCCGGGTCCTCATTGCAAACCAAACACTTTATTACCAGGACCACCTCTCTAGAGCAAATTTTAATTTAGCATGTGGTCTGAAATAGGAAAAGGTCCATGATGTCAGGTGTTGGTGGCACATGCCTTTAATTCTAGCACTCAGGAGGCAGAGGCAGAGGCAGGTGGATCTCTGTGAGTTTGAGGCCAGCCTGGTCTACAGAGGAAGTTCCAGGGCAGCCTCCAAAGCAATACAGAGAAACCCTGTCTCAAAAAACAAAAACAAAAACAAAACAGGGGGGCTACATGTTTTCATGTTTTACTCAGTCACATCATACTATATTTTTGCTCTTTCCTTCCCTCCCTCCCTCAGTCCCTCTCCCCTCTCCCTTCTTTTCCTCTCCTCTTTCCTTATCCCTCTCTTTCCCTACCTTCTCCCTGTCCTTCCTCTCCCCTTCTCCTTATCTTCCTCACCCTCTTCTTGTCTCCTTCCTTCTCTCCTCCCACCTCTCTCTCCTCCTCTCTCCCCTCCCTCTCCCTTTCTCTCCTCCCTCTTTTCCTTTCCCCCTCTTTTCATCCCCCTCCCTCTAGATTCTCTCCATCTCTTTCCCTGTCTCCTTTTCCCTCTTCCACTCTCCCTGTCTCCCTCTCTCTCTCCTACCCCCTCTTTTCCTCTCTCTACTTATCTCTCTCCCTCTCCTCCTTTCCCTCTCCCTCTATTCCTCTCCTCCCCTCTCTCCTTCTTTCCCTCTTTCTCTTCTCTTTTCCCTCTCTCTCTCTATCTCCCTTCCCCTCTCTCCCTTCTTTCTCCTCTCTCTTCCCTGTCTCATTGATATTTTTGTCTCTCTCCAGAATTTTCCTTATGCAGACCAGAAGGATCTCAAATTGATAATCCTCCTGCCTCAGCCTCCAATAGGCCCATATGCCTGGCTTTTTCCCCCCTACCTTTAACTTAAAATACTTTGTTTCTTTTTTACCCTGAGAATTTGGCCTTCAAACTCAAAGGTATTAAAATATTCCAGTCTCTTGTACATTAATGAGCATATGAAATGGAAATGAACTAAAAATTCTGAGTCACCTTTTGTATTTTAACTTAAATGTTAAATTCTAAAATTATCTCACTAACCTTGATCTATTTCTTGAATGCAAAGTAGCCTCTCTTATATTACATTGTGAATATATATGCATATATAATTTTGTCTTTTAACTTTGTAGAAGTACATATTTATTATTATTATTATGCTAAAAACAGAAGAATAGAAAACTCAATGTAGATAGATTTGAAATTCATTGAGTTTTAAAGGTTAGTAGATTCAAAAAAGAGAACAATGAGTGGAGAAGGAAAGGTCTGAAAGAAAGAGAAATACAGATCAAGAGAGCATGGGGCTACAGAATAGAAAATATCATGTTTCTTCTCTTGGGGTGTGTGCATGTGTGACAAAGGCAGAAAGAAGAAAGAGTATTTGGAAGAAGGATGAGCTGGGAAATAGAGGGGGGGCATGTGAGCAGACTTCAGGTAAGTACAGGCTCAGAAATGCCATAATGAAACCTATTATTTCTACACAGAAATGTATTTTTATCATGTTGGAAAAAAAGACTTGTTGGGTTGGGTTTTTGTCTGGATTTTTGTATTTTGTTTTTAGATAAATCCCACTCTATAGCCTACCATGTTCTGGGACTCACAGAAGTCCTGGTATTTCAGCCTCTCAAGCTATTGTTTTATTTTCTAAAAATGTTTCTACAAAATTTTTAGTATCTTACACCCTAACCTTTGCTATTTTTGTGTAGTGTCTTAGAATACAAAGCCCTGACAAAGCAACATCGTGTAAAATGTTAAGATTGAAGAAGGTAGTTTCCTCCTCTGCCACATTCATGTTACCTGGGTGTTTGTTTTGCTTCACTTTCATGAAAAATTGGTGGCTCTTGAGTTGTAGTAACCAAAATCATTCTTCTTGAGACACTACTCACTACAGTATTCTACAGAACCCATGAGGGCTGGAGAGCTGACATTACGAGCTCTGGAGGAATGCAGATCTCTGCTGTGTGGATCTTTAAGGCAATTACTGCACTTCTAGTAGCTTGATCTTCCTCCCAGAGGAAAGTTAGAAGGAAGATAAGGGGAGAAAACTCACCCTGAATTGTTCTTTTAAGAAAGAAAATGGGACTGTAGAATGAGCTTAACAGTTAAGTTCACTTGCTGCTCTTCAAGAGATACCAAGTTCAATTTCCACCTGCTCACCACACATACACACACACACACGCACACACACACACACACACGCACACACACATGCATGAACATGCATACATGTGCACACACATATATTCACACATGCACATACAAACATATACATATATGCACACACACGCATGAACATGCATACATGTGCACACACATATGTGCACACACATGCACATATAAACATATACACATATGCACACACACAAGTACATACATATATATATACTCACAAAGATACATATACATACACATTAAAAATACTTTTAAAAGATAAATTTTTCATCATCATCAAAATATTTTATTTTTGTAATTCCTTAATTACATTTTGAATTTGATTCCATAATTTGATTTTCAGGCCATTCTTTAACTTACCCAATCTGAGGAATATACTTGAGAATATTTGAAACTCATTTAAACAAACCACTCAAAATCATTCATCTTGATTTCTTTCATCATTTTACACCTTTAGGTTGGTTACACTTCTTCTTTGACATGCTCATATATGTATGTCCTGATTGTTTACTGTCACCCCAATTCTTTCTAATCTCCCCTACACATGTCATTTCTTCCTCCTCCCCACATGTCCCTTTTCCACACCCTTTTGTTTTGTGTTGTGTTGTTTTGTGGCCCTTTTTTTAAGCTGTGTGGCTACAGGTTTGGGCACGACCATTGAAGCCTGGTAGACTCACCATTTGGTATACAACAAAGGTAGTGGTTATCCCTCTCCCCAGAATCCATCAGTTGCCAAAGGTTCAATAGGGAGGAATATGATCCCATGAGCTCCTATTCTGTCCATGATTGGCTGTTGATAGGCCCAGTCTTGCACAGGTCCAAAGCAGGCTGCTGATCTTCTGTGAGATCGTGTTTGCAATGGTCATGTCATGTCCTGAAAAGAGAATTTTGTGTCTCTTAATAAAAGCATTATTTCTGTCAGCATCCTTATACATACATGATAGGGATTTCCTTCCAATTAAACATCTTGTCTCTCTTTCCATGTGTACTAGACCATATTCCTCCACAGCAATGCTCACAACACAGAGAACATGAAAGCCTTTGTCAAAGAATATACTAGAAAGTACAAGTTTAGACTTGAAGCCAGACATGTTGGCTGCTTGCCAGGGCATGGCTTTGGGCAGGGTCTTACCCTCCCTAGATTCTAGCTTGTGTGACATTAAAGTAGAGGTGACACCTGCCCTGTGACATGCAAGGAACTTCCCATCAAGAAAACAAGTATACTGATTTTTGTAAACTATAAAGGGCCCTAAAATGTAAGTTGTCATTGTACTGACAGGTCCAGTGTCTTGGTTGAAGAATAGACACTGATGTCTCTTCCTACTATGCATCTTCACCTGTCATTCAGCTCCCAGGTTAAAGTGTAAGGTATTTCCTGTGTGTGTCAGTTTCCTTGTTTTGAAAATGAGAGCTAAAGAATATATCAGGGTGACAGACAATTGTAATCTCAGCACCCAGGAGGCTGAAAGAGGATGATGTTGAGTTTTAGGCCAGGATGGGTTATGGGCAAGATCCTATAAAAAAACAGGAAGGAAGTAAAAGAGAAAGGAAATAACAGACAGAGGGAGAGAGAGGGTAGGATGGAGGAATGAAAGGACAGAGAGAGGGAAGGAAGATGGAAGAAGAGGGATTGAGGGAAGAAGGAAGGATAATTGTTCGAGGAAAATGAAAGTTATAAAGGCAGCATTTTTAGAAGAGAAAGTGCAATTGACAAAAGAAAAACAGGTAAAGAGCACCAACAATGATTAATATGTCTTCAGTGCACATGTTCAATGGCAATTATATATTTTTACCAACATGATAATAAATGTATGAAGACGAAAATGAAGGTATCATCTTTTATTCTAACTCATTTGTATAGGGTTTAGTTCTTCTATTCATCATTGAATAATATGCAATAACACATAAGGAAAATGATCAGCAATCAAAATGTTACTACTACTTAGTACACTTCAGAAGGAAACATATTTGAGCCAATGATTACAGAGAACCTGGACCTAAACAAACAACAGTGACAGAAGAGAGATGGGTTTGGGTGGTAGAGAAATAAGTTCCTAAGAACTGAGGCTGGGGAAGTGGAAATGAAAGAGAGAAGTAGCAGCATTTGAAGATTATAAGAGATTATACCAGACTGAGATGAACTCCCCAAGGGCAGAGCCCTGTTGACTCTACTATAATCTTCATAGGATTTGACCACCCTCTGATAGAAATGTTCTTAGAGGTATTGTATAAGAGCTAGCCCACAGACAGTGTCCAAGGAAACCACATTCCAGCCTTATCCTAAAATAAACAAATAAATAAGGTGTGTGTCTCAGGGTTTCTATTGCTGTGAAGAGACACCATGACCACAGCAACTCATATAAAATAAAACATTTAATTGGAGTGACCCATTTACAGTTTCAGAGCTTCAGTCTATTACCATGATGGCAGGGGGCATGGTAGCATGCAGGCCAACATGGTGCTGGAATAGTAGCTGAGAGCCATACATCTTTTAGGCAATGGGAAGTAGAATGAAACACTGGATGGCATCCTGAGTAGGAAACCTCAAAGTCCACCCCCACAGTGACACACTTCCTCCAAGTCCATACCCACTCCAACAAAGCCACACTTCCTAACAGTACTACTCCCTGTGAGATTATGGGGATCAATTACATTCAAACCACCACAATATATGGGATGGTTCATTGTGTAAATATGCTTGCTGGCAAGCATGATGACCTGAACTTGATTCCTAGGACCTACATATTGGAAAAAGAGAACTGACTTTGCAAGTTGCCCTCTGACTTCCACAAATACTCCCTGACACTTACATTTCAATGTGTGCACACACATGCACACACAATTTTTTAATTTAAGAAATAAAAATTGAATAGAATAATGAAAAATCCTTACCCCTGTATTATTCCCTTTATACATACACCACAAGCCGTGGCCTTTGTGGATAGTAAGTGAAAACCAACACCCCAAAAAAGCAGAGGGTAACTAAATTTGATGTCCTGTCTGTCCTCTTATTTATGGAACTGGAGGCATATTCACAGACTGGGTGGGAGAGCATTAAAAAGTAGATGCTGAGAAATAAATGACACACAAGTTTTTACATGCATTTTTTGAAGATGGGTACTATGAGTAAGTACTATTTTGTAAAGTCATGCACTATGATGGGCATTATAGATGATGCAACGTCTGTCCTTGACATTGCTGTGTAATTGTGAGCAGATTGTTCAAAATTCCTCTTAAAAGGTCATTATTCCTAAACCCCTAAGCATTCTCAAGAAATGTGGTACTTCATGGATAGTATGTAGGATGATAGTTTCAAAGTTTGGATTAGATTTGTTTAGATGATGTCATGGTTGTTCATTTTACAGTTGTGGACCCAACACAGAATCATGCTTCTCTTGTAGCCTGACATTCTGGAATTCTCTATCTATTCACTGAAGTGAGCCAATTGAATAATTACAATGTTTGTGAAGGTGTGTGTGTCATAAAGCTATTACATTCTTCAGTAGTGTGTGTGTATGTGTATGTGTGTGTGTGTGTTATATACATGGTATATATGGTATATATATATATATATATATATATATATATATATATACACACACATATGTGTGTGTGTGTGTGTATTGTTTAAAGCAGAGAACATGTAATGTACTCCCAAGCAAGTATGTGCATATTTAGCCACAGTTAATTGTTTGGAACAGAAATGTCTAGTTAACTAGGACACCAGTTAACTTTACTAGTAAAGCCCTTCACTGATTGGCTTGTCCTGCCAGACCCCTGTGGTAGCTAGCCACTATCCTACAGAAGTAGCCCTGAGTTCAACAGGAAGTTACTGAGTGTCAGACTGTTTCCTCTGAGCTCTACTGTAGGAGCCCTCACCTTCTAGAAGACCACAACTTCTTCTCCCGAACCATTTGTATTAAGAAGCAAAAGAGAACTAACCAGTTCTTCCTGATGAGTTGGGGTGTTCGCACAAACTGAAAGCAGCACACAATTTTCAAGTTACCGGTGCTTAGTAAAACCTTTGTTTCCGCACCAAGCTAAAAGTGGGATTATTTGATCAAGCATAAAAATGTTGGTTAAATGTATATAAATTGGTAGTGTCCAACTGTGTACCTGAAGAGAATTTGGAAAATACCCATCTTCTATCCAACAACATGAAACTTTCTAACCATTAGCTAGAAGATAAAGGAGAATATCTGAGACGAGCCTCAGGAAAGTGCAGGAGAAATGGGCTTTGTTTCTATTGTCTTCCTTTTATGCTACTCCTAACTTCTGTCTACTCAGAAGAACTGATTTTTGTTTCACTATAGAAGAAAAATGAATCATGAGTCCCTGTGCATTTATACTTTTAAAGACTATTTTCCTATAAAATAAAGCTGATATCTAAGAGTTAGGAAGATGGCTAAGTTGGTATAGTACTTGCTGAACAAACAGAAAGACCTGAGTTCCAATCCTCATCCCTCATATAAAAGTCAGCTATGATGATTGTATGAGCCTGTAGTCCCAGTATTAGAGAGGAGTCGGAAAATCTCCAGGACCTGCTACCCAAGCAGCCTAGCCAAATTTATGAGTTTCATATTCAGTGAGAGAGCCTGTCTTGAGATAAAGAAAGGGGGAAGGGAGAAGAAGGAAAGAAGGAAGGGAAAGTAGAGAGCAATTGAAAAAGACACACATTAACTTCTGGCCTCCACATGTTCGTGCACAATAGTGCATATGCACCTGCATACATGTATGCACACAGATGAAAACAATACATGCACTCAAATAATAGAGTTAATATCTGATAAACAGTCTTATAGAAGAAGTACTGGATAATAGCTCCTTTCCTCATTACCACATACATCCTCAAAGAATTGCTCTCCCATCCTCCCCTTCTTGGGACACTGACATTACATAATATTACTATCTCAGATTTGGAAAGGACCTCAGGATTATCAGCCTAACATCCCCTCCAATGTCTATCATTCCCAGCAAGTATCTGTTTAATCTTGACAGTAGCACATTCTGTGATAGGGAGTTCATGATCTCACAAGTCAGTCTAATTTACTGATACCCATCTCTGACTGCTAGAAAATCACATAAACCCAAGAGCCAATCCAATTGCCTGCCTCTTCTCCGCACCACTATCAGGACCACTCTCAAGAGGGATCATGAAGTGAACATGCTTGGTTCCACTTATGCCTGATAACCCTTCAGAAACTTTGATAAGAACTCTTCTAGCTTGCCCCTGTCTTTATGAGTTGCAGCTCTGAATTCTATTAACATCCTATCACACTCAAGGTTGACCACTTTGTACACACTCCCACTAAAGCAGGAATCAGGTAGCTATGGCTGCATTCCAGATTTGAGTCCTTGGACGTTTGGGGAGAAACTCAAGGAAGATCTAGGGTATCTTACTCCATTAGTTTTTCAAGTCTACCATATTTTCATACTATGCTAAGTGATTCATTACTCATCTAAATTGCCTGTCTACTCTAAAGAGCATTTCCTTAACTGAACACAGTACACTAGACCTGAACAACTTAAGGACAAGAGCTGACATAGCTCTCAGTACTAGTACATTTTCCTCATGAGTTAAAAACAATTTGACAAGTGCATGTACTTGTGGAAGTACCCATGCTATATTCATGGGTATGCATGTATGTGAAGGTCAGAAGATAGCACAAGATGTCATTCCTCAGGGACTGCTCACTTGTTTCTTGAGTCAGAGTCTCTAATTGGCCTTGAACTTGCTGACTTGGGCAGGCTTGTTGTCTAGCAAGCCCAAGAAGTCTCCCTGCTTCTGCCTCCACAAGCATGCACCACCACACCTGACATTTTTGCATGGGTTCTGTAGATTGAACTCTGGTCCTGTATTTTTTGTTTGTTATGTTTTGTTTGTTTTTGTGGCAAGCATACTACCCATTGAGCAATCTCCCCAGACTCCTATTTTATCAGATTTTTCTGCATATGCCCTTGAGCCATCCCTGGTTCTCTTTTTTTTTTTTTTATAATGGCCAAAGTTGCTAAGATTAAGGAATTTGTGGCCTGCAGATAGGACCTGATGCCTTAGAGGAGGGTAAAACACTGTATTGAATTCCCATTTTGTTCTTAAAACTGTATTATGGTGAGTGACCCTAAACCCAGGAAGTATCTAAATTCATAGTTTCCCCACATTCTTTTCTCTTCCTTTGGTCTTTCCTCTTTCATCAAGACTTGGCATCACAATATTCAAGTTCTGCCTTTAAAATGACAGGAATGTTAGAAATCAAATTATGCTTAGCTCTTCCCCGTTTAAGTTCTGACAGGGTGGCTCTGTTACCTAACTTCTTATAACTTGAATAACATCATCCCATAGTTTTCATAAACTATCACATCCATTGTGTTTGTTCTGCCCAAAGCTTATCAAACTCAAGGCAGATATTCCAATTCTTCTATACAGATTGTGTGGAATCCCTCATGTCTTACCTGCTTCACCTACCCAGTGGTGCAGTTTGATCATTCGGAGTCTGAGGCCATCTTGGCCTACAGTGTGAGTTCTTAGGCTATACTGGGCTTCAAAGATATATCCTATCTTAAAGGATTAGTAAAGTCACTTGAAGGCTATTCTTTCATGTTTGAGAAAAAATAAAGACAAATTGGACGAAGAACCTACTGAGGAATTAAATCTAGTAGAAATAACAGACATATTATCAGGAATTTCATCCAAAGAGCCATGGCAAACCAAGCTTTGAGGTGAATGTCTGTAATGCCAGTGTTAGGAAAGTAGAGGAATTCATCACCATTTGTGGCTAAATGGAGAAGCAGAGGCCATACTGGACTACAGGAAACCCTTTCCCATAAATAAAACAAAAGGGAGAGAAGGACATGGGTACTTATTAATTAATGGTGGAAAAATATTTTCTTTTTCTTTTTCTTTTCTTTCTTTCTTTTTTTTTTTTTTTTTTTTTTTTTTTTTTGAGACAGGGTTTTCCTATGTAACAGTTCTGGCTGTCCTAGAATTCACTTTGTAGATCAGACTCGTCTTGAACTCAACAATATCTTCCTACCTCTGCCTCCCAGGTGCTGGGATCAAATGAATGTGCCACTACACAACCCTCCCTTCCCCTCTGCTGGCAGAAAATGTTTCTTATTAGCATCATATTTCACATTTCCACTGGACAGACAGAGCAGAGTGGCTTTGTGAAGGTGGTATTTCCAAAACATGCACATTTGTCTTTTAGGCATTTTATGATGGTCACAAGGACACTTCTGACTTTGTTCACTATAAGTAATCTTGGTTGTGACTTAATTTCCACATGAATAACTTTAAAGACAATGCTTTTGAAAAGGACAAATATCTATGGTGCATCCTGCCCAATGGAGATTTCCATGAAACAGTGACTCAGTGAGAGAAACTTTCCTCCATCTAAGGACAATTTAAGGGAGAATCATGACTTACACGTATTGGGGGCTAAGTTTTTATTTCAACTTACAAAAAGCAATTGACCATAACAAGGAACACTGCTAAGGTGTGCACTGGTGTGGGTTAGAAGTGTGTCTTGTGCAATGATCCGGTGTGTCTAATTACCATACCATTCCTAGAACTTAGCATGTCTTTCTAATAAGAACATTCAAACTGCAGTAACTTGTTAGAATTGCGTGTGTCCTTATTTACTATAGTTGACATACCAGATGATGGCAGAACTGGCCAAGAAGGCCAAGTCTTTCTGTGTTAACTACTATTAGAGTCTTTCTTTTTTCTCTCTCTCCCTTCTTCCCTCTCCCTCTCTCCCCTCTTCTTTTACCTCTCTTTCCCTCCTTGTACCTCAATTTCTTTTACTGATAACCAAAGAGGAAAAATCTGACAAGCCACGTTAGAAAGACTATAAAACCTGAATGAACTTAGAGCAGAGAATCAATAAACAAAAATACATTGCCTCTCTTTATCACAGAAGCAGGAATGGTTTTACATCAATGTTTTCCCAAGGAGCCAGGCACCTCTTGTGCAGTTCAAGTCACAAAATAAAGGCTAAGCCTCTTCTTTGTGAAGTACCTTGTAATGTGCAGCCTTGGTGATACCAGAGAGAGGAAATGTTAGCCCTTCCCCCAGAAGACTCGTCTTGTTTATGGGAAGAAGATAAGATGCATATACAAGGAACCACAATGCAAAGGGAGACATTAATATTTATAACAATGATACAAACAAAGTGCTTAGAGGGAGTTTGAAGTAAATAAATGTGTCCCAGATAGGGATACGGCACAGAAATTTATGTGGGGAAGTCAACTCACAAAGGATAATCAGAAATTCTGTAGAGAAGACTAAGCACTCTAAAATGAATTGGGGCAACAGAAAAGGATGACATGTGGTAGCCAGAAGCAAATAGGCCTCATCTGTAGTGTAGGACTCCTACTTTGCTTTTGTTTGCAGCAATGAAAATTGGAGGCATATAAGAATGCTATAAAGAAACTTGCTAATCGAAAAACTGTATAACTTTAAAAGATAAGGAATTTTTGAGTGAGGGAAAGAACATTTTCATTCACATTCTAAGATATAGAAAAGGCCTGGTGCCAGGCCAATCACTGCTCTATATCAAGCAAGTGTGAGGTGAACCCATTATCATACCCCGTCTGCTGTGGTGAAATGCCTGTCTGGTAGGGCATGAGCAGAGGCAGAAGCTGCTAGTCAGGGAACAGAACTTGCAGGAATTTCCAATAACTTCTGGGGGGGGGATGTGTTCCCTGTCTATTCACAAGGCACTGCATGTATGTGTGCACACAAACACACAGAGGGTCCCACAAAACTGCACACACAGTCATGCACCTGACTAGTGAATTGTAAAATGTGTAAGGTAGAATGATGATTTCATCTTTCCCAAGAAGTCAAGGTAAGTTGTGGTAGTGCATACTTCGGAGTTCATCTGGCAACTTCTGAACAAGCTCCAGCAGAGGATCGTCTGGGTGGCTGTAGACAAGTGGACTTGCCTTCCCCACTTTGGTTTATGTGCTATGTAAGGTGGGGATGACCTTATCATGACATTGGAGGCTTTGGTGAAATAAGCCACCTGTAGCACACACTATAAGAACTACATCTCTAAAAAAAAGAAGTGTTTCATGGATTTAAGCACTTGCTTGTGCATGGACTTGTGCTGTCCTATTCCTATTACCTAGATAATAAACAAATCAGAATCTGTGTGGGGAAAGCCCATTGCGATGGTGGGTTCGGGAGAACTCCTGTAGCCACACTGATTTCTATCCACAAGCTTTAGTCTTCAGTGTTTCAGTCATGGAGGTTCTGGATAACAGGACCATTGTTTTGGGATGTGAGTAAAACCCACACATTAAAATGAATATGGTGTGCATGGCAGATGCAAACTTCAACAGTTCTAAACTTCTTACATAGATGTGAGACACCGCACCAGCAAAGATGTATTCCAACAACCCAAAAGCATTGATTATGGTGTAGGATATAAATATGGCACACTCCTTTTCACTGCTTTGTAGCTTCGTTAG
Organism: Phodopus roborovskii; assembly: GCF_943737965.1. Classification (NCBI taxonomy): domain Eukaryota; kingdom Metazoa; phylum Chordata; class Mammalia; order Rodentia; family Cricetidae; genus Phodopus; species Phodopus roborovskii. The sequence goes on from NW_026126485.1 coordinate 5,709,072, forward strand.
TACTCAATAATTCTAATAGACATTTTCTGGGCAACAGAGTTCCTCAGTAATTACTCTGTTGAGGATCTGGAAAAGAAAACAATAATTAAATACCTTTACTTATCCTACTTTATCCCAGACTCTGTAACAGAACTTAAGCATGGATTGAAAATAAACATACCTTGAGATAACTTAAATTAGAAAAGGACTGCATATCCTTGGCCTTGAAGTAAATTCTCAGACTGAAATAGACATTAAACTTACTTGTGACTATGGTTTTAGGAATATTTATAATTATTCTTCCTTTCAGTTAAGATGCTCTCCCCATCTTGCTTCAGTCTGTAGGTTCAGGGTTGACTCTGTTGTCTCCCAGGTGCTTCCCTCTGCTTCCTTACCTGATCTGTATAAAAGCATGTTCCCAACAAAGAAAGCTTACCTCTAAATGGCAGTGATAGTGAAGCTGATGAAGTACTTACTGCACAAACATGAGGGCCTGTGGTCGAGCCACAGAACCCACTCAAAAAAATAAAAAATAATAAAAAAAAGCAAAGACTCCTCAAAGGGGAATGGCCAGATGGCTCAGCAGTAAAGAGCCCTTCCTGTTCTAGCATGGTATCCAGGTTTGTTTCCTAGAACCCACATCATGGCTTATAATCACCTGTAACTGCAGTCCTAGAGTATCCGAAGCCCTCTTCTGGCCTCCGCCGCAGGCACGTCATACATGTGGTGCACATACATATGAGCAGGAAAATACTCACATACAGAAAATTTAAAAATTAAAAAAAAAAGAGAGACTTTTCAAAAATGGCATGGTGGTGCAAACCTGTGATGTCAGAAGCTGAAATAGGTGGGACTCTGGTCTCAGTAGACAGCCAGCCAGCATAACCAAATCAGCAGAGCCTGAGGTATGATGGCCAAAATTGACCTCTGACCTCCACAGAACCCTTCCACATACATGCATGCTCCCCCTGCACCCAGGCTACCCAAATAGAGAAGATTCTTTATTTGCCCTTTTTGTATCGATTCTACATTTTATTCATATTAGTCACAAGCATCAGACCAATAATTTGGTAGATTTTTAAAACACATGTCTATTGACTGTCTTCGAATGTTTTCTTGGCACTTCATTAACTTCAGCTAACTTCAAATGGCTCTTGTTGAGGTTATCCTTGGATGTGATTTGAATGTCTTAATTGATCTGTGAGCTGTTTTCATTTTCTCTGTATCCTTTACAGAATTCTCTTTAGGTCAAAGAAAAGGGGAACAAAGATTGTGTGAAAGTCATGTCTGTTTGAAGGGATATTTCTTATGAAATAAATGAAGTATCATTCTTTAGTCTGAAAATAGCAAAGTTTACATTTGAGTTTCATTAGGACATTGTACTTATACCACAATAGAGCTGGAAAGGGGGGAAGTATGTAGGTCTTTGGAACTTGGGGCATTCTGAATATTGAAACATTCTGCATTTTATGTGGGCTTTTTGCCAGCACTTAGGAGACATAAATGCTAAGCCTTTCCCTCTCCAGAAATTGCAGCCCAAGAAACTCTTTTCTTAACAATATGATGACAGAAACCCACAGAGACAGTTGACCTGAACAAGGAGGAGATAATGGGCCCCCAGACTGGTAGCTGGGAATCCAGCATTGGACCAACTCAGACCCCCTTAACATGGGTCTCAGTCAGAAGGCCTAGGCAGTCTAAGGGACCTCTGACAGTGGAACCAGGATATATCCCTGGCACAAAAGGACTTTGGGAGTACATTCCCCATGGAGGGATACTCCCTTAACTTAGAGGCAGGAGGGAAGGCCTAGACGCTACTCCAAATGACTTGACAGATTTTGTTGATCCATTCTGAAAGGTATCACCCTCGCTGTGGAGTAGGGGGAGGAATGGGATGGAAGGGTGGTCCAGGGCCATGGGAGGGTGGGAGAGAGGGAGGAAGGGAAGGAGGGAGAGAGGAAAGGAGGGAAGGAGGGATAGAGGAGGAAGGGAGGGAAAGGGAACTGGGATCGTTATGTAAACTAAGAAATAAAGAAAAAAAAAAAAGAATCTGATGGTTCCATTCTGTAAAGACTATGTTTCCTAAACCCCAAATCACTAGTGCATAAGAATTCTTCTGTCATGTTTAGGTTGGAGAGTTCACAGTGCTACATGTGTAGTGTGTATGATGGAAAATGATCTGCTTCCTCAAGGTAGCTTGACCATATCCTGGCTCATCATCACACCTCTAAAGTAGAATTTGACTACATAGTAAAAGAATACATTTGGAGCCTTTCGCCTTCTCGGGACTCAAACATGGGTGTGATATAGTGACTTGCCAAAATCAGAGATGTGATTTGCCTTCTAAAACCCTTTCAAGTCCTTGTCACAGGGCCAGAAACCAGAGCCTATAAAGGAAATGTACATAGGTAGTACAAACAACCTCTCTGAGCTCAGGCAGTGTCCCTTCTGCAATGATTGTATAAATGTGCTCCTTGGGCATTTCAGTGTGGTGGCAGACAGAGCAAATGTAAAACACACTGGTGTGCTCTGGTGTGTTGTCTATCTCCCTCCAGGTGTGCTGCTGGTGTGTTGTCTATCTTCCTCTAAGAAACTTAGCTGACTGGACTTAGTTATGAACTGAAAATGGAGACCTGAGCTGCAACTCCATCCAGGCAGTTTTTGTCTACACAGGGAGAGCCCCATCATATCTGAGTCCTGAGTGTGAATTTCTTCATCTGTCAGGAAGGAAGACAATACTTATCCTGTAATCAACTGCAGCTTCTCTAAAGGATGATTTCTGGTTCTTTATTCCCCTCCTGAGTGGTTATCTTTCTTATTTCTGGAATCAAGTACCCACCAAGAAACAGCTTACAAAAGGAAGGCTTATTTTGACTCATGGTTTGAGGGAAGATCCATCATGAGAGGGGAGACATGGCAGTGAGAGCTTGAGGTATCTGGGCACACTGACTGGAAGCCCTGCCAGGCTACAAAGCTTCAAGTCCCAACCCCAGTAACCCATATCTCCCGCAAAACTCAACTCCCTACAGGTTCTATAACATTCCAAGGCACATTTACAACCGGGCCCAGTTGTTCAAACATGTGATTCCCCCAGGGCCACACATCTACGCTACAATGCCTCCTAGCTGCACAGAGCCCATTGCTCAGATAGGTACTTCCAAAATATTAATATCAGTTTGTTGTGGGGAATAAAATAAGAAAGGAAAAACAGAACGGGGTTGATAAAACTCGGAATGATGAATGCAGTCATAGACCTTGTATGCATGGTTTACTATGGAAGATGGATCCTCTTGTCATGGGATCAGCCATGACCCCAGTAGTACTCTACTCTGCACTGAGAATTCAACATGGTACCTATTTGTCCTGTTATGTCAGGCAAAACTGAGGTGATACATCCCAGTTTTGCAGAGACCTCTGCAATTTTTTGTTTACCTGTGTCTCCTGGTATCATTCTATCATCCCCTTTTGTGGAGTAATGTGCCTCAGTTTGGATGGTAAATTGTGTGGACATGATATGATATTTAAGGACATATACTGATATTCCACTATGTCAGTTGTTCTCAACCTTCCTAATACTGCAACAGTTTAATACAGTTCCTCATATTGTGGTGACCCCCAACCATAAAATTATTTTCACTGCTACTTTATAACTGTAATTTTGCTACTGTGGTACATCATAATGTATATAATTATAATGTTTGATATGCAAGATATCCAATATGCAACCCTATGAAAGGGTCATTCAGCCCCCAAAGAGGTCATGACCCACATGTTGAGAACCACTGCTTTACATACTTTATGGGAAGTAAAGCATAAAACCACATGATCATATATTACCCTGAAAGATTCTGTAGTCCATTATTTAAACTAGAAATAGTGTGAAGATGATAGATCTCTCCTACACAACCGGGGTAACTTGTCTCTTTATAACTAATTAGCAAGGCAGACACTATAATGAGATTTGAGTAAATAAGGAGTACTCAGGGACTGTTTCTTTTTAGAACCTCTAGTTAAGCCAAGATCAGAAAGACATATCAGAGTTATTTTAAAAAAAGGAGTGCCAGGCATTGGTTGGCACATACCTTTAGTCCCAGCACTTGGGAGGCAAAGGCAGGTGGATCTCTGTGAGTTCGAGACCAGTCTGGCCTACAGAGCTAGTTCTTGGACAGGATCCAAAGCAATACAGAGAAACCCTGTCTCAGAAAACAAAAAGAAAAGAACAAAGAAAGAAAGAAGGAAATAGCTAAGGCAGAAGACAGTGTGAAGGTCCTGTGGTAGACGGGAACAAGGGTTCAGGACTGAGAGATATATAAAGGATAGAACTATGCATACATAGCACAGCAGATGAAGAAATGAGGCTGTAGAGGTAGCTCCAGATAGGGGAACTCTGCAGTGTTTTTAGGCCAGGGGTCATAGACTGAGAAGTACGTTCATAAGTATCAACTATGTCATGAAGAAAAGACTAAAAGACACAAGAAAAAGAACCAGCATGGTAATGAAAGGATAATGGAGTGTAATTGGGATCTTAGGTGCCTGGTCCCTGAACCCTTTAAATGGACTGTGACCATGACACCTACAATGCAAGAGACTGTTTGGGAGGCAGGGAGCTTTGTGAATGATGAACACATTACCAATGTTTTAAGCTCCTTACAGTCAGGATTAACTGATTAAATCAGCATAAAAATGGTGGAAAAAAATCCAGGGAAGAGATGCTAAGCTATATCTAGGGAAATAGCAAGGGATAGAAAGACCTGGAAAAGGAACCAGAGAAGGGATGGCCAGGAAAGTTAGAGGATGTTCAGGGAATGTTATGGTGAGATAAGAGAACTTGAAGAGGGAGTAGTCAAAGTGTTGAACTCTATTGGTGGAGCCCCCACACCTGTAGTCTAACACAAACAGCCAAAAGATACTGATCACCTGGAAACAGCAATTGCTTGGGGGGAGGGGGGCGAGGAGACTGATAGGAACTAAAGGCAAGTTTAGACTAGTTAGGAGAAGATGGCTGATCTGAATCCACAGGACTCTGATAAACAGCATGGGTAAAAAGGAAAAGGGGTGGAGCTACAGTGGAAAAGAGGCTGCACAAAGGATTTCATTAGGGTTTTTATTCCCTTTGTATCTAGAGTGCCAGTTGTATCTTGTCCTACTCACCTCTGAGGCTTAATATCATTACAATTTTTGGCCAATGGCCAGGCATATTACTGACTAGCTCTACATATAAATAAACCCATTTGTAATATTCTGTTTTACTAAGATGGCTTATGGCTTGTTACCTCACATTTTGTTTCTCCAATGACTACATGGTAGCTCCCTGACTCTATATTCTGCCTGTCCATTGGTCAAAACAGCTATATTCATTAACCAATAAAAGCAACACAGAATGATGTTCCACATTTCTTATAAGTGGTGGTATTCTGAAAAACCAGGCCTGAGAAAGGAGCAGTAGATAAAATCCTTGATTTATAGTTTTTGCAAATGACAATGGTATAAAAACCTTCACCATGCTGGAATCAGTCTGTCTGTGTGAGCTCAGTGAAAAATGGAGAGCCAAAACCTAAAATCAGCTACCACCTCTAAGGCCCTGCTGCACAAGGGCCAACGGGAGGGAGTAGCTGATGTTCTACATGATAAGTAGATAAAAAGGGAGCAGATGGGGTCCAGAATAGAGGTGGAAAGATTGGAGTTAAATAAGCAAAACAGAATAAGCCTTCTTATGAGTTGAATGTACAGAAGTCTAGATGGGATAAAATCATGAGAGGAAAGATAGCTACACAAATTTTCACTTCCTGGTCCTCTGCCTCTAAGGACTAGCAGACTTTGCTGACAGTGTGGAGGTATGGGCTGAACATCATGTTGGATTGGAAAGACAAATTAGAAACTAAAGGAAAAGGAGACAGGAGTTGGAAGTCTCAGGGATGTTGAAGACCAAGGCTTTGCCCCAGAATTCATCCATAGAGTCCTTTGAATTTATCAGAACCTAACAGCTAAGCTCTAACGGGTAGAAATAAAATAGTGACTTTATTTGGAGTTAAATTGTTTTAGGAGACTGTGCATCAGTGGCAGGAATTCCTGGGGAGCTGTGGATATTGGCAGGAGGACATTCAAAAAGATCAGCCTTTGTATTTCAGTTGAAGGAAAAGAATAAAGTTAAGCCAGAGGGAGTTTTTCAAAGTAAAGAAAGACACTACTCTATCAAACTAGAGAGTTGGGACCATTTTTCTGGCCAAACAAAGATTGTTAAGCATTCTTGAAAAAACCTGAAGGAGAGCTGACGAGAGCACTCACTCACAGTCATGCAAACACAGGCACATATATGCCTATGGCTATTACATTAATAAACAAGATGGAGGCTGATGGTGGTCTACCATTACTTAGGGATTACAGTAGATTTTTTTCAGTCCTATGCAGCACCCTATGTGGTTTAGGGCTGTTCCTGTCCTTTGCTTTCGCAGGAATAGTAGGTTCTTTCTTCCTTAAACCTTGTTCAGGAAATTTCATGTCAAACAAAGAATCAGTTCCCTTCCATAGGTTGCATACTTCCTCATTGATAACTGACCTTCCTCAAGGCCTCATCCCTAAGTGACTTGTCCTGCTCAAACTCTCCAGTACTAAGCTGTGTTTGTCTCAGGCACTTTATCATGTTATCATGTCATTCAGTATATAGAAAATTGGGTAAGATAGACCACAAGAGGGAAGTTGAGTTTTATGCTTCATTGATACATGTTTTAGTGTCATGACATAAATGCAATTGGTGTAAGAGAAAGAGTATTATTATTTATCATATTATTTTGCCAGATTTCTCACATCCCAGTCTCAAAAACTGTCAGGAAAGATATCACTGAAGGTCATAACATCCCTTAAAAGTAAAAAACAACACTTTCATCAGTTGATACAGAGACACATGAAGGATTGAATGCCATCTCCCAGAGTGAGATCTAACAAGTGCTTCACTGAACACTGCACAGAAGGTAAATGAAGTGTGCCTCTTCCAATCACAACTGGAATTTTAAGTGAGTGGAATGGAATAAACGAAGTTCAGAACTTGAAATAAATTCATCTTGGAATGTGTCTGGAGACCAAGGTTTATATAAGAACTATACAAAGCTTGGAGCATGACATAAGGTGAAATGTTCCTGGCATCTTGGAGTGAGACATGGACTCTTGAAGAACCAGGGCACAGACATTTCATCCAGAGTCATTTATTTCCACTTGGGGAAGAAAATGCAGACGTTTATATAATATGCTGGAGTGAGAGTAATATTCCACCTGGCACAGGGAATTGTGTACAATTTCTCAGACATGGTATTTCAAGTTGAGTGTTACCAATAAAATATTCCTATCAAATCTCCATTCTTCTTTTCCTTGATTCCTGTTGCTGTATTTCTTCCAGGGAGTCTCTCGTACATCACACATTCTACAACTGATAGGTGAAAAACAAGAAGTGGTTAGAAAAAATTTACAGAGTTGCCTAGAAGGAATTCAGAAGCAACAGCTAACGGCAATGGATATACCCCGTGGCTGAAATACTTTTCTTAAAGTCTAGCTCCTGGTGAGCTAGTGGCTATACAGGGGACATAGGGAGGAGAGGACTCTCTGTGCAAAGCTGAAGAAGCAACTGATAACCAGCATGCATCCTTTTTAAGGTAAAAGATTTTTCTACCAGGGAGTGGAAAATCATACTTGCTGCAAGTTTTTAAGTATTGGGTTTAGTTGGTGCATTAGGAAACTATGAGATGCTAAACTCCAAGTAGGAGACCATGTGTGGATTGGCAGCTGGATTTAAGTCAAGAGCAGGGGAGAAACCAAAGAAGAGCAGAGCTGTGGAGTGGGCATTCAGAACACAGGGGATTTCTGAAATAATGAAGGGGGTGAGGTTATGTGAAATCAGAGATGTGACTCCATGTTTACTTGTCCTGAGTGTGTCATTGGATTTGAGGGAAGGAGACAGTGGAGGCTCTGGAATCAGGGCTTTGTATCACATATTACAGTTTTTCACGTTAAACAGTAGCCAGTGATGGTGTTGCTCACATTTGCATTCAGGTAAAACTATAAAAATTCTGCAAATATTTACTTTTATGGCAGTGAGGAACATGACTGTATTTCAGCTTGGTGAGGGGTGGGTGGTGGAGTTCATTCTATAGTGTTTGTGTTTTCCACTGCTGAGAGCAGTCCATATATTTGTCCACTGGGTAGTTCTGACCATTTTATCTGATAATGTTAGTATGGTATTATTGTTACTGACAAATATATAAGGAACTGCTAGGTCAACTGCTCACAGAAATGTCTTTTGATTATGAGCACATTTTCAGTATGTTTCCATTGGGGATAGAAGGTGAATCTTCCATGATCTGCTCGGTTGTCCACTTTAGAGACATGAAAGTGAGATTTGGGGCATGGATGGGCTGTGTCTTCTAATACACTGAAGCATCCACCCAGCATGAAAACAAGAGGTCTTTTAGAGAACAACTGCACATTCAGATGAAGCAACCATGTCCTTCAAACCACATCCTTCCTGTCGCCTGTGGGAAAGGGGTGGTATTTGTACTGAGCTCCGAGTTCATGCAGAATAGATCTGTGTGTATTTCCATAAATAAAAGGGCATTGTGTGTGTGTTTGGCACCTGGGATGGCCAGAGCAGTTGATTGCTTCTGAGAGCTTTGTTCCAATCCAGGGATCAGCAGGATTTGGAAGCACTGAACTAGGAACTGAGCCCCAAAAACACATATGCAGGAGACCTGCGATAACATTAAGTTTGAAGAACAATAGCATTTGCAAACCATTGGCTTTGTGTCAATACTCTCCTTAATATAGCTCAGGAAAGGGTTTAAATGCCGTGTAGCCCACCTGCAGACTAATGAGACATGTTGTAGTAATATTTTGAGACAGCACCTGTTTTTCTGATGAGCAAAACCCAGAATAGATAATATGTGAGCATATGTTTTTTGCTGAAACTTAAAACTCTGTCCTACTTTTCTTTGCTTGTATTATTCACACCACGTTTATATTGTCACTAATAGTTAATGATTTGATCACATTAAAAGGTAACCAGCATTCCCCCAACCTTCCAAAGCTCTAATAAGTTAAAATAAAATTTAGAATCCTATTGACATAATTGTTATCAAAATAAGCTATTAAAGTTTTTAATACCATTCATCTCCAAACTGCAATGGACTGGAGCAAGAACTCAATATGACAATATCTCAGGTAACTTGGATGTTTTCTTGCTTAAAAACCCACTTCCTAGTTAAGGTTGTTTCTCATGTATAGAGATTTGCGAAATCTGAATTTGTTTCTGTCTTTTAAAATATTCTCTGTTAAATTATTCTCCAGAGCTTATATAAAATGCATAAATAGGCATCACTTCAAGAGAAGTCAGATTATTCAGTACTTGCTGCTGGAGACCATGTTGGTCACATGTTCATCTTCTAGTGTAATGAAAACAGAGAAATCTTTTGGCCTTTGGTTTTAATTAGGCACACTTTTCTTCTACATGAGTAAACTTCTTTCTATTGAGATTGAAGAGATGATGCAGAGGTTTTGAGTAGTAACTGCTCTTCTGGAGAACCAGAGTTCAGTTCCCAGTCCCTATATTCAGAGACTCATAACTCCCTGGACTCCAAGTCCAGGGTATCTGGTACCTCCTTCTGTACTCTGCAGGTACCTGAACATGTGGCTTACACTCCTATAGACAAAAATAAAATAAATCTTTTTTTATAAAACTTCAATGTCAGAGGAGAGTTCATCAAGAAGGATAATCTATTTTAAAATTTGCTTTGTCTCATTCATACCCAAATTGATTTGAACATGCATCTATTTCAGCACGTATGTCTATCGATGATGGCATGAGACTTGTACACTATGAAATTTTAAATAATCACAATATCCAATTCAAGTAACCCAATGAAAGAAGTGTTCAGTTGAAGGAATAGACATGCATCCAAAGTCTTCTCTGGCAGGTAATTAAGATATTTCTCAGGAAACACAGTTTCAGATCTTAGAAATAACATAGTAGAAGAGTTCCTGCCTGACTAATCCTGCAAGCAAAATCCACTTTTGTAGAAACACAGAAGATAAAGTGAGTGGGAGATGTGAGGTACGGGCATGGCCCTGTCCAGTTCCCACTTCATGGTGGGTTTCCTCTGTCTCAGCCCAGAGGGATCTACTTATATCTGAGTCCAAACTGCTTCATTATCAATTGTAATAAAAATTATTTAAATGATACGCAGGACATCGAAGAAGTCTTAATATGTCCTTTCTGATCATGACATGGATACTTTAGGAGTAGGTTTTTAGATACAATAAATAACAGATCATTTTTATTAGCAGGCCTTACACGGTGTCAAAATAAAAATCAAAATGGAAGCTCATACTTTAATGAGATAGAGAAACACTAAGAGATTTAAATGGGCAGAAAAAATTGTTCTTCAATATAGATGAAGGTCACTTAAATGAGCAATACTCTGGTTTCTTCAGATCATATAAATCTTTTGCCTTTTGTGAGCAATTCGGTACCACATAATCTGTCCTGCTGCATTGTGTATGGCACAAAAGAGGATGTAGGGCACAATTTGGCTGGAGATACTAGGCACTTGTGTGTAGTATACACTCTCATAAAACAGCTGGCAGGGGCAGGGTGGACACAAACAATGCAAAATTATACAACAGTGTGGTGTGAAAAGAAAAGTCAGAGCCTAGAGAGAGGAACCAGAGCCAAATGGGAGAGTTCCAGGATAATGAAGTTTGTTGATGATGATTTTATGATACACCCTGAAGATATATGAGACTTTCCTTTCAAAGGACAGATAAAGGCATGAACTCTTAGGGAAAATTGAGAAGCTCTAATGGCAGAGATCCACACCTAGCTTTCAGTCAAGCATACATTAGGCAAAATGCTGTTTATGTGATATTCCCCAGCAAGCACCATTCCACTTTCTTAAAGCTATAGCCAAAGTCTGGGAAGCAACACAGAGAGATGTATTCTGTTAAATATCCTAAGAGGATGAGGCTGTTTCTTTTCCTTTTAAACAAGTCTCAAGCAGCCCAAATGACCTCAATGTGCAGCAGAAGCAGAACTTGAATTCTTGATCCTCCTATGTCCACTTTCAGAGTGCTGGAATAGCAGAATGCACCACCAGGCTCAGTTTATGGTGCACTGGAAGTCTAACTCAGAGGCTTTTGCATGCTAATCAAATACTACTGTGTCTACCTATTGCAGTTTTTGTCCTGTCACCACTGCCTAATGGATTGTGACATCCGTTGTTATTAGGTGTCTCTTAGTTTTCCTTAGTTGGATTATCATTTAAAAATACCAAGCAATGCAAATAAATTTCTATATAAACAATAAATCTTCATTGGAGGACAGCAAGATGGCTCATGCAAGCCTGGTAACTGTAGTTCAGTCCCTGGAGCCCACATAACAGTAGAACTAAAGAGCCAACTACTTAAAATTATCCACTGATCTCCACATATGCCAAGGCACAGGTACCCCCATGCATGCATCTTACATACACAAATTCCTTCTAAGTAAAAAATTAAAAAAGAATCTTTACTGAGTTAAGTAGAACTTTGTATAAGTATATATTTCATTCAAAGGTAAGTTAACATACTCAAGAGTTATAGTAATCTTTTGAAGACTTTTTTCTGTGTAGACATATTTTAACTGAATGTATGTACGTGTACCATGTGTATGCCAGCTGCCCCCAGTGACCATAAAGAGGTTGATGGAGCTCCTATAACTGAAGTTACAGATGGTTGGGAGCTGCCATGTGGGTGTAGGGACATTCACAAGTGATCGTACTGTATTGGATCCCATGCAACATAGCTGTGAGCACACCCTGATACCAGAGTTACAGGAATTAAAGTGGAATGCAGTCAAGTTAGTGGGATGTTTGTGCTCCCTCTATGTTAACTTGTTTTGATTCCTTCTTACTGTCTGCATAGCATCTGGTCTAACACCTGGAGTCAACAGAGACTTAGGAATTTGTTCAGTATTTCCTGCTCTCTATGCCTGATTTCCCTGGTGTGAGGTGAGAAATGTTACTGGTACAGAATTTCAATGACAACAAAACTTATGTTCATGATAAAGAGGTCTCTACCCCAGTAATTTACCGATGTACTATGTCAGCACCCTATTATATACCAGGAATGCTAAATGCATGAAATAATTCAATTCACAAAGCATGAAACACAACCAATACCTACAGATACTTTATTATGAGAAACAAAGTGAAAATAAATGCATTCTAAGGCAAAGTGAGATATAACTGTCATATTTTTAATTATTGATATTTTTTCAGTGTTCTCCTTGGGGAGGTTTTTATTATCCCTAATAGATATCATACGATCAGAGTTTGAATTTTGAGCTATTTTGGACTTTCTATTTTCAACATTATTTTAAAATGAATAATGATTCAATAAAACTTGACAAATGCAACAACTCAGGCAAATGCTTAGAAAGCTCCCCTAAGACTGTTACAAACTCTATGGCTATCATTGATAAAAGCAATTGCTCTCATAAATTGAACGGTAAATATGCACCAGATAATGCTTAGTGCCTCTGAGCAATCTCGCCATGCTAATCAATTGCAAGACGTGATACGACTCAATATGAGTCTATCCTTTGTGAGAAAATGAGTAAGAATCTTCTAGAACTAAAATTAATGGTTTCGTGGGTCATTATAGTAGGATTGGACTTGTTGAAGACAGGGGGCCTTTCTCTTCTCACCCGTTAGCCTACAGTGATTCTAGAACGTGAAAATGCAGCCCTGTGGTAGAGGCCTGTTTGCATCCTGGCAGAACCAATTCAGTTGAGTGCCAGGTTGGTGTGCCTGCCAAAGGGGCTTTCACCACAAGAAGTCGGGAAACAGCTTCCTCTTTATGAATGGGTATCTCTTGGCCCTGAGTTGAGTCACCGAAGCCAAGCTGCACAGCCTCTGTGACTCTCATACACTGTGAAGCCTCAACATATTTGATCTTTCATCTCTTGTCCAAATCAATATTCATCCAAAGCCAGAGGCCTGGCCATGCTGTGGAAGTAGATGCTAAACCAATGTCCATCTGGCAAGGGTGTGACAAGAGTGTGGCTGTAGGAGAGTGTGAATATATCCTGGTCTCTAGATATAGCCCTCACGCATGCAAATGCCTCTTGATCCTTGATAAAGGGAAGTCAATGGAATTCTTTTTATAGCACTAGGGGATCAAACACACGTGCTGACATTGGTAAACAGATTTTATACTGTTCTTCAAATTTAACTTCTTAATAATTAATAGGAAAGTAATTTAGAGTTGGTTTAGAGTTATGAAGAAATAGATTCACGCCCAGGGTTTGCCATCTCGTTGTGTGTGTTTTGGAAAGTGGTTGAAGCTCCCTAGCCTCTCTTCTGCTTGTAAAATATTTTTTGAACATGGCTCTCAACAGTGAAATGTTGTCTGTTTAAAATGCTGCACCCAAAGCTTGATCCACAGAGTACATGGAATAAATACATCCTAATATTAGAAGCAGTCAGGATCATGCCTCTACCATCTAGCATTTTCTCTGTATGGAAGCCTCAGGCATACCCTGAGAGCCCTTTAATCTTCCCTACCTTGACCCACTGTTAAGATATGTCAAAATTTCAACCTTCCACAAATTCAATTAAAGCTAGAGATTCCAGGCACTTATTCTTTTCTGCCAACCCCCACACCTAATCAGATACCAGGGTCCATGTTTTGTTGTTTTGTTTATTTTCTTAATTGTGCCCTTCCACCATATCCTTCTACCACTGCCTTATTTGAGGGTCTTCATTCTCAATGGACAAGGTTATGGCAGCAACAAAAGACTTACACATTTTAATGTTTTCTTTGTGTATTTGAGGGGGCACAATGTGCAGGTATGTGTACATGCATGTGTGTTTGTACCTGTGCTTGTGTAGAAACCAGAAGTCAATGTGTGTGTATTCCTCTGTTGCTGACCTGCATACTTTACAGACAAGGTTTGTTGCTGAAACTAAAGTTCATTATTCTACTAGACTTGCTGGCTAGTATGCCCCTAAAAACTATGGCCTCTCTCCACTCTCCCAGTCCAGGGATTCAGACAAACAAAAGCACACTCAGGACTTCATTCTGGAACAACAAGCACCTTACAACTGAGCCATCTCCCCTACCTCTAACACTTATTTTTTTAAATATGAATTTTACCCTAATATTTATTTATTTATTAATCTTACATATCAATCCCAGGTCCCTCTCCCATCCTCCCTCCCTCTCAGCCTACCTACCATGCTCCAAGATGTATCCCTGGTGCACAAAAGGATTTTGGGAGCACATTCCCCATGGAGGGATACTCCCTTAAGTAGAGGTATCGCAGTTTAATAAGGATCAGGATGAACAATTAGGCCGAACAGATGTTTATTCAGGGAGAAATAACTCACAACATAGACAGGTCAACACCAACAGGTTCCTCCTTCCAAGAATTCCTCTGGATCTCCCCATGTGGCTGGCAAGAAAGTGCTCTCTGGTGCCTTCTCTGACCTAGTTCCCCAGCTCACCTCCGCCCTGGCTCCACCCCCCCAATGGGTGTGGTCAGCGCCACAGAAGGAGACAAAGTGAATATCCTACTACAATTCCCCTTTTAGTCTAAAGAAAAGATTTAGGCTTTATACAAACTATACAAAACAGTGAATAACAAGGGTGCTCTAAGAAAAGGAAAATCAAGAACAAAATGACCTACATATGTAGTCCTAGGGTGAAGGCAAAATGGAGTTTACAAGAGAGTTGTCCTAAGCTGGAAAACTTAAGTCTAGTACCTAATATATCTAACTAGAAAGAGACAATAACAGTTGTGATAGTTTAATCTCCAATATCATCAAGACCTGAGAAGGAAAATAACTATACTAGGGTAGACAGGAAGTGCAAGTGCAGCTTAATCTCCAATATCATCAAGACCTGAGAAGGAAAATAACTATACTAGGGTAGACAGGAAGTGCAAGTGCAGCTAGGCAACTTCCAAAAGGTGCAGCAAGGACAGAAACAGTCATTCTGTATATATGTTTCTCATACTGGTTAAGGTATAAAGCACTGTTGGCCAATAGGAAAGAAAGATAGGAGGGACAGAGGGACTAGGAGACAAGGAGGAAAGAGGAAGTAGTAGGAGGAGTCAGCATGGAGAGACAGGGGAAGACCAGGTGCCTGACCCACTCCCTGGTAAGAAAACTAAGTGAAAATACATAGATCAACAGAAATGGGTTAATACTTAAGACAGAGTTAACCGATAAGAAACAAGTAACTGGCAAACAGCATTATATCAAATACAGAGTCTCAGTGTGTTATTTGGGGCTGGCACGGTGGCTGGACAAGACCAGCGGCAAGTGGAAAAACCTTACTCCTTACATAGAAGCAGGAGGGAGGGCCTAGTCCTTACTCCAAATGACTTGACAGATTTTGTTGACCCCTCCTGGAAGGCATCACACTTATTCTTTTTTAAGATTTTTTTTAACTTTAGATTTGAAACAAGCTTGTTTTACATGTCAGTCCCAGTTCCCTCACCTAACCCTTCTCCCTGTTCTTCCACCACCACCCATCCCATCCCCTTTCTGCTCCCCAGGAAGGATGAGGCCTTCCATGGGGAATCTTCAAAGTCTGTCATATCATTTGGAGAAAGGCCTAGCCCCCCCCCCCCATGTGTCTAGGATAAAAGAGTATCCCTCTATGTGGAACAGGGTCCCAAAGTCTACTCATATACTAGGGATAAACACTGATCCACTACCAGAGAACACAGAGAGTGCCCAGTCCTCCTAACTATCATCCACATTCAGAGAGTCTGGATTGGTCCTAGGCTGGTTTCCCAGCTATCATACTGGGGTCCAGGACCTCCCCCTTGTTCAGGTCAGCTGATTCTGTGGGTATCCCCAGCCTTGTCTTGGCCCCTTTGTTCATCACACCTCCCTCTCTGCAACTGGATTCCAGGAATTCGGCTCAGTGTTTACCTATGGGAGTCTGCTTCTGCTTCCATCAGCTACTAGGTGAAGTCTCCAGGATGGCATATAAGGTAGTCCTCAATCTCATTCTCAGGGAAGGGCATTTCAGGTAGCCTCTACAGTATTGCCTAGATTGTTAGTTGGGGTTATCCTTATAGATCTATGGGCATTTCCCAAGTTCTAGATTTCTCTTAAAATCTATAATGCCCCCCTCTATTATGGTATCTCTTTTATTGCTCTCCTCTATTCTTTCCCTGACTCAATTTCCCTGCTCCCTCATCTCCATACTCTCTTCCCCTTCTCTTGCTACTAAATCCCTCTTCCCTCCTCCCACGGTCCCAATTTGCTCAGGAGATCTTGTCCTTTTCCCCTTCTCCAGGAGACCGTGTTTGTCTCTTTTATGTCCTCCTTGTTTGGTACCTTTTCTAGCAGTGAGGACTGTAGGCTGGTAATCCTTTGGTCTTGTCTAAAATCCACATATGAATGAGTACATACCATGTTTGTCTTTTTGTGACTGGGATACCTTACTCAGGATGGTTTCTTCTAGTTCCATCCATTTGCCTGTGAATTTCAAGATTCTACTGTGTAAATATAAAACATTTTCTCCAACCATTCTTCAGTTGAGGGGCATCTAGATTGCTTCCACATAATAGCTGTTACAAATAATGCTGCTATGAATATAGTTGAACAGATGTCCTTGTTATATGAATGTGCATTTTTAGGTATATGCCTAAGAGTGGAATGACTGGGTATTGAGATAGACTGATTCCCATTATCCTGAGGAACCACCATACAGATTTCCAAAGTGGCTGTGTGAGTTTGCACTCCCACCAGCAGTGGAGGAGGAGTGTTCCCCTTTCTCCACATTCTTTCCAGCATAAATTGTCATTGGTGTTTTTGTTTTAGTCATTCTGAAAGGAGTAAGATGGTATCTCAGAGTAGTTTTGATTTGCATTTCCCTGATGGCTAAGGATGTTGAGCACTTTCTTAAGTGTCTTTCAGCCATTTTAGATTCTTCTATTGAGAATTATCTATTTAGTTCTGTACTCCACTTTTTAATTGGATTATTTGGTGTTTTTGGTGACTATCTTCTTGAGTTCTCTGTATATTTGGAAATCAGCCATTCTGTCAGATGTGGGATTGGTGAATATCTTTTCCCATTCTGTGGGAATATCTTTTCCCATTCTGTGGGCTGACGTTTTGTCTTGTTGACAGTGTCCTTTCCAGCTTTTCAATTTGAGGAGGTCCCATTTATTAATTGTTGATTACAGTGTCTGTGATACTGGTATTTTTGTTCAGGAAGTGGTCTCATGAACCAGTTCATTCAAGGATACTTCTCACTTTCTCTTCTAAGACTTTCAGTGTGGCTGAACTTATGTTGAGGTCTTTGATTTGAACTTAAGTATCATGTATGGTGATAAATATGGATCTAGCTACAGTCTTTTTCTTTCTTTCTTTTTTATTTTACATATAGAACCCAGTTCCCTCTCCCTCCCTCTTATCCTCTCTGCCCCCTCACATGCACCCTGACCACCCTCCCCTCCCATCCTCCCACTCCAGTTTCACATGTAGGGCAATGCCATCCAGTTGGGGTCATGTAAATCTGTCAAGTCATTTGAAGTAGAGACTAGGACTTCTCTCCTGTCTCTAGGTTAAGAGACTGTCCCTCCATGGGGGATGTGTCCACAAGGTCTTTTGTGTACCAGGAATACATCCTGGTTCCACTGTCTGAGGTCCCTTAGACAGCTCAGGCCTTCTAGCTGAGACCCATATTCAGGGGGTCTGAGTCAGTACCATGCTGGATTCCCAGCTATCATTCTGGGAGCCCGTTAGCTCCTCCTTGTTCGGGTAAGCTGTCTCTATGTGTTTCTGCAACCTGGTCTTGTCCTCTCTGTCTGCATCTGGATTCTAGCTCAACTCAGTGTTTAGGTATGCCTGTTTGCTGCTGTTTCCAACAGGTACTAGGAGAGGGCTCCATGATGGTGGATAAGTTAGTTGTTGATCTCACTATCTGGGAAGGGCATTTATGGTAGCCTTTGTGCTGTTGCCCAAATTGTTAGTTGGTGGCAGTCTTGTAGGTCTCTAGACCTTTCTTTAGGTTCAGTTTTCTCTTCAAACCAATAATGGCTCCCTCTTTTATGTTCATTCTCTCTCTCTGTCTCTCTCTCTCTCTCTCTCTCTCTCTCTCTCTCACACACACACACACACACACACACACACACACACACACACACTCTTTCTCTCTCTCTTCTGTCTTCTATTCCTACCCTGGCTCAATCTCCCTAGTCGCACGTGCTTTCCTCTATCTACAGTCTTTTACACACCAGCATCCAGTTATGACAGCACTATTTGTTGAAGATGCTTTCTTTTTTCCATTGTATAATTTTAGCTTCTTTGTTAAAGTTCAGGTGTTCGTAGGTGTGTGAGTTAATCAGGGTTGTCAAATTTGATTCCATTGGTCTTCCTGTCTATTTTTATGCCAATACCAAGCTGTTTTCGGGATTATAGCTCTATAATAGAGCTTGAAGTCATAGATAGTGATGCCTCCTGAAGTTCCTTTATTGTACAGGGTTGTTTTGGCTATCCTGAGTCTTTTGTTTTTCCATATAAAGTTGAGTATTGTTCTTTCAAGGTCTGTGAAGAATTGTGCTGGGATTTTGATTGGGGTTGCTTTGAATCTGTAGATTGCTTTAAGCAAGATTGCCATTTTTGCTGTGTTGATCCTGCCTATCCAAGAGCATGGAAGATCTTTCCATTTTTCTGGTATCTTTTTTAATTTCTTTCTTTAAAGACTCAACGTTGTTATTATATAGGTCTTTTACTTGTTTGGTTAGCATTACCCCAAGATATTTTATGTTGTTTGTGGCTATTGTAAAGAGTGATGTTTCTCTGATTTCTTTCTCAGCCCCTTTATCATCTGTATATAGTAGGGCTACTGATTTTTTTTTTGCATTAATCTTGTATCCTGCCACTTTGATGAAGATGTTTATCAGCTGTAGGAGTTCCCTGATACAGTTTTTTGGGTTACTTATAAAAACTATCATGTCATCTGCAAATAGTGAAAGTTTGACTTCTTCCTTTCCAATTTGTATCCTTTTGATCTCCTTTTCTTTTCTCATTGCTCTAGCTAGCACTTTAAGTACAATATTAAGGACATATGGAAAGAATGGGCAGCCTTGTCTTGTTCCTGATTTTAGAGGAATTGCATTGAGTTCCTCTCCATTTAGTTTGCTCTTGGCTGTTGGCTTGGTACATATTGCTTTTACTATGTTTAGGTATGTTCCTGTTATCCAAGACCTTTATCATGAAGGGTGGTGAATTTTGTCAAAGTCTTTTTCAGCATCTAGTGAGATGATCATGTGGTCTTTCTTTTTCAGTTTGTTTATATGGTAGATTACATAGGTGGATTTTCATATGTTGAACCATCCCTGCATCCCCAAGATGAAGCCTGCTTAGTCATGGTGGATGAGTTCTCTGATATGTTCTTGGATTCAATTTCCCAGTATTTTATTGAGTATTTTTACATCAGTGTTCATGAGCCATAATTGTCTGTAGTTCTGTTTCTTAGTTGTATTTTTATATGGATTGGGTACCAAGGTAATTAGCCTCATAAAAAGAGTTTGAAAATGACCATCCTGATTCTTTTGTGTGGAACACTTTGAGGAGTATTGGTATTACCTGTTCTTGGAATTTCGGGTAGAATTCTACAATGAATCTATCTGGCCCCTAGGGGGGGTTTTGTTTTGTTTTGTTTTGTTTTGTTTTGTTTTGTTTTTTTGGTTGGGAGACTTTTGATGACTGCTTCTAGTTCATTATGGATTATAGGTCTATTTATATTGCTTATCTGTTCTTGATTTAATTTTGGTAAGTGATATCTGTGCAGAAAATTGTCCATTTCTGTTAAATTTTCAAATTTTGTGGAGTACAGATTTTCAAAGTATGACCTGTTTCAAATTATGTTCATTGTTATGTCCCCTTTTCATTTCTGATTTTGTTAATTTGAATGTTCTCTCTCTGCCTTTTGGTTAGATTGGATAAAGACTTGTCTTTCTTAATTTTCTCAACGAACCAACTCTTTGTTATGTTGATTCTTTGTATTGTTTTCCTAGTTTCTACCTTATTGATTTCAGCCCTCAAATTGATTATTTCAGCTCATCTACTCCTCTGTGGTGAGTTTGCTTCTTTTTGTTCTAGAGCTTTCAGTTGTGCTGTTAATTATCTAATGTGACTATTCTCCAGTTTCTTCATGTGGACACTTGGTGCTATGAACTTTCCTCTTAGTACTGCTTTCAAAGTGACCCATAAGTTTGGGTGTGTTGTGTCTCCATTATAATTGAATTCTAGGAAGTCTTTAATTTCTTTTTTATTTCTTCCTTGACCTAGGAATGGTGCAATTGTGCATTGTTCAATTTCCATGAGTTTGTAGGGTTTCTGCAATTTGTGTTGTTGAATTCTAAGTTTAAAGCATGGTGGTCTGATAAGATACAGGGGGTTATTCCAATTTTTTTTTTTCCTATTGAAGTTTGTTATGTTTCCAAGTATGTGGTTGATTTTAGAGAAGGTTCCATGTGGCACTGAGAAGGTATATTCTTTTGTGTTTGGATGGAATGTTCTATAAATATCTGTTAAACCCAGTTGGGTCATGACTTCTGTTAGTTCTTTTGTTTCTTTATTAAGTTTTTGTCTGGTGGACCTGTCTGGTGTTGAGAGTAGGGTGTTGAAATCTCCCATGATAAGTGTGTGAGGTTTTATCTGTGATTTGAGTTTTAGTAATGTTGCTATTAGCAATGTGTGTGCCTTTGTATTTGGGACATAAATGTTCATAATTGAGACTTCATCTTGATGGGTTTCTCCTGTACCAAATAAGAAATTACCTTCTTCATCTTTTTTGGCTGATTTTAGTTTAAAGTCTAATTTGTTAGATATTAAGATTGCTACACCTACTTGTTTCTTGGGTCCATTTGATTGCAAAATCTTTTCCCAATCCTTAACTCTGAAGTAATGTTGTCTGGCTTTGAAGTTGAAGTTTTTTGTTTTTGTTTTTGTTTGTTTGTTGTTTTGTTTCTTGTGTTTTTGAGACAGGGTTTCTGTGTGCCTTTTTAGGCTGTCCAGGAACTAGCTGTTGTAGACCAGGCTGGTCTGGAACTCACAAAGATTTACCTGCCTTTGCCTCCTAAGTGCTGGAATTAAAAACATGCACCACCACCACCCAGGGAAGTGTGTTTCTTATATGCAGCAGAAGGATGGATTATTTCTTTCTCTCTATTCTATTAGTTTGTGTCTTTTTATAGGTGAATTAAGACCATTAATATTGAGGGATATTAATGACCATTGATAGTTAATTCTTGTTTGTTTTAGATTTGGTGGTGGTGGTGGTATTGTGTGGATTCCCCCTTCTCCCCCCCCCCTTTTTTTTTCTTTTGGCTGTTGTTTATTGGGATTATCTATTGTCTATGTTTTTGTATGTATAGTTGATCTCCTTGAGGTAAAAGTTTTCCTTTAGAACTTTCTGTAGGGCTGGATTAGTATTTAAATTGTCATGGAATATCTTGGTTTCTCCATCCATACTGATTGACAGCTTTGCTGGGTATAGTAGTCTGGGCTGGCATCCATGGTCTCTTAGTGTTGGTAAAAATATCTATACAGGACCTTCTGGCCTTCAGAATTTCCATGGAGAAGTCAGGTGTAATTCTTATAGGTGTGCATTTATATGTTACTTGGACTTTTTCCTTTGTTACTCTTAATATTCTGTCTTTATTCTGTATATTTGGTATTTTGATTATTAAATGGTGAGGGGACTTTTTTGTGGTCCACTCTATTTTGGTGCTCTGTAAGCCTCTTGTACTTTCATTGGCATGTCTTTCTTTAGATTGGGAAAGTTTTCTTCTATGATTTTGTTGAATATATTTTCTGCACCTTTGAGTTGTACTTCTTCACCTTATTATTCTTAGGTTTGTACTTTTCACTGTGTCCCATACTTCCTGGATATTTTGTGTTAGGGATTTGTTGGATTTAAGATTTTCTTTGGTCAATGAATCTGTTTCTCTTAGTATATCTTCAACACCTGAAATTCTCTCTTCCTTCTCTTATATTCTGTTGGTTATGGTTGCATCTGCAATTCCTGATTGTTTACCTGGCTTTTCTATTTCCAGCATTCCCTCAGACTGTTTTTGTTTTGTTGCTGTTGTTGTTGTTGTTGGTGGTGGTGGTGGTGGTGTGTGTGTGTGTGTGTGTGTGTGTGTGTGTGTTTATTTCAGCTTTCAAGCCTTGCACTGTTTGAATTGTTTCTTGCAATTTTTGATTTGTCTTTTCCTCCATTTCTTGAATTTTTTGTTTGTTTTTTCTTCCATTTCCTTAAGGTATTTTCTTGTTATCTCTTTGAGGGTCCCTATCATTGTCATACAATTGTTTATAGGGTCGTTCTCACCTGCTTCATCTGTGTTGGGATGTTCAGGTCTTGCTGGTGTGGTGTAGAGTCCCTAGACTCTGATGGTGTCATATTGATCTTACTGTTGATTGTGTTCTTATACTGTCACCTATACATTCCTTCTTCCAGTGCATGCTGCTGGGGTCTCTCCCTCTCCAGGTGAGTATGGGACCAAAGTTCTCTTCCAGTGGGTGCAAGCAGGTCCAATAATCTGATGGTTCTCCTCTTCCAGCGGGTGGTGGCTGGATTCCTCCCATGGTTGGTAGAACCAGGATGCTGGCAGACTCCAGGTAGACAGGCCAGGCTCTCCTACAAGCAGTCTCCAGTCCTCAGAAGGCTCCAACCAGGACACCTGGAGACAGGTTCCTCCCATGGTTGAAGGCAGGACCAGGACTCTGGCAGACTTTGGATAGGCTGGTCCACTGGGATGGGTTCCCTGTGCTTGTGTAGTTTCTAGGCCTCTGAAGGCTTCAAGCAGGGCCTGGGAGGCAGGCCAGAAAGAGACACTTACCCCTCCCGTGGATGGGACTAGGATGCAGGCAGACTCTTGATGGGCTGATCTGCCAGAACAGGCTCCCCCCTTGCACAGTTCGAGTCCCCAGGAGGCTCCGAGCAGAGCACTGGAAGGCAGGCTCCTCCTGTGGGTGAAGTTTAACACTTATTCTTATATTCACTCTCCCCCCAACATTTCCCAGCAGCACACTGTGTTTATTCAGCACATTTCCTGTCACATGGACATTGTGACCAAGCATTTCCAGCTAGGATCTCTCCACCCCTTTTATCTCCAACTTCCTTCTTCAGTCTATGTTCCTTCAGCTTTGCACTTAAAAAGATACTTGGAAGTTGTTCATTTTTAATCAAAATGCACTTATTTAATATGGGAGCATCATCATTGTCTGGGGGAGTCATGACTAAATATCTGCTGTACTGGAGATGTAATATAGCAAAATGAGATGGTCTTTTTTACATGTGGAAGGCCTGGGGTGACCTTATGAAATCCAATGACCCTCTGCTGTGATGTTATGAAGGTCATACACTTTACTGAAGACTTTTTGTTATTATTATCATAAGTATTAAATAGGAATTTTGAGGAATTAGTAAAGAGCCTAATATTGGTCACTTATTGACTATTTGTTATATGATCAGTAAGTAAACAATCAGGTGGAGATACACATATATAAACTAAAACTGAACATACTGCTAAAATGAATGTCATTCCTGGCTATCTATGCTTTGGAATGATCCCTACCACTGCAGTATAACATGCTTTTCACACTAAATGTTTTTATGAACAAAGATAAGATGCCTTCATCTACAAGATTTTAACTATAAATGCTTGTCCATTGACTGGTGGTGTTTCAATTCTTTGAACAATGGTAATGAGAGTTTTATCATCTGGAGAAATATTTTATATCAATTCTTTGCCCTGAAGTCAGGCCCTGAATTTGCAAATTGTTTAAAGGGAGGAAAGCTGGACTGAATGTACTAATAACATGTCTACTGAATAGAAGTGCTTTTATATACTTGTTAATAATGATATGATAGAGAATTGTGGGTGTTGCAGAAAGCTATTGAAGCTATAGTTAGGAAAGGGAAACTAGAGATTTAGCAACCCTGAGCTTTGATCCTAGCCTCAAACTCACTGCCTCTATAGATTTACACAAATTATTTTAATTCAAAGCCATGTCATTGTCAGTGTGAAAGTAGCAACAAGTGGCAACGCTCATAAAGTTATTGTGAAGATTGAATGTGTAAATCTGAATAAAATACTAGTAGCAAGTTCAGTTCCATATTAATGTGAATCTCAAAGATAGAACCATGGTTTGCTTTGAAAGTCTTTATCTTCTCTTTGGGTGTAATGGTTAATCAAAGCCTGCCCCAAAAATAATGAATATTAAAATGTTCTCTCATTACAAAAATGTCAGTTTTATAATGCTTCTGCCCATTGAGCCCTCCATGATGAGGCATTCTCTCTGACCTTTTCAGTTATCACCAATTGTTTAAAAGTCTCTATATAATTCTAAAAGAGCTTTTATGCTATTTTTCCTGAATGCTTATTACAGGTTCAGAGTCATGTGCTATAAAAAGTATTTGCCTGTGTGCTTTCATAATGAAGGTAATTTAATTGGGCACTCCGCCTCCACAGATTATCTAGCTAGGGTCAAGATGACTTTTATTTTAAGAGTACATGGGAGAAATGTTACAGAAGGAATGGGGGAAATGACCTCCCTTTTGCTTTCTGGATTGAATTATGCATATTTTATTAAGACCAGTGGTGATTCTGTGTTGTATCTCCAAGGAAGCTTGACTGACAGACTCCTTCTCTTTGTGTTCCTCTGGAGGGGATGTCTTATCACCTTACAACTGTCTACTTTGTACCTGGAGTTTGGCAATCCTGTGGCAAGGGCACTCCAGAAACATGACGTTACGTTTTATCTGGCATTCTTGGTGCCTTTAAAGGTCCTTAGTTGAATTTCTCCAAGACAATACTTGTCACCTTATAGGAACAGAAGAAAACAAATACCTCCTAAAAACAGGGAATGTACTTATATATGAAATACTTCCTTTGTACACAGTGGCAGTAGGACTTTAGTCTGAGCTCACTCTCTGTCTGGTAAGAGGACCCAGGATCATGCTTCCATCTGAGCATGCATATACTCCTCACCACAGTAAGAGGTTTAATGTTGATATTAACATTACTGTAGGTGATGTCAGATTCAAGTGGAATGTGGATTTGAGGCATTAGGCATTCTGGTAAATGTTCTGCTCTAATTAGCAATGAAGATGTACCTCTGATATGACCCTTTTCTGAAAAGGAGGTTCTGTAGATGTGAGGATAGAACAGGGATACCACCATCCCCGAAGACACTGTGTACTCCCTGCATGTGTGGGATGTGCTGCTTTGTGTGGTTGGATGAGCCTTAACATTTTAAATCCTTGTTCATCTATATCTTACAAGTTTACAATGGTACTTAAGAATTATATAAATAAATTGTTCTTCAAAATCTTCAAAGTAGCAAGAATTAATAAACCTTCAAAAAAGAAATAATAAACACTAGGCAGTCCTCTTGCAGCTGAAGGTTGGAAAGTTCATGAAATGACTTCACCATATCTCCAGCTCAGAATGAAGTCTTTGTTATAGTCCCTGATTATAACTCAAGCTGCAAAGCTTTTCACCAACCAGGTAGCATGCCTACTATGTGTGTTCACATACACTACACTGACATGCATGCACACAGAGAAACACACACACATAAAAAATGTTTGGGGTCCTTTGTGGTTAGGTGCACACAGAGAAACACACACACACACACACACACACACATAAATACATAAATGTAACAAAATGTGTTTGGGGTCCATTATAGTTAGGTTTTGAGTGTGATTAGCAGTTTCTCAAGAGCAGCTTGTTGAACCTAGGTGTTTTCAACCCCTTTCAAGGAAGACATGATCTCACAATGGTTTTTATCATAACTGTGATTATAATACATCTTTTCACTGGTGGTGTAAAAGCAGTAGAGTATAACTAATGGCTCTTTATCATAAATCGCAATGGGAACAAAACATACTAGTTGTGTTTTTCATTCCACATGCCTCAACTTATGGCATTCACTATGAAACCATGAAGAAATGATGACATGCAAATAAGAGCTTCATATCTTCTTTTTTTGTGTTCTGTCTATCACTCTCCCCTCTGTCCCCCTCCTCTTTCCCCTCCCTTTCTCCCTTCTCCCTCTCTCCTTTTATTCCTTTCCCCTCTTTCTCTCCCTTCCTCTCTCCCCTACTCCTCTTTCCGTCTCCTCCTCTTCCCCTCTCCCTACCCCGTGTGCGTGCGTGCATGTGTACATGCGTGTGTGTGTGTGTGTGTGTGTGTGTGTGTGTGTGTGTGTTAGGGTTGAACCTAAGAACTTAGCTTATCATCTCTCCACACATGTTGTTCAACTGAGCCACACCCAAGCCCTTAAATCTTACTTCTTGAAGTGTCTCTTGAATGTGCTCAGGGCACAATGTATGGTAAGGTTTTGTTTTGTGTTGAAAGTGATTTTCTTGAGGGGCAGAAAAATGTTAACCCCTTGTGGAGATGAAAGCTGAACTAACTACTCTTTTCATAAGGCATCCTCTAAAGGAAACTCTAGTATTTTCAGTCTCGGGTGGTTTTCAGATTTTCTGCAAAATGAATGAGGTGAGCTGTCACTACAAGGCAAACATGAATGGTCCTTGTTGCCAACAATACATAATTTGAGCTTTCCAACCAAAATTTAAATATTGGAAAAATGGTTTCCATTCCTGACAGCTTCATAATAGTCAAGAAGTTCTCTGATGAGACTGGCAGTATTAATTAATGTGGGTTTTTGGATTATGCAATTATACAGTGAAATGTGTCAAAATTGTGAAGGTCTGCATAACTTATAAGAGATCAATGTTTAGAGCAAAATAAATTCATCACACTTGGCATCATGCCTGGGTAAAAGATCCATTAAAATACAACAGATTTTTATATAATATAGAATGTAACTTTGTGAATGTGATTTTAGATTTCACACTGAGCCTCGTGTTTGACAAAGTGTGTCTATAAACTTTGGGTATATTTTCAAAGTAAAATACCCTACAGAAAACCAATAATGTAAATAGAAAGACAAGGCTCCAAGCATGGTTTGCAGGGATGGGTGATGAATGTGAAGCCTCCCACAGGACACATTTGGGTCTGGTTTTTCTGCACTACAGAAAAACTCAGTAGGAATTTTTGTTACTTAACTCTGTGCATAAGTTATTTAAGGTACTGTATAAATGAACCAAATAACTTATTTAAGGTACTCTTAAATACATTTTTAGTTTGTTCTACTTAAAGTAGTTAATAAAAATGCTATATTCCTTTTCTGATTAATATATGGATATATATATATATCCACAGTTATCTGAAATGGCTATAGCATACTGTCCTCCAGCTATATGTGCACAATCCAACAATGCACTACATATATAACCTGTGTGAAGTCCAGTGTTTTTCACAGAATGCATACATTGTATAACAGATTCAATTCAACAAAAGGCATAAGACTATCAGTGCCTTCTATTATACCAGATAGTAAAACAATTTGTAAAAATGTAAAATTTTACATTTTTACAATATTAGTTTACAATTTTACATTTTACAACAAGATTCAAGATAAACCAACTACAGGATACCCTTTTCACAGACTACAACTTATTGGCAACAGCCACTTTTTCAACTAAAATATTTCTCTTTTTGTGACTTCTTAATTTAAAACTAAGCTTTAAATTCTCAGCCTTTATAGGGTAGATATTTACATAAGGTTAAATGGTCACATTAACATACTGACATAATAAAACAAATAATTCTAATATAAAAAATAATTGATTTAAAAAAAAAAAAAACCTATAGTACTATAGTACTAGACCACAGAGAAACTAGTGACAGAATACACATTGCTATGCCCTGAGATTTAGAATACCAGTTTGCATAGAGCAGCTGTGCATGGTTGAACTTGGAGGAAAGCCTAAGAACAGGATAATATGCCCACAGATGGAGAAATAGGGTGCCACTGTAAGGTCATCATTCTATAGAATTCCAAGTAGCCCAGAGACCCATGCCGTCATAGAAAGCTGATGGCAAACCACTTTCTCTGATATTTTCAAATGTTTTTATTTTTTGATGATTTCATACATTATATGTTGATCATATTTTCCCTCTCATAATTCCCAGATCTGTAGAAGGAGATTTTCTCTGTCAATTTTGGTACCACTGGACCGATTTTCCCTCTGCCCACAGCCACTTAAGAAATAAGGCCTCACCGTCCCTAGGGAATGGATGGGAGGTGGGATGGGAGGTTGGTGAGGGACCTGGGAAGATGGGAGGGAGAGGGAACTGGGATTGATACTTAAAATAAGATAATTTCTAAATTAAATAAAAATATATAAAAAGAAGTAACCATTCTGAGACTTAATATCAGTACAATTATTGAAGTTATAATAAAAGATCATCAACTAAATACAAAATTGTAGACTCACAAAGATAGGATAGATAACAGAATATTTTCTTTAAATTTTGCCAAGTATAGATAAATGAACTAAATATTGTAACAATAATTCTTGCTTCACAACTTTTTTGTGATATATAATTTTACTATGTTGAAGTTAAAACTTTCCTTGTTATTTAAACAGAATAAAAGAGATGACAGGGAATATCCTCTGTATGCTGTAAATATGTTTCTCTTATTGGTTGATGAATAAAGCTGCTTTGGCAGGATTTAACTAGTCAGGAATTCCAAACAAAGAGAGATGAAAAGAAAGAGAAAAGGGAGTCACCATGTAGCCATCAGGGAGGCAGGACACCCTGGCATCATCAGTAAACCAAGGCCACATGGAGATACTCAGATTAGTAGAAATGGGTTAATAATTAAGAAAGAGCTAGCCAGTAAAAAGCCGAAACCATTGACTGAACAACTGTAACTGATATTAAGTCTCAAAGTGGTTATTTCATTAAGCAGCTGTGGGACCCAGTGGATGGAGAGAAAACTGGTTCAGTGGAACCAAAAATAGAGAAAATATCTGTCTACACAGATCCTCTCCATCTCCTACTCACAAAATTTCATGTCCTCTCTCTCTCTCCCCCTCTCTTTCTCTCCCTCTCCCCCTCTGTCTCTGTCTCTCTCAAAAAAGAACAAAACAAATAAAAAGCACAAAACAACATAGAGTACAATTTGTGTTGTCAAAGCTGCAAAGAAATATTGAGTGTTCCATGACCATGCCATCTA
The DNA here is from genome assembly GCF_943737965.1 of Phodopus roborovskii. Lineage (NCBI taxonomy): Eukaryota > Metazoa > Chordata > Mammalia > Rodentia > Cricetidae > Phodopus > Phodopus roborovskii. Next base: position 5,738,207 of record NW_026126485.1, read on the forward strand.
AACCCTAGCCAGCTGGAAATAACAAACATTCTAGAACAATATATGTGGTACCCACTGTTAAAAATGTGGCCAGGGAAGTATAGTAAATAGAAAAGATAATTTCTAAAAGAGAAAAATGTTCAGGCTCCAGTGGTAATTATGAAGTGGGCCAATTGGGTTTCAGTGTGTGAAAATCCATCTTCATCAGCTGAATGACAGCTCAGTGATTGAATGAAAAAATACTGAAAGAACACTACAGCACCTGGAAGGGTTTAGTCAGGTTTACCACAGAGACGATGTAGAGAAGGCATGCATCAGTGCTTTCAAAATCAAACAGGAGCACAAGCAAATTACTTAAAAAATCAAATAGATGGGACTAGAGAGACCACTCAGTTACAGGCACTGGCTGCTCTTACAGAGGACCTAAGTTTGGTTCTTGGCACTCAGGGGGCCAACTAGCAACCACCTGTAATTCCATTTCCAGGGTTTCCAATGCTCTCTCTGGCTTTCATGGGCACTGCATGCATACAGTACATATTTATACCTGCAGGCATCCAACACTTAACATAAATATAGATGGGTCTTAACATTAATTTTCAAGTACATGTCAGCTGATGAGGAAAAGACAGATATTCTTGTAGACAGAAAATCCATTCAGGTAAACTGACACAATACCATGCTATGCATTTATTTCATACAGCTAAAATCAGAGGTGGAGTTACTATATGTGGATAAGCAAGGAGACAGAGTTTATAGTTTACAGCTGGAACAAAAAAGATTTAGCTAAGCATTGTAGGAGTGTCTCTATAGGGAGGCACTTGTCAAACCACAAATATCTAGGGGAAGAGAGCCATGGTGGGCATTTTCTGGAGATACCATGAACATTTGTACTTAGTTCCCCAAGAAAGGCATTGCCAGCCCACTGAGGCTGAGGTTATGGGGTACTTGACAAGGCTATGCCATTGTTAACAATACGCATTCATTCAGGACTTCACTCATTCAGGCCCCCATCCCTCCCTACAATGTGGCATAAGTCCTCACATGTACACAGAATGGACATGTGTTAAGAAAAATGTAGAAATTTAAGCAATAGTGGAGAGGCTACCTTAAATGCCCTTCCCCCATAATGAGATTGATGACTACCTTATATGCCATCCTAAAGCCTTCATCTATTAGCTAATGGAAGCAGAAGCAGACACCCACAGCTAAAAACTGAGCTGAACTTCTGGAATCCAGTTGCAGAGAGGAAAGAATGAGGAGCATAGGGTTTAAGACCAGGCTGGAGAAACCCACAGAATCAGCTGACCTGAACAAAGGGGAGGTCATGGACTCTAGACTGATAGCTGGCAAACCAGCATAGGATTGATCCAGACCCCCTGAACATGGGTTCTAGCTAGGAGGACTAGGCAGTCTATAGGGCCTCCACTGATCAGTATTTAGCTCTAGTATACGAGCAGACTTTGGGAGCCCATTCCACATAGAGGGATACTCTCTCAGCCTAGACAACTTGGGGAGGACCTAAACCCTGCTCCAAATGACAGACTTTGAAGATCCCCCATGGAAGGCCTCACCCTCCCTGGGGAGCAGAAAGGGGATGTGATGGGGGATGGTGGAAGAACAGGGGAAGAGGAGAGGGTGAGGGAACTGGGATTGACATGTAAAACAAGCTTGTTTCAAATTTAAATTTAAAAAAGCATCATTTAAAAAAAAAAGAAAAATGTAGAAGCTAAAAGCAGAGATTTAGACATCAGTAATATATAGTGTCAGCTAAAAGGATCCTAACAGGTGGTGTCCTAAGAAAGCAAGGCAGAAGGCAATAACATCAAAGACTTCAATTTCCGGTGGGCTTATCTGTTCAGATGCAGTGACTGTTTCTATTGGGGTTTTCTTAGCCTTGTGAGGATGGTAGTAATCTGTATGCATGTTGCTACAAATGAGTGGAAGCAAGGGCTTGGGGGGGGGGGTAGGAGTGTGAATATCTCCTCAAACTGTGAACATTTTCTAGTATAAATCTTCCCGTTTTAAATATCTGGCAGCATTTGGATAATTTAAAATATTTTAATTTTGGTTTAGATTCAAATGTATCTTTTGCCAACCATTTATGATCTATAAATAGTCATTAAGATTGTTACAACAGAAGCACTTAGAAATCCTTACTGCTGGTCTTGGTGGCTTGGCAAAGAAATAGTGATTCCAACCTGGAAAATTAATCATCAATTAGACATATGTTCTTGTGATAATTTTTTTAAGACAGGATTCCCCTAGGTAGCCCAGACTGGCCCCAAACTGTAAATCTCCTGTTTGGCCACCTCTTGAATGTTAATGTTAAGAACATGTTATATTTGAAAATATATATATCAAACTGCTTCATGAGTTCTAAATTATAAAATTAATGTAAATAATTTGATTCAAGCACAATTGTTTAACAATCATTAGATATAGTTGCAATTCACAGGAATCTCTGAATCTAGAAAACACCCTCGTGGCAAGTATGGTATGGAACACAGAAGGCTTTGCTTCATAGCTTAGCACCTGGCATGCCTCGTACCTACTTGCTAATGAAATCCAAAGTCTCACATGAACTTTTTTTAACTTATGGCATGTGTGGGTGATAGCAGTCAGCCTCAAAGTGCATGGGGAACTGAGTCCAATCCCACAAAACTCATAAAAATAAGCATGGTAGCATAAATTTCTAATCCCAGTGCTGGGGAAGCAAACATATGCAGATCTATAGGGCTCACTGGTGGGCTAGCCTAGTATATTTGTTGAGCTTTAGACCAATTGAAAACCTCATATCAAAAATCAAAGTGGACAGGGACTGAGGGCTGACAGATGACCTTATTGTCAGGCCTCCACACACTGGCACACCTGAACACATGTGAGCACATACATGGGGAGGGGGGGAAATCATAACATGAAAGTAGTCATATATAATGTCTCATTTTTATTTGTTTAATTAGCCCAACTTTATTCTAGTAGAGAATCAATTTTAGCATCACCAACATTCTTAAATGTGTTGTTTTCCTAGCAGATATCACCATTACCTAAATGTCATTTCATCCACAGAGATATTACAACATCTTATCCCTTTTTCTCCTGTTTCTTGGACATTTAATCCTTCTATTCCCCCAAATGGCCCAAACAAGCCACCTTGAGCCAAAGTGGAGACAAGGTGTAGCCATTGCATAGGGACAGCTCCCCAGACTATGCCCAGCAGGAAAAGGCTCCCAGGGCAGGAGAGGTGCAGAGGAGATCCAAAATAAAGACTTCCCAGAGTAAGGAAGGAATTGCAAACAATTGGCAGTAACCATGGTCACATAGCTCTTTGTAGACACAGCTGACTTATAGGAAGCATCAAGTAATGGTTCCTGGTGATGATTATTGTTCATTTTCAAGTTGAAGTCATATATGAAACTATTGTGTGTGTTCACATGTATGTGCATGTGCTATGGAAGTCAGAGAACATCTTAGCATGTCATTCCCCCATCTTCTTTTTTCTATTTTTTTTTTTTGATATTATTATTTTTTTCTCATGTTACAATCAACCCCAGTTCCCTCTCCCTCCTTCCCATTCCCTGCCCACTCCACAGGGAGGGTGAGGCCTACCAGGAGGGATCATCAAAATCAGTTAAGTCATTTAGGATGTGGCCTAGCCCCTCCCCCTGCCTCTAGGCTAAGGGAGTATCCCTCCATGGGGAATGTGCTCCCAAAGTCTTTTTGTGCACCAGGGACACATCATGGTTCCACTGTCAGAGGTCCAGTAGACTGCCCAGGCCTTCTAACTGAGACCCATATTCAGGGGGTCTGAGTTGGTCCAATGCTGGTTTCCCAGCTATCAATCAGGGGTCCATGAGCTCCTTCTTGTTCAGGTCAGCTGTCTCTGTGGGTTTCTATAGCCTGGTCGTGACCCCTTTGCTCATCTTTACTCCCTCTCTGCAACTGGATTCCAGGAGTTCAGCTCAATGTTTCACTATGGATGTCTACTTCTATTTCCATAAGCTACTAGATGAGGGCTCTAGGATGGAATATAAGGGAGTTATCATTTCCCCTATCTTAAGATAGAGTCTTCTCCCACTATCCCAGAGTTCATTGAGCTGATGAGTTGACCAGGCCACTGGCTAGTAAGCCCCATGAATCTATCTGCCACTGCTCTCCCACACCCCAGTGGCTAGGATTTCAAATAAATTCCTGTTGGGCAGTAGTGGCTCATGCCTTTAATCTCAGCACTCTGGAGGCAGAGGCAGTCAGATCTCTGTGAGTTCGAGACTGGCCTGGTCTATAAGATCCAGAAGAGCCTCCAAAGCCACAAACAAACCCTGTCTGGAAAAACCAAAAACATACAAACAAAACAAAACAAAAATATATTCCTCCACAAATGACACTTTATAGAAATCCCAGGGATTTAACTCAGGTCCCTGTGCTTACAAAGCAAATACTTTACCAACCCCAGCCCCAAAACTGTTAATAAATGTTTATCTTGCTACTAGACCCTGGATTTACATTTTAAAAAATACTACAGTTTTATCACAAAGAATTTTTATTCATTTTAGAGAAAATTATTTCATAATAAAATTGAAGTAAGAGGATTACATAAGGGTGAGTTGAAATAAGCTTGAATATTAGTTTACTATGGCTCCGTTTACAAAGAAAGGAGATGGAAAAGAGTAGGTCAATATTTATAAGCACAGATATTTGCAGATCCTTTACAAACTATATTTCATTTCACATACAGTATATCCACACTTATGCTTTGTAGTATAATGTGGGAAACTTAATTTAGCTGTTGTGGGTCCAAATTGTTTTATGCTGAATTTTTATTTTTTGAGAACGCCACACACGAGTGCTGCGTTAGCATCATGCTTACCCCTTCTTAGCCCAACTCCAACTCCTCCCAAGTCCCCCACTTGCTCTCAAATTTATGGCCTCTTCTTCAATTATTTTGCATACACAGAGACACACAGGACACTTACACACAAGCACACAACCTGAGTCTCTTTAGCATTGCTCATATTTACATGTGGGTTGGATAGTCTGCCCAGGAGAAGACTAATTTTCCTTTTCTCTGCAGCCATTCGTTTCCTGGAAGTCTTCATCTATGGTTGGGATCTTGTGATATTTACCCCCTCCACTTAAATGTGTCAACCAGTGTTGTCATTATGTAGGTCTTGTTTAGGAAATCATATTGTTGAAATTTTATGGATACAACTTTCCACCATACAGAGAAGATACTGCCTAACATCAGGTGCTCTAATCTTCTGGTCCTTACATTCTTTCTGCCTATTCTTCTGCAGTGGCCCCTGAACTTTGTGGTATATTATATTTGGGTCTGGTACCTCATGGTCAGTTCTTCATTCATATCCTTATGACAACAGACAAGTGTAGCTTGCACTCCTCATCAAACAGCCTTCTTTTTACTGCAGATGGAGACTATTACAAAAAGCCTCAGTCAGGCAAATGTTATTTCTATTTCAACAGTTTTTTCAGATGACAGAAAATCTTTTACCCTGCAGACTTTCCACATATTCACACAATGTAGATGGTTCTGGGGGAAATGTCAGTCATTTTTATCCTCATGTTGCCTATGGCTCCCATCTTTAACTGGGTAAAGCAAAGTTTTGCTCATAAAAGACTACCAATTCAGTAGCAATGAGCAGTACAGACATTCAAGAAAAGGAGATGCCCAGGGTGTGCAGATAGTATCTTCTTTTCCCAGGCAGTAAAGATGGAACTATTGGATTAGGTCAAAACCATGAAATCCATTAAAATAGGCTCACAATAGACACTCTGGAAATCAAAGATTCACAGCTAATAGAAACACATGAAATGTGTTAAAGTGTCCAACGGTTTAAAATGGTAATGCAAGAAAATTAGTAACATTTATAGAATTCTGGTAGTATAAATCCAAAAACTGGCAAATAGAGAAAGATACTTTCCTTAGCAAACTATACTTGAGGGTGCACAAGTAACTGGTAAAAATTATAATCATTACGAAGTGTATTAACTGGTCAGAAATGGTAAACTTAGACTATCATCTCTCTCTCTCTCTCTCTCTCTCTCTCTCTCTCTCTCTCTCTGTGTGTGTGTGTGTGTGTGTGTGTGTGTGTGTGTGTGTGTGTGTGTGTTTATGCCAAAAGAAGGTATCAGATTCCTTGGAGCTGGAATTGCAAGTGGTTTTAAGTTTTCCAACATGGGTGCTTAGAACCAAACCCTGGTCCTCTGGAAGAGCAGCAAGCTTTCTTAACCACTGAGCCATCTCTGCAGCTCAGAATATCATCACTTTTTAACCCTTAATTGAATTAATGAATCTGACAATAGTCATTAATCATTGTTAAAACCGTTAACAGAAACACTGATGAGAAACTTTTGTGATAAATAAATCAAGATCTTTAATGATGCAAAATAAGAACAGCTTTCAGATTTGAGACCTACTCTGATGCTACTTTGCAAAGAGTCATAAAATTGCATCTGTAGAATAATCAACATAATGTTCTAAGCAAGCAATAAGGAAGTTCTGTGTTGTTCATCAGTGGTTTTACATCTCCTGAAGTGTCTTTCAGTGAAAAATACGGATGGGTCTGCCAACAAAATGATGAGGTATACAGATTGCTTCAGAATGAACCAAGATGAAGAGAAGTATCTACAAAATAAATATGGCATGTGACCTTAATTCCTGAAACCAGATGATGGAATCCATTGTAATAGATTTCCCCATGGGCATATGTTAGAAATTCTTCATTATCTGATCTTTTTAAACTTCTTCCTACTCCAGACAATATACTCATTTGACATTTATATAGTCATTTATGCTGACAGGGTGGTCATGCTAGAACAGAAAGGGGGAGTGGTGCAGGTATATGCCTACAGACAGAACAGGGAGCTTTACAACATGACAACTCAATGTGAGTTTATCATCCTGTGTCACCATGGCAAAGATTGTTATAACAACGACACGCTCTGTGTCCTGCTTGGCTTTTATTTTCAGCAGAAAATCAAATGTTTTAGACTGCCATGTTCTGTGGCACACCCGTTTCCATGTGTTTCTGTGTGGTGTTCAGATCTTAGGGCTTGCATCTATTTCCTGCTCTGACTCTGTCCTGTTACCTGATGATCCAGCTGCAGCTGTTTGCCATAGCTGAGAAGTTGCAAATAGATGTGTTTTCCAATGCCTGTGTTATTATTAAAAAAAAAAAAAAAAATCAGAAGCCAGAGCTGGAGCTCACTAGTTGAGAGTGCAAACTGCTCTTGCAGAGGACCCAAAACTGATTTCAGCATCCACACTGGGTGGTTCACAACCACCTGTAACTCTACCTGAAGGGTATCTGACACCCCCTTATGGCCCCGTGGGCACCAGATACATGTATGAATATGCATTTAGACCCACATACATACATACATGTTTTGTTAAATCAGAAGCCAGTATTAAAATCATCAAATAATTCCCAATGTTTTCGTCAAAACAGATTGCTGCTGGGTGGTTTGAGTGAGCTGTCTCCCACAGTCCTGGCATTCACATGCTCTGTCCCCAGTTGGTGACTACTGAGAGGTTCAGAAAGTGTGACTTCCTGTAGGAAATATGTCACTGGCGTGGACTTTAAGGTTTCAAAAAAAAAAAAAAAATACCTCACATGATTTCAAGTACACCCTGTGTGTTTCCTGCTTGCAGTTTGAGATGTGAGTTGTCAGCTTTCCTGTAGTATTGCATTCCTCCTGTCGTACTTCCCTGCCTGATGGGAAGGGATGGACTCTAATCTCTCTGGAACCATAAGCCTGAAATAAAGCTTTTCTTCTAGAAGTTGCCTTGGTCAAGATGTTTTATCATAGTAATAGAAAAGTTCTTTTCCAAGATGTGGATTGTTTACACTTGAATCAAATAAAAATGAGAAATAAAAATAATAAATTTTAAAATTACAGAGTGTTTTATTCTAGACGTATAAATCATGGTTTCACTGTTACTTTTTTTTTTTTTTTTGTACTAGAGATTTGAACTCAGGACTCAGGGCCTTGCAAATGCTAAACTAGTGCTGTATCTGAGTCACATTCCTAGCCTTCCTCTAAGTTTTTAGTTCACTACAGGGTCTCAGTAAATTACTGAGATCAGCCTCAGCTGATTCTGTAGACCAAACAGGCCTTTAACTTGTAGATACTCCTGCCTCAGTCTTAGGAATAGCTGGGATTTCCTCTCTTTGCGTGTGTGTGTGTGTGTGTGTGTGTGTGTGTGTGTGTGTGTGTGGTGTTTGTGTAGAAAGACAGACTCAGATAAACTGAGTTTTGGTTCAGTGACTACTTTTCTGCTTTGGATCTTAAAATATAAACAAATACCCCTCAGAAAAAAATGCTGAAAAATTATCATACAATTCACCCTAGTACAAACACAACACAAAAGCAGCTATGCTGAAACAACTGCAGCCAAAGCCACACAAAAAGACTGGCAAGAATGCATGGATATGCAACCAGATATCCTGGTCATGGGCTTCATCACCAAGAAGCTGTTCTGCAGCCGCTATGGAAATGCCAGACTGATTTCTACCTTCACTTCCTGTCCTTCCCTGTAGCAGGCAAAAGAATTAAAGCAATTGTAATTTTAATCAACTGTTCATTAAACAGTAGCAGGGAGGGAGCTAGGAAAACAGATCAGTTGGTAAAGTACTTGCCTTGCAAGCATGAGAAGCCAAATTCCATCACCCAAAACCCGTATGAAAAGGTTGGCAAGTGTTTCTAATCCCAGCACTGGGGAAGCAGAAACAGGAGGATTCCTTGGAGCCAATGAGAAACTGTCTCTATGAAAGTTCATGAAGATGACAGTCAATGTTGTCCTCTGGTCTTTGTACATATATATACCTGTGTACACAAGAATATTCATACATTAATACATACACAAATATATACACATACATAAAAATAATAGCAGCTAGTGTTTTTTATGCTGTCCTGTCTTCACAGAAGTTGCAGGCTTGAGCTAGGCTCCACCACTCTTCCCAATTAAAGAGTCAAGTAACAGTGCAAAGCAGAGAGAGGTTTACTCAGTGTGGTCACATTGAGAAAAGGAACACATAAAGAAACCCTCAGCCCACCTTTGGAGTACTGATATGAGGTTTTGGTTTATAAGAAGGAAGAATTAGAGCAGAGCATGGCAAAAGTGTGTGTAAGTAAGCACTCTTGGTCAAAGTGTGGTCTGGTTGACCATTGTCTCTGTTAGGCTCTTCAAGTTGGTTCCAGGATATTTATCATTATCATCTCTTGAGAGAATCTATTTTCTCCAACAAAGGGACATACTGCTTTGCTGGTACAGAGAGTTGCCTTCATTTGAAGGTGGAATGTTCTGTCCTGGGAGGATTCAGAGTGACTAAGAAGGTGAAGGACAGTGATTTAACTTTGTACTTTTAGCCAAAGTAAAAAAGACAGACAGACAACTGAAATGTAGATATGAACATAAGTGAATGGTTTTCAGCAAAAGCAGCTTCCAAGTGCCTGCTTCAGCTAGGAGTTAGAATCCAGACTTATCCCTGCTTCCACACTCAGTACCATCAGCTTAGAAATGCTACAGCTAAAAAGACAGGTTTAAGGTGCGGTTCAGTGGCAAAGTGCCTGCCTGGCATATGCAATGCACTGGCTTTCATACCATGCTCTACACAAAGTAAAAGAAACAAATAACCGTATGATAGAATATATGAATATGAATATACCCACATTATAATTAAATAGCAATAATTAAAACCTTGTGTCATTTTTCTAAATCTCCACTGTAACACTTCCCTTAAATAAATAACATCAGGATTATGGGCAAGGCACACAGAAACATAGTTTAGGCTATGGAACTACAAGATTTATTTTGAGATCTCTAATCAGACGCTGAAACTAGTGGCTTAAGAATTAATACAAAACACTATAGATTTTTGCTTCATATCTTTTTTTGAAGGTCTGTCTACAGGTCCTTTTGAAGTGGAAAGGGGAGGTCTTTGTTGAGATTTCCCTGAGACCAACAATTGATCTTGATAATGTATAGGAAACCTAAGGAATGAAGTACATGAAATTCACATGACAAGCTTTCATTGGCAGCACTGGGGGGTGTTAATGTTCTGCATTTTCTGCATTCTTTAAGTAACTTATACAAAAAAGCCTGCAAGAGTGGCTTCAGCTTGGAATTCACCTAAAACCTACCACTGGGGAGTTGTGGGATTCAATTCACTGCTCTTAATTTATTTTTGCCTGAAAGTTCAGTCTTGCTGAAAATGTGCGAATACACTCAAATAGCACATTTATATTTGTATAGAATCGCTGCTACTTCAGAAGTATTTTTAAAGTTCATTGTTATGACTTCATATATAATATTTTTCTCCTAAAACAACTAACTCAGGACCAAGAAACTATATATGTGACTTACTGTCTATATATTCATCACACAAATCACTTCACTGTTATATAACAATAAAGTTAGAATGATGTGAACAAATCCAACTTAATTTTTTTTTTGTTTTTGATGGGTTGTTTTTTTATAATTTTTTAAATTTAATTTTGAAACAAGCTTGTTTTACATGCCAATCCCAGTCCCTCCACCCTCCTGTACTCTCCTGTTCCCTCCACCAACCCCCATCCCATCCCCTTTCTGCTCCCCAGGGAGCAGACTTCCATGTGGAGTCTTCAAAATCTGTCATAATATTTGGGACAGGACCTAGGCCCTCTCCCATGGACCTAGGCAGAGGGAGTATCCCACTATGTGAAATGGGCACCCAAAGTCCTTTCATATACTAGGAATACGTACTGATCCATTACCAGAGGCCCCATAGACTGGCCAGTCCTCCTAACTAACATCCACATTCAGGGATCAGTGTCAGTCCTAAACTGGTTTCCCAGCTATCAGACTTGGAATCCATGAGCTCTGACTTGTTCAGGTCAAGTTTCTATGGGTTTCTGCAGCCTGGTCTTGACCCCTTTGTTCATCATTCCTCCCTGTCTGCAACTGGATTTCAGGAGTTTGGCTCAGTATTTAGCTGTGGGTGCCTGCTTTTGCTTCCATTAGCTACTGGATGAAGGTTCTAGAATGGCATATAAGGTAGTCATCAATCTCATTATCAGGGAAGGAAATTTAAGGTAACTCTATAATAGAGCTTGAAGTCGGGGATGCTGATGTCTCCAGAAGTTCCTTCATTGTATAGGGTTGTTTTGGTTACCCTGGATCTTTTGTTTCTCCACATAAAGTTGAGTATTATTTTTTCAAGGTCTGTGAAGAATTGTGCTGGGATTTTGATAGGGATTACATTCAATCTTTGGATTGGTTTTGGCAAGATTGCCCTTTTTATTATATTGATCCTACTTATCCAAGAGCATGAGAGGTCTTTCCATTTTCTGGTATCTTCTTTAATTTCCTTCTTTTAAGATGCAAAGTTCTTATTATATAGGTCTTTCACTTGTTTGGTTAACATTGCCCCAAGATATTTTATGTTGTTTGTGGCAGTTTAAAGGGTGGTGTTTATCATCTGTATATAGTAGGGCTACTGTTTTTATTGTTTGTTTGTTTGTTTGTTTGTTTTTGAGTTTATCTTGTATCCTGCCACTTTTCTACTTTGCTAAAAGTGTTTATCAGCTGTAGAAGTTCCCTGGTAGAGTTTTCCAGGTCACTTACATAAACTATCATATCAGCAAATAGTGAAAGTTTGATTTCTTCCTTTCCAATTTGTATCCCTTTGATCACCTTTTGTTTTCTTATTGCTCTGGCTAGTACTTCAAATACAATATTAAAGATATATGGAGAAACTGGACAGCCTTATCTTGTTCCTGATTTTAGAGGAATCACATTAAGTTTCTCTTCATTTAGTTTGATGTTGGCTGTTGGTTTGCTGTATTGCTTTTATTATATTTAGGTGTGTTCCTGTTATCCCTGATCTCTCCAAGACCTTTGTCATGAAGGGGTGTAGAATTTTGTCACAGGCTCTTTCAGCATCTAGTGAGATGATCATGTGGTTTTCCTTTTTCAGTTTGTCTATGTGGTGGATTACATTGGTGGATTTTCATATGTTGAACCATCCCTGCATCCCCAAGATGAAGCCTGCTTAGTCATGGTGGATGAATTCTCTGATGTGTTCTTGGATTCAATTTGACAGTATTTTATTGAGTATTTTTATATCAGTGTTCATGAGGGATATTAGTCTGTAGTTCTGTTTCTTAGTTGTGTTTTTGTGTGGCTTGGGTACTAAGATAATTGTAGCCTCATAAAAAGAGTTTGGCAATAACCTTTCTATTTTTATTGTGTGGAACACTTCAAGGAGTATTGGTATTAGCTATTCTTTGAATGTCTGGTAGAATTCTGCACTGAAGCCATTTGGCCCTGGGATTTTTTTGTTTGTTTGTTTGGGAGACTTTTGATGACTGCTTCTACTTCATTAGGAGTTATAAGTCTATTCAAATTGTTTATCTGTTCTTGGTTTACTTTTCTTAAATGATATCTATCCAGAAAAAAATTGTTCATTTCCGTTAAATTTTCGAATTTTGTGGAGTACAGATTTTCGAAGTATGACCTTCCTCAGCATCTGTTGTTATGTCCCCCTTTTCATTTCTGATTTTGTTAATTAGCATGTTTTCTCTCTGCCTTTTGGTTAGTTTGGATAAAACTTTATCTATCTTGTTGAACCTTGAAGAACCAACTCTTTGTTACATTTATTCTTTGTATTGTTTTCCCAGTTTCGACTTTATTGGTTTCAGCCCTCAATTTGGTTATTTCCTGGTGTCTACTCCTGCGGGGTGAGTTCTCTTCATTCTTGTTCCAGAGCTTTCAGTTGTGCTGTTAATGTGACTATTCTCCAGTTTGTTCATGTGGGCACTTAGTGCTATGAACTTTCCTCTTAGTACTGCTTTCAAAGTGTCCCATAAGTTTGGGTATCTTGTGTCTTCATTTTCATTAAATTCTAGGAAGTCTTTAATTTCTTTCTTTATTTCTTCCTTGACCTAGGAATGGTGAAACTGCACATTGTTCAGTTTACATGAGTTTCTAGGGTTTCTGCAATTTGTGATGTTGTTTAATTCTAACTTTAATGCATGTTAATCTGATAAGACACGGGGGGGGGTTATTCTGATTTTTTTTAACCTATTAAGGTTTGTTATGTTGCTAAGTATGTGGTTGATTTAAGAGAAAGTTCCATGTGGCACTGAGAAGGTATATTCTATTGTGTTTGGATGGAATGTTCTCTAACTGTCTGTTAAACCTAATTGGGTCCTAACTCATTTTAGCTCCTTTGTTAAGTTTCTGTCTGGTGGACCTGTCTAGTGTTGAGAGTGGGGTGTTGAAATCTCCCACTATAAGAGTGTGAGATTTTATGTGCAATTTGAGTTTAAGTAATGTTTCTTTTAGGAATATAGGTACCTTTGTATTTGGGGCATAGATGTTCAGAATTGAGACTTCATCTTGATGGATTTCTCCTGTGACAAATAAGAAATGACCTTCATCTCTTGATTGATTTTAGTTTGAAGCGTAATTTGTTAGATATTGCCATTGCTACATCTGCTTGTTTCTTGGGTCCATTTGATTGGAAAATCTTTTCCAAACCCTTAATTCTGAGGTAACATCTGTCTTTGAAGTTGAGGTATATATCTTGTATGCAGCAGAAGAATGTTCTATTTTTGTATCCATTCTGTTAGCCTGTGTCTTTTTGTAGATGAGTTAAGACCACTAATATTGAGGAATATTAATGACCATTGATTGTTAACCATTGTTTGTTTAGGATTTGTTGGTGGTGGTGGTATTTCCTCCCATTTTTCTTTTGGCTGTTTTGAAGTGCAATTATCTATTGCCTATGTTTTTGAGGGTGTAGTTGAATTCTTTGGCCTGGAGTTTTCCTTTAGAACTTTTTGTAGGGATGGATTAGTTAATAAGTATTGCTTAACTCTGGTTTTGTCATGGAATATCTTGGTTTCTCCATCTACAGGATTGAAAGCTTTTCTGGGTATAGTAATTGGAGCTGGCATCTGTAGTCTCTTAGTCCAACTTAAAAACCTTTTAGCCACTGGGGACATCACAATACCTAGAATTACCATAATTTCCAGGCCATAGCTCTTTTCTCTCTTTTTAAGACTTATTTTTGTTTATGTATGTTCACATGTGTGTGTATGCACATGAGTACAGTGTCTTCCGAAGCCAGACATTGGAAGAGGGCACTGGAACCCAGGGAGCTGGAGTTACCAGCATCTGTGAGACTCTAAACAGGAGTGCTGGGAAGCAATTTGGGTCCTTCTCATGTCCCTTAGTCCATAACTAAAGAAAATGACACAATTACATATATGAGTAAGATCCTACCCCCTGTCCAATGAGGAATGACTGTAGCTACTTTGCACGGAGAATTTGAGCATATTATCTACCTTAAATCTGAGATGAGTTAGAGAAATTGTCCTGTTAGGATAATTGTTATAAATGACTTAAAGAAGAAAGTAATTCAATTAATGATGATTCCAGTGTTGACAAAAAGAATATTTTTGAAATTTTTTATTATTATCAATTCTTGAAGAATCATATACAATATATTTTCATCATCTTTATTTCCTACCATCTGTCATATCTACCTTCCTTTGAGAACCTACCTAGCTTAGTTTCCTGTTTTTTAACGCATCAAGCCCAATGGGTGCTTCCTATATCATTTACTGGTGTGTAGGTAGAAGCTCTGGAATTGTGCATAGGTAGCAACTTGGAGATTCACTAACTGTTCCCAAATTGGTATACTTAAGAACCTGCCAAATAAATGTTGTTTAAGAGGAATGAAATGAGAAAGGAACAAACCCTGGTCAGGGAAGATGCATTACTTCCTTTTTCAGTTTTTGGGCTCTGGGACCAGGGACTATAATGAGTGACTGTGGCTCTTTTTCTGCTACCTTGGGGCTTTTGTGATGTGTGCTCTGAACACTTAGAAAAGTCTTGCCTAGGAACTGGGGAGATGGCTCAACTGGGGAAGTACCTGACTTCTAAGCTTTGGGACCTACTTTTGGATCTCTGGCACTTACATAAAAGCCAGGAATGGCATTTATGCCTGTGATCCCTGCACTTAGGAGGTGACCACAGGAGGGTCCCTGTGATCTTCTGACAAGCTAAGCAGGCCAAATCAAGAAACTCCATGAAGAATGGCCTACAGAGAAGAGAGGAGGAGGAGAGCCAGAGAGTGAGAGAGCGAGAGAGTCGTGTAAATTGCAAGCATCATTTGGGAAGATGAGTGGCTCTTAAAGAGCTGTGAAGCATTCACATTCATTCATGCCTGGTCATAGAAATGACAGCTCCCACAGAAAGCTTATGTCTGTGGTAGCAGCAGCCTTGGTCACTTCTAAAGCTCTGTGTGGGTAAAAGCTTTTTTTGAAGTTTTTTAAGGAATTACACATCCTCTCCCTTTACTCAGTCCTTACCTGTTTCCTGAGATTTCAATCTTTTGGTTAATGTTCACCACAGGAAGCACCTAAGAATAGTCTTGCTTCTCAGAGCAAATTCTATCTTGGGACATGATGGGTGGAGAACAGCCAAGAACATTCTAGCAAATAGGTGCCCAGTTGGGCATTTCAATATTATGCATTTGACAGGGCAGAGCAGCGCCAGCAAGGTTGGCATTGGAAAAATGCACAGCCCAGTTCTGTTTGAAAGCTCCCTGTCATTTCAGAAGCACTTGGACACGGGCACACGCAGGCTGCTGCTGTGCTTGCAGGGGCTATTAATAGGAGTTCAAGTACTTGTAGTGCCCTTTTGATGGGGGGCAGGGGCACAAAATGCTTTTCTGTTCCTAAACAGAAGCTATCCAAGCCAACAGAAGCAATCCTCAGCCATAGCAGGGCATAGCTGTTAAAGTTTCTGCAAGACACACTACAGTCCATGAATTTTCATGCAACACATGTCCTACATGCACAGATATCATAACGCTATTAATAATGGTAAACACTGGGTTCCGCACCCACTCTAGGGAATGTCTAACTCAACTATAAGACAAAGTTCATATTACTTATGAGGACCTTAGTGCCGCATATCTCCAAATGTTGGAAAAATGGGCCACAGGCCAGTCACCTGAGGGGAAGAGTGAAAAAGAGGTCAAAAGATGTTGCTTTAAGGAGGGTTGAAAGAAGGAAGGCTCAGTGGGTAAAATGCTTGCTGTGCAAATATGAGGATAAGAGTTCAAATGCCTGGCACACATGTATAAGCCAGTACTGCAGAAGGAGAAATAGATGGTCCCTGGGGCTCAATAGCATTCTATTTCTTCTCTGTGTGTTAATAGAATAACTTTGCCAGTGTTAAAGCCCAAGGACAATGGAGATGGGTCTAATCCAAAGGAGAAACTGTTGTGGAGAAGATGCACACCCACATACACAGAGAAGACTATGGGGATCTCCTAAGCAACTTTCAGTAATGCCACCTTCTCCTTTCTGTCAGAGTTGGAATAACATAACACAATAGGATGCTCTCCAGTCCAAGAATTTTTCGAGGTTAAAACTAAAGTTAAGAAAACTATTGTCTTTCAGCACACCAACTAGAAATCACCTCAAAAAATAAAACCATCAAGTGCTTCGCCTACTATTTGAGGAAAAAAATATTTCTTTTTTCTTTTCCTTCCTCTTGTTTACTAATTTCCAAAGCCAGCAGCTTGGCATTTGGCAAGCTGTTCTAGCTTTCTCTGCAGCACCACAGCCACTGAGGATTTTGACATTGAGGACATTTTCATAAATATCTCAGGGGTGAAGGTGGAAGTTAAATTTAGTTAAATAAATTATTATTCTCTATTAAAAATATTTCCCTGATTTAATCCTATCATTCCAGAACTTTTTTTTTTACCCTGCTATGTTCATATGTTTTTCTTCTTAGCTCTTTGTGTTCTGTGAGGCTAACAGGGAAGAAGAATTCTTTTCCACTGCCAAAACTAGGTTCATAGCTAAGGTCCCCATAACAAGAGACATTAATAAGAAGAAAGCATACACAACTATTCAGTGTAGATTTTTTCTTTATAGCATCGTTTAGTTTAACTTTTATGGTGCTAGAGACTGAACTAGAGGTTCTATGCATGCTGGGAAATTGTTTACTGCTCAACTCTGCACCTAGCATATGGTGTCTGTGCTATATAGCCTAGGAACCTTCATACTTCCTGTTATGCTCAGGACTGGTGAAGACAGTTAAGAAAAATGAGATTCAATGCTAGGGAGAAGGGTCTAACTGTGATGGGCTCAGAATAACATAGCAAGACTTTTTGTTGTTGTTGTTCAATTTTATCTCTGCTCTCTCCATTTTCAGAGAGAATGTCATACCTTTCTGCCACAACTATCATGGGCACTTGCCACATGATAGTCTTAGGATCTCCTTCAAGAAAACCCCAGAATTTTTTTCTAGGTTTATTGACTTACTTTGAAGACAAAAGTGGAAAATCAGAGTAGTCTTTCTGTTTTCTGGAATGCCAAGGTTAGGTTTGGGAGTAGTGTGTTTGAACTCCATCCTATGTACTGTGAGAATAATGTGACTTTGAACAAATAAAGGAAAGGAAGATCATCACTGAGATCAGTTGAATAGTGCATGAATTCAGTCAACTAATGCATTTTTTGCAATAAATTACTACACTCTGTGTGTGTGCTATTCTCTGTTCTTTCTTCGCCCCCACTTGCCTCTCTCTTTGTTGTTCTTATACAGGTACACCTGTCTCGTATTCATATGGAGACATAGTCATAGACTCTATTTAGCTTCACAAGGGCAGAGTTTATGAAAGGTGGAGTGGGCTAGTTATTACAGTAAGACTTTGTTTTAGAAAATGAACCTGATTCCATCTTCTCATCACCCATGTGTATGCCTATCCACTCAAGACTCTCAGCACCAGCCACAAGCAGTCCCACCCACTCATCATGACAGTCCTTATGTTTGTGCATCTCATGATTATTTCTCTTCCTCCATCATCATCTTCTCCAGCCACTTCGAGAGTGATCAAAGCTCTCTCATGTAGCATACTGTTCCTGCTTAACCTCTAAGCTACACATGCATTTTTTTATTCCCTATTCATGCAATTTCAGGTAAATTTCATACAAGGGAATATCTGATATTAAAATAACATACTGGAATTTATAATGGAAAATATTTTCTCATCAAATGCATAATTAACTGAAGAACTAGTGTTTTGTTTGCTTATAACTTTATCTAAAAACATACCAACATTTAGTGACCTAAAGCAATAACCACCCATAGGCTCCTAATGTGTACTGGTCCCATCTGGGCAGGTCTTCAGTTGGTCATACTTGTAATCACACCGTGACTATTTGCTTGCCTTCCTGTGTCTGAGTTTATTATGTTACCCTATTCCTGAGAAGGTGTGAACAAATAACTACTCACCTCACATAGTGAATCAGTAACACACCAAAGTAAGGTTACTATGAAAATCCAACTTGATGGACCAATGAGTTTTATTAGAGTTACTAAGAGGAACCTGGATGAGGTATATCATGATAAGTGAATCACTGAAATCTCATCTCAGCATAGGCAACAGCTCACAAAAGCCCTGATTTTAAAGGTAAAATCAATACCAACCTCTATATATAGTCACAGAGATAATCCATAAACCAGACACTAAGGTCTTTAGGATCTTGGTTTAAGTAGTGAACAGAAGTGTCCTAGTCACTGTCATAATTGCAATTGAGCTCACATACCAGGGAAGGTACTAGAACAAAGAGCATAACACAAAATATGTTAGTGGGTGGTAAATACTATTGCAAAAACAGCCCAAAAGCAAAGGTGTGCAGTAGGAAGTAATTGTAGAGGGTTAATACATTTTAAATTAAGATAGAGAAGTCAATGAGAAACTCCAAGAGAGGACAGTTGGGCAGTGGCTGGAAGGATTTGGGGACCAGACCAGTGGCTATAGAAGAAAGATGTTTTATAGGGTATTTCTAGGCCAGAAGCATGGATGACTTGATTTCAAAAGAGCAAGAAAGATGCTAGAGAGTTGACTCAGTGATTAAGAGACTCAGTGATGAAAGGAACCTAGATTCAACTCTCAGTACCCACATGAGAGCAAGCTCACAACTATCTGTAATTTAAGGTCCAGGGAGTCCAATGCTGTTTTGGACTCCCAGGGCACTGCATAAAATTAGTAAGGGTTGTTGTTGTTTGTTTGTTTTGGAGGGGTTAAGGAGCAAGGAAGCCACAAGGCTGGATGATGGCAAGTGGAAAGAGATTTAAAAGAAAGAGGACAAGGTATTTGTTTTGTATGTTTCGATTTTTAGAGATGAATTAAATATCTGTCTATGTCAAGGAGATGTACAGGTGGATACAAGAATCAGAAGTGGAACTTAAGCTGTAGTCAGTGAAAGAACACCTGCCTGGCATGTGTGAGACCCTAGGTTCAATATCCAGTACTGGTTAAAATAATCAGAAATGCTTGGAAGGCATCTGGCCTAATAGACCCCTATGGAGATCTTTATTCCATAGATTACTTTAAAACTGTGGCCTCTTAAGAAGGCAAGAGAATAAAGGTACTTATCCATGAAGAGATTACTCATCCAGGCTGAACAGTGAGGAATTTGTAAAGAAGTGAGAATTGGAAAGAGGATGGAGTAAGGGGGGGGGTTAGAGGAGACTGGAGATAGGGCTAGAGAAGCAGGCTGCACACAGTCACTAAGGTCTTTATATGACAAGCTAAGGAGCTCAACATCTGTTCTGCAGCCAAAAGAGAGGCATCAGGAGATTCTCAACAGTCACATGACACAACAAGATATGTGATTAGGAAACTGACACCATAGTGAAGGTGAATCCTGACAAGAGAAGGACCTAAGTCAAGTACCTAGCTGTTAACAGAACTGGAAATGATGGCCAGAAAGTGCCCAGATCAAGTGCTGTGAAAAGGTCCTATTTATTCTTCCAGGGAGAAAAAGAAATGTTGCCAGATGGGTCAACAGAGACCTAGGATGGATGTTACTTCCTTGTTTACTCATATTCTTTTGTATGTGTGATGTACACAGATACATGGGAGTGTAACATGCAACATATTTGTGTGAACTGCAACCTGTTCCACATTAATTTGTTTGTTTGTTTGTTTTGAAACATGGCCTCTCATGAGCCTGAACCTTGCTAGGCAGGCTAGGCTAGCATGCTAGGGAGCCCCCAAAGAACCTCCTGTCCCTGTAATTGCCTGCCAATGCTGTTATTACAAAAATATACCACTATGCTGGGCTCATGGAACCCAGGTCCCAATGCTTGCTCAGCAAGCACTTTACCCACCCAAATTTTACATATTTTTGTGTTTTGTTTCCAGTTTTGTTTTGCTTTTTGTTTGTTTGTTTGTTTTCCTTAAATGCAGTATAAATGACTTTCTTGACTGGCAAACTGTTCTTACCTTGACAGTTCTCCTTTTACAGTTATAGTCTACATCAAGAAGTGAGTACATCTTCTGTCCATGTGGCTGGACCCTGAGGTGGTTCAGTGTGCTTCTTTAAACCCCATTGGAAGCAATATATGCAAGAGTAACATGGCATCATTCCAGAACTGCTCTGCTTTCTACCACAGAGTAACACTAACTGTGCAGTGCTGACTTCATTGTGAAGTAGGGGAGCTCTCTGCCCGAACATACGTTGTAGGAACCACACAGCTAAGTGCAGTTGTGTTTGCTGTAGGTAAATTCTCAGCATGAAGACATGAGTGTATTCTTGGCACTGGTGTAAACCCAGGGTAAACAAGTATTTCTTGCACATCTGCTCCACACCAGGCACCTCCATATGGTTTTTAATTTAATTCTTAAAGTTCTAGTGCTGGCTGGGGTGTGTGTCAGCTTGGTAGTAGAGCACTTGCCTAATATGTGCAAAGACCTGGATCCATTTTCTTGTGTTAGGGAAGGATGGCAGGTTTTGAAACACAAATACACTGCTGATGAAATGGAACCACAGAGAAGTAACTTGGCTAAGAGCAAACACTTCCCATTGAAAGTGATGTTACTTCCATTTCACCCTCGACTATATGGCTATAGGGAAACGTGTTTTTGGTGTATAAAGCAGGGTACACATAGAAGTTCATTTAGTTTCTTTCTCTTTTGTTGGAATCAAATGCTTTGACAAAAGGAGCTTAAAGAAGACAGGGTTTATTCTGATTCCCAGCTCAAGAATATATCAGGGAAGTCAAGGGAAGCAGGTGCTTGAAGCAGCTGGTCATCTTTTAGCCACAATCAAGAACAGAGAGTAATGGATGCATGGATTCATTACTCACCTTCTCTGTTTACATAGTCCAGGATTCCTGCAAGGAAATGGTGCCACTCACAGTGGACCAATCTTTTTACTTCAATTAATATAACCAAAATAATTCCTCATAGGCAGGCCCAGGGGCACATGTCCCAGGTGATACTAGTCTGATAATTAACACTCACCATTACAGAAGTCTAAGGAAGCTTTGTCAAGGTTGCTTGTCAGAGGAAACTTTAAATATATTCATGCATGAACAGTTATCATGAGCTCAAAAATGGCCATGCTCACAAACTTCAGCTTTCTGTTTAAATGTTTCATTCCTAGTTGAGATCTAACAATAAATTTGAAAGGTCCAAAAATAGATATATTTATATTTACATAGAGAGGCAATGGTGTGTTTGCCTGCATAGACTACAGGCCTTACTGATGCTGGGGACATAGCCTAGTTGATAGAGAGCTTGCCTGGCATGCCCAAAGCTCTAGGTTCAGTCCCTAGTGGTGCATAAAGTCAGATGTAATGTTTATGCCTGCATCTCTGGCACTTGGTAAACGAAGGCAGGAGTATCAGAAATCTGAGGTGTTTTACTTCTGTATGGTAAATTCAAGCCAGCCTGAGTTATATGAGTCCCTGTTTCAATTTTTTTCCCTTCATTGTTTTAGCTATCTCAATCTATTGATAAACTATTGTGTTTTATGTCAACTTGACACAAGCTAGAGTTATCTAAAAGGAGTGAACCTCAATTGATAAAATGCCTCCATAAGATCAAGCTGTAAGGCATTTTCTTAATTAGTGTTTAATAGGGGAGGGCCCATCCCATTGTGGGTGGTGCCACCCCAGCCTGGGTTCCATGAGAAAGCAAGCTGAGCAAGCCATGATGAGCAATCCAGTAAGCAACACCTCCCCATGGCCTCTGAATCAGCTCCTATTCCCAGGTTCCTGCCATGTTTGAGTTCCTTTGATTATGAAAAAATAATATGGAAGTATAAGCCAAATAAACCCCTTTCTCCCCAACTTGCCATTTGGTCATGGTGTTTCAACACAGCATTAGAAGTCCAAACTAAAACAACTATGTAGTTAGTCTAGGCTAACCCTGAAGTCACTAAGTAGTTCAGGATAGCCAGAAACTCTAAACTGTGCCTCATCCAAGTGTGTACTGGAATTATAAAGATGTATACACTCTCTGGGTTATTTTACACTACCTATATTAGATGAAGTTTGATAAATTATTTCAACACTAGTAAATGTCAAACTAAATCTTAAACCAAGTGCACTGGTTTTGAGTATGATAACCAAGGAACTGAATTGATAGCATTCATTGCAGGAACACTGGATGATTTCCAGCTGTCAGTCAGGCATTGCTCCAGAGCTTGGTTAGCAGATAGTAAATGAAACAATATCTTTGCTTCTTGTGAGCCCTCATTGGTTTATGTTTACAATAAGTTCAATAGAAGGCATGCACTGGGATTTCTCAAAGAGAACATCCCATCAAGACTCTTTGAGCTCCTAAGTGGGGGTGTAGTTCAGTGGTAGGGTGCTTACCTTGCCTTCATGCAGCCCTGGTTTAACCTCAAGTACTAAAAAGAACCTGAAGAGTAGCCTCAGATATGTAGGACTCACTCTCTAATAAAGCCATTCTTGGGACTGGAGAGATGGCTCAGGAGCTAAGAGCACTTGCTTCTGATAAGAGAACCCATAGCAGCCTCTAACCTGTCCTGTACCTGTGACTAATTACCCCTGTTCTGCACCTAAATAAGCTCTTTTAAACTTCTCTCAGAGTCTCATGGATAAAAATAATAGAATTTTAAAATTCTTGAGTTGACCAACCAAAATCCCAACGTGGATATGGGAGGGTTTGTGAAGCCATACCCCTATATAAGGAGTTATTGGCAAATGGTGGCTAATGGGAGGAGAATCCATTTTCTTCAGGGATACAGTCCCTGAGAGACTACTCATGCTACAGGAGATTGTTCCCAACATACATAAAGCCCGCACTAAAGTAGACTCAGTGGGTTAAAAAAATGAGAGTACATGAAGCTGGGAAGGTAAGGTGATAAGTGGATAGGAGAGGAATTAGAAAGGAATGTGCAGTGATTGGATCCAGACACTATAGGTACATATATAAAATTCTCAAATAATAAAAAAAATTAGTACTTGCTTTGAGAATATGTGGCTTCCTCTGAAAGAGACACCATGACCACAACAACTCTTATAAAGGTAAACATTTAATTGGAGCTGGTGTACAGTTTCAGAGGTTCCGTCCATTATCATCATGGCAGCAAGCAGGCAGACATGGTGCTGAAGAAGGAGCTGAGAGTGCTACATCTTGATCCATGGACAAAAGGAGAATTTGTGCCACACTGGGTGTGGCTTGAGCATATAGGAGGCCTCAAAGCCCACCTACATAGCCACACACTTCCTCCAACAAGCCCACACCTCCTAATGGTGCCACTTTGTCAGCTCTTGGGGTTTTATTTTGTTTTGAAACATAGTTTCTCTATAACTAGCCTAGGTTGGCCTAAAATGAATGGCTCAGGCTAAAATGGACTTTTTGTTGCTTTTGCTTCAGCTTCTTGAGTGCTGGAATTGCAGACTTGGGCCACCTGCCTGAATATGGAGTTGTTTTAAACTACCACACACACACACAAAAAAAAATTACACACACATAGTTACCCATGATTTGAACTAATGAAAACCATACTTATGCCACTGACTCCATGAGAGGCACATTCCTCATATCTCCTTTGATTTCCATTTTCTAAGAACCAGGTCTCCCTTATTTGAAACTGGAGTTTTATGGAAACTTTCTGACTCTCAGCAATCAGTTTCCCATCACTGCCATCCTCTATGAAGGACTTTTTATCATCATTGTTTTAGGAGGACAATAGCCATCTATATGTAATGCTTTTATTTCATAGAAATTTTTAAAATGTGCAGTGTTTCCCTTTTAGCAAATTGTCTGGACAGTTGAATAACAATTGCTATGCAGAAGTCAATTTCTAGGTTAAAAATGAAACCACTAAGTTGATAATGAGAATCAATTTGCATAGATCTTGCTTTATGTTACCTCCCTGATGTCAGGGAGGGGAAAATGCCTAGGGAATATGTGATTAGTCCAAAAGAGATGGATTCAGTTCGTTTGATAAATATAATTAGCCTTTAAACACCACCTTCATTTAACAAGGAATAATTTGTAGAAGACAAAGGAGGTTTATGCAAATTCTGAGAAGCATTCTGTTTTATGAGTTAGTCCTTCTCTGTACTTATTCAGAGCAGAGATAACTTGACCTTCATATTGAGTGAATAGCTGTATTGAAGGAAGATTATTTCTGTGGAATATCAACACTTTGCTGGCGGCTCTAGAAAGGATTATAACTGTGAAACAGGTGCTGACGTGAGCATCCACACAGAAATAACCAGAAACAAAGGTCCTTCATTCCTCTGCGGGCAGATAGAAATCCTGGGAGCCAAGCGATTAGCCTCCCAGCACCAAAGGCTGTTTCTCACTCGTTCCAAAGGCTGAGTCTGTATTTATTTTTCTTTCTTAAATGTTTTCTTCCTCTTTTAGTAAAATTTAGAAGCCGCAAGTTGCTAAAGAAAAAGGAATCATTACTGCTCCTCAGACTTCACCTTTTGACCCTTGACAATTTTACCTTAAATGTACTTAAAACAGGATGCTTTGGGGGGGACAGAGGATATGGTTTGTCTCAAGAGCACAAGGGGCCTCATTCAAAAACCCAGAGCCCAGGTAAAATCCTGTAATCTTCAGAAACCACCTAAAAAAGCTGAGTATGATAGCACATGCCTGTACTCCCAGCAGTAGTGTGATGGGAGGTAGAGATAATCTTATCCATGAAGCTCATGGCCCAGCTTCCTCTGGCAAAGTTCCAGCCTATTGATAGATCATGTATCAAACAAGATGCGGAAGGACATTGAAGCTCCTGGTTTCTCTCTGACCTGCACACAAACTCACATGCACCCATACAATACAAGTACATGTGCATGCACACACACATAAACACAAACACACACACACACACTGGCACATGTGCACACACACACATACACACACACACACACACATACACACAGGCACATGTGCACACACATCCTTTCTGCCCTTCTGGGAGTCTGATTTTGGTCATTGTACTTTGCTGTACTACTCCAGAGAATTCCTAAACTGGGAGAATGAAAGCATTTTCATTATCATTTGCAATTCTAAAGTATTTGGCCAGAGTTCTGAAGATAGCTTGGCATATGTTAGAACTCCATTATTCTAAGCCCCATTTGATCAGTGACCAGATCTGCTGTTGTTGGTTAAATAAGATTTATATGGCTGACAGTGTAGCTCAGTTGTTAGAGTATTTACTTACCTATCATACACAAAGCACTGGGTTTGATTCACAGCACCACATAAACTGGACACTCTGGTGCATATCTTTAATCATAGCACTCAGGAGATGAAGGCAGAAGGATCAAAATCCAAAGTCATCTTAGGCAGCATAGTGAGTTCAAGACCATCCTTGAGTTGCATAAGATCTTGTCTCAATAATAATAATAGTATAATTTCTGTTGTGTGCAAATTGAAACTTAAGGATATTTAATCTCAACTTATACGATGGTCCACTTAGGTCTTGAAGAAATTAATGCGGATGAATGATTACAAGTCACTTGAGTCATAAGGATCTATGTGAATGTCACAGAGTATTTATTTGACTTTTACTTGAGAGATTAGAAAACTTTACAGCTACTATTGAAGAACCAGCAAATGTAGCTCAGTGGTAGGGTATATACTTAGCATAGATGAGGTCCTAGGTTCCTCAACAATATATATGCACACACAAGCACATGCACATGCACACGCACACACACATGCACGCACACACACACACACACACAGAATGAGGGTTAATGGGTGTGTTATTTGTCCTAGTAAATTAGGTTTTGTTTTAAGTTGCCTCTAGTGCAGAACACCTCCTCTTGTCACTCTAGAAACAGCCCTCCACCAGCTTTCTGGTCTGTGCATACCACTTTGAGTGTCCTTACATGTGTCACTCATGAGATTTGGAGGGGCCAATTAACAGAGGACTTAGGAAAGCTCTGTGGGATGATGATGGAAAGTGTATAGACAGAATAAAAGATGAAAAACCACATAAACATATATAATAATAGCAAAATAAAGTTTTCATTTGAGAATAACAAAAAATCAGTGCTGCAGGAGGCCACCCAGGACATCTCATGACGTCAGATTTGGCAATTTATTTAGATTCTTTTGGGGGATTCTTCTTTAGGCAGCCTCTGTTTCTTCCATTATTCAATCTACAAATACCATTTTCATGCAGAATCAATTCCACCTAAGAAATTTATATTGTTATTATCAAAAAAAGCATTTGTAGAAATTATTTCCTTTTATTGTATTCTTAACAAAGAATAAAGGGGCTCCTCTGGGATTTTCCTAGTGACACCAAAGTGTATGAAATAACTTGATTAGCCATGGAAAAAATAACCATTGAAATACTATTCCTTTCTTCTTCCCAGATTCAACCTCTGTAGGAATATATGGACCAGGTTTCTGGACTAAATGTGCTAAGCACTCAGAAAAAATTATGCAGTTTAATATTTGCAATGCAAATCTGCAATTTATATATCATCACTAACTGGCTTGTCCTACTCTGAGTAAGGCAAGCAGACATTGCTCATCTAAATAAAATTGATATTGTTGGCATGGGTTTTATTAAGGTGTTTTCATTCATAATGTTTTAGCTACTGGGGTTCTGCCTCTAGTAGCTTCCAGAGAAGCAAAAAAAAGTAGCTCAGAGCTAAGATCCGAGGCAGAGGCTCTGAGTCAGGTACCGAGAATTCTCATCCCAGATGCATTTTATTCCATTTTCCTTCTATAAAACAGGAACCACAATAATTCTTCCTCATAGGATTTGTTGTGAGTACAATGTGAACTCAGGTGAAATGCTTAACACTGACTGGAAAGCAGGCTAAGACTTTAAAGGGTGGAGACAATTATAATAACACTGTTTTAACAATAATGACAAAAATTAAGTGGCTTTGCTAAGAGTTATTGGAGCTATGTTGGATTAAAAAAAACTGACAGTATTTTTTTAATTCACAAGTAAATAAAGAAAACCTTAAAACTCAGAAGCTCCAGGAATACAGATGTTTCTGTGCACTCACTCAATGATTCCCAGTGTTTATTCAAGATTGGTGAGAGGAACTTCAAGTGGTCATTTTCAAAGCCACTGATTAGTACCATGTAAAGATAAATTGTGCTGAGAGGCAAAGGTAGGAGCTCTGTGGCCAGGCAGGGAAGGCCCACCTGTCTCATCCACCGAGGTGGAACTAAGGAAAACTCAATTTCAAAGCAGTCTGGGGGAAAAGATGTCTCTTGGCATCCCAGGCATTTCTTTCTCTGTGGAAGAAGGGGGAAGGCTCTCGATCTGTTAGTCTTCTAAGAGTGATTGCTAAAACATGAACAGAGCTCAAGGAAATTGCTGACTTTTGAATTTATGAGCCTGTCTACAGTTTATAGTTTTGTGGTTTTCCTCTTATTAAATGAGGTTGTGGGAATAAACAGTTTATAAGATGCTTCCAGTTCTCACAGTTATAAAGTTAAATACCACCTGTTGACAAAATACCTCCCTGCTTAAAATCCTCCCTAATTAAACCAAATACATACAAAAAAATAGGCTAAAGGCTTCATGGATTTGTTCTTTGTTCTGTTTTTAAAATATCAATAATATTACATCAGGTTATGACACACAACAAGTGCCTAATTTAGCCACTTGTTCAAATACTATTTAAAACTGATATTTTAATTAAACCAGTCTATAAATATTAAATAATCTTAAATTTTTCTAATAACCACACTATTTCAAGTTATTATTTTTCACTTGATTGTATGGAATTCACATCAGAAAACACAGAAAAAGGGGTTAGAGTGATGGTTCAACAGATAAGACTACTTGTTACCCTGCAGAAGACCCAGATTTGCTTCTAGCACACACCTTGCAGCTCCAAACCACCTGTAGCTCCAGCCCCAGAGGATCTGACACCTTCATCTGGCTTCCACAGGTACCACATACACATGGTGCGTGGACATACATGCAAGAAAAACATCCATATACATAAAAAAATCTTTAAAATTGTTTTTATTAATAATAAAGAAAAGCATTAAGATCAGAATTAAATGTGAGCCTTTTTATAAACTGGTAACATAAATGTGAAAATTTGAGATGTGTGGTATGTAAGGATGTATATGTTTTAATTCTTCCTTTAGCCAGTACAAGGTTTGAAACAACTACTTCGTAAAACTGTATTGATTAGCTTCCTGGTGCTATGAGAAAAACCACCTTATAAAAGAAAAAGATTTATCTTGTCTCAAAGTTTCAAAGATTTCAGTAGTTCATAGTTAATTGGTTCATACAATTGCCCAAAGCTTCAGGCTCATACAAGGCAGAACATTGTGACAGGAAGTACAAGAAATTGAACTGCTGCTGAAGAGTTGGATCTGTGGTTAAGAACATCAGGTACTATCTTAAAGGATCCAGGTTGGATTCCCAGAACCCATGTGATGGCCATTAACAATCCTTATTTCAAGTCCCAAAGGCTCTGATGCCCTCTTCTGGCCTCTGCAGGCACCAGATATGCAAGTACACATATATACATGTAGACAAAACACTCATATGCACAAAATAAAAATTAAAAAAATTAAGCCAATCACTTAATGGTGTCTGAAAAACAAATAGGAATACAAACCTCAAAGCCTTTTCAAGGGAGTACCTCCAATAATATAATTGCCTCCAAGTACATCCCTAAATGTTCCATAAATTCCTTTTAGCAGCATAGGCTAGAGAACAAGCAAGCCTTAGCCTATGAAGCTTTGGGAATGCTAACAGCCAAACCATAGAAAGGATTTCTGAAATATAAGCAAGAACATAAACTCTGCCCTAAGGAGATGAGACTTATTATGATTTCAAGTCATAAATGCAGACATGTTATTATAAATCTCTTACAGTACAGTCCCAGGATCTAGAGCAGCAGTTCTCAATCTGTGAGTTATGACCTCTTTGGGGGTCAAATGACCCTTTCACAGGGGTCTCATAACGGATATCTTGCATATCAGGTATTTACATTATGATTCATAACAGTAGCAAAATTACCATTTTGAAGTAGAATGAAAATAATTTTATAGATTGGTGTTACCACAGCATGAGAAACTGTATTAAAGGATCACAGCATTAGGAAGGTTGAGAACCTCAGATCTAGA
The DNA here is from genome assembly GCF_943737965.1 of Phodopus roborovskii. Lineage (NCBI taxonomy): Eukaryota > Metazoa > Chordata > Mammalia > Rodentia > Cricetidae > Phodopus > Phodopus roborovskii. Next base: position 5,767,615 of record NW_026126485.1, read on the forward strand.
AGGGTGCTCCCCAAAGCAGGGTGAACAGATGATAGATAGGTGATAGATGATGATGATAGATAGATGATAGACGGGCAGATAGATAGATAGATAGATAGATAGATAGATAGATAGATAGATAGATAATAGACATAGAATCTTTATCCACATTGAAAAGGATGGGAAAAGGGGAGTGAGGAAGGGATGAAAAAAAATCTGTGTATAAGCCAGACCTTGGCTGAATCCTGAATTATATAAACAAGTGGGGAGATGTTATTTAGCCAATGACCACTGTGTCTATAAAGAAAACAGTAGCTATTTCCCAAGAGCATTTTAAAAGATTTTTTGACAGAATAAGAAAAGTCTCTCAACTGTGTTCAATTCCTACCCTGACTCGATCTTCCTAGTCGCACATGCTTTCTTCTCCTCCCCCCCCCTCTTTCTCCTACTTCTCTCTCCATTCACTGCCCCCCACGTCCCCTGAGCTCTGAGGGACTTGTGCCTTCCCCCTTCTGTGAGGGACTTTATATGTATCTCTTAGAATACACCTTGTATCCTAGTTTCTCTGTTGGTGTGAATTATAGGCTGGTGATCCTTTGCTCTAGGTCTAAAATCCATATATGAGTGAGTACATACCATGTTCCTCTTTTTTGTGACTGGGTTACCTCATTCAGTATGGTTTCTTCAAGTGTCATCCACTTGCCTGCGAATTTCAAGATTCCATTATTTTTTTTTCTGCAGAGTAGAATTCCATTGTGTAGATGTGCGGCATCTTCATTATCCATTCTTCAGTTGAGGGGCATCTAGGTTGCTTCCAGGTTCTTGCTATTACAAATAATGCTGCTATGAACATAGTTGAGCAAATGTCATTGTTGCATGGATGTGGATCATTTGGGTATATGCCTAAGAGGGGGATTGTCGGCTCCTGTGGTAAACTAATTCCCATTTTCCTGAAAAACCGCCATACTGATCTCCAAAAGAGACAGAAGAGAGAGACAGAGAGAGAGAGAGAGAGAGAGAGAGAGAGAGAGAGAGAGAGCATAAAATAGGGAGCCATTATTGGTTTGAAGAGAAAACTGAACCTAAAGAAAGGTCTAGAGACCTACAAGACTGCCGCCAACTAACAATTTGACCAACCATGGAAAGGCTACCATAAATGCCATTCCCGGATAGTGAGATCAACAACTAACTTATCCATGGAGCTCTCATCTAATACCTGTTCAAAACAGAAGTAAACACCCATACCTAAACACTGAGTCAAACTAGAATCCAGATGCAGAGGATTCTAGGAAAAGACCAGGTTGCAGAAACACATAGAGACAGCTGACCTGAACAAAGAGCTAACGGGACTGATAGCTGGGAATCCAGCATGGGACTGACTCAGAACCCCTGAATATGGGTCTCAACCAGAAGGACTGAGCAGTCTAAGGGACCTCAGACAGTGGAGCCAGGATGTATCCCTGGTGCACAAAAGGACCTTGCGTACACATCCCCCATGGAGGGATACTTCCTTAACCTAGAGACAGAAGGCCTAGTCCCTACTCCAAATAGCTTGACAGATTTAGATGACCCCTCCTGGAAAGCATCACCCTACATGTGGAGTGGAGAGGGGTGGAAGGGGAGGGTGATCCGGGAGCATGCCTTGTGTGTGCTTTCCCTCATCCACTTTGGCATGTTTGTTAATTTTTCCTTGTGCAGCTCATGTTTAGGCATTCACATTGGTGGTACTTTATGGGTGTAGGTTCTAACATTACTAAGAGACACAAACTCATAACAAACACCCTGATCCTCTGTTTGGATATTACCATTTTCCTACCCCCTTTTCTGTAATGTTCCCTAAGATTTAGGTGTGGGAGTTGTTTTGTGGATGTATCAGTTGAGACTGGGCTCCACAACTATGTATTTAGTTTGGTTGTAATTTTCTTTAATGGAGTCCATCTGTTCCAAAGACAGTTTCCTTGATGAGGTATAAGAACAACAGTAATCTGTTAGTATAAGAACAAATATTTATAATGTAGTAAAGGATCATACTATTTTAGTAAAGTGGTGGTTGTAGGTTTTCCTACAAGATCAGTGACTTCACTAGCCCTGGGGAATTGACTTGGTTTTCAGTACCAGCCACGGTTTTCCTTCTTATCAAGTGGGCCTTAGCTCCAATTACAGAGGTGCTGGTTACCATGAAGGTATGCTTGCCACTAATGTACCCATGATGGTGGTGGTTCATGGCCATCATATCTGGATAGGACTGTTGGTTGTTTCCTTCCTTTAGAAGCTTGCAAGACACCTGGTACCATGAAAGCCTAGTCCTGAGGATAGCATTCAAATCAATTCCAACTTGGGGGCCTCTGGGCCCTGTGTCCGAAGTACATAGTGTCTTCAAATAGGGACTTATCTTCCACCTGTCAGGAGCAACTAGGGCAAGAGCAATAGTCTATAATGTTTTGAACTGTCTTTGACAACTGACTAACAACTTAAAAGTGGGCTTCTAATTTCTGGTGTCGGGAATTTTGTTAGGTAGTCTTTCGCTCTTGGAGGGAACATTGTCAACTGAGATGTAAAATTTCATTTAAACTATATATGTATATTTATTCAGCAACATATTATTATAGAACTTTTTAAGGTAGCTAGTTACTATGATTCCTTATGACTTTTTCAGACATCCTTGCTGTTATTTTATCCTCCTTCTGGTTTATCTCCCTCGCCTGCCCTAATTAATGCTCCCCCCTTTTTGGAATTCCCATAATCAGATCACTTGTACCCTGCTATTTCCATCTCTGCTTCTCCCTTATCCCACTACGCAGGTAATGGTCCTTTCCAGTGGGTAAATGATACAGAAGGTGGGGGGAGGATGCTCTTTCATAACTTGTCTGATGGTGGAAAAGAATGCCCAGTCTCATTCCCATGCAAAGATCATTAATGAATTTCAAACCCACAGAGCCAAGGCTGTCCTGTCCTGCTTAAAAGGATTAGGCATTGGATTAAGGGACTTTTCTGTTCCAGCAAAGCTTACAGGAGCTTTCTTGTTTTATTGAGGGAGGATTCTTTTTAATTTGGGCAAGATTTAGCCTTCCTTTGTTCTGTTACCATTGAAACCGAGCCATACCTTACCAATACTTTGATGACCCAGGTTAAAGTTTTTAGAGGCTGTGTGTGTGTGTGTGTGTGTGGTGTGGTGTAGTGTGTATTGTGTGAGTGTGTGCTTGTGTGTGCCAGTGTGCTTGTGCATATGCTCATGCATCTATGTAGGGTCTCTCACTAAACTCAGAGCTCAGTTTCCACCTGGCTATACAAGCCAGCTTGTTCCAGAGACCACTTTCTCGCTTCATGAGTGCTGAGGTTACAGTCCAAGCCACCACACCCACATGTCATTTACATGAATTCTGGGGAATCTATAGTCCCATCCTCATACTTACATGGCAAGCACTTTACCCAATGAAGCATTCCTTATATGCCCCCACTCTTGCATTTCAGTGAAGTTTGCTTCACACCCACCATGGATGCTGTGATCAGGGATTTAATGTTTTCTTTACCTTCAGTCTATCAGGCAGCTCCCAGATAAATAGTGTAAACTATGTGTTTTGCTTCAACAACACAATAAACCTTCACTTATCAGGAAGTGACTTACTTATGAACCTCAAGTACCTAGGAAAAACTAATGCCAAGTAACTCCTAATTTTGATATTAAAAATGAAATGCCTTCAAATTTTGTTTTTGTTTTTTGTTTGTTTGGGAGTGTTGTTTGTTTTATTTAGGTTTTGGTTTTTTGAGACAAGGTTTCTCTATGTAGCTTTGGAGCCTGTCATGGAACTCACTCTGTAGACTAGGATGGATTCATACTCACAGAGATCCTCCTGCCTCTGTTTCAAGAGTGCTGGGATTAAAGGCATGCACCACAACCACCCAGCAGTTTCTTTTGTTCTTAATGTACATTCACTTCTAATGTGTTTGATTATTTAGTTTTCTAGCTCACAATAGAGAAAAGGCATTAGAGACTGGCAACTTCAAGTTGACCACAGGGGCAGGAGAAAGTCTAGAGCCAAGCCAAAAAAAAAAAAAAAAAAATGCAGATTTCAAAAATGGTTAGGAGTGGCTCATGGTCCAAAAGGCACTTGTTACCTGATGACCTGAGTTTATTTCCCCCCAGAAACCCATGAGGCAGAAGAGAACCTATTCATTGTTCTCTGACTTAGACCATGGCTCTCACATGTGGGTACAAACACATACAGATAGATAGATAGATAGATAGATAGATAGATAGATAGATAGATAGATAGATAGATAGATAGATGATGGATAGATGATTGATATATAGATGATTGATAGATAGATGATAGGTAGATAGATAGATAGATGATAGATAATAGATTGATGATTGATAGATTATAGATAGATAGATAGATAGATAGATAGATAGATAGATAGATAGGATAAATAGATGGTAAATGTTTTGAATGTGAATAGGATGTGGAGATGGCTCAATGAGTATGTGCCATACAAACAAGCAGATATGAATTTAATCCTCAGAACCCACATAAAAGAACCAGGTATTGAAGAAGTAGACACAACCAGATATCTTGAGCTCCCTGGTCAGCCAGCCTAACTCAGTCAGCAAAGTGCAGGACTTATGAGACTTTGTCTCAAAAAAACAAAACAAATGACTTCTAAGGAATGACATGTGAGGGTGACCTCTGGCCTCCATGCACACACACACACACACACACACACACACACACACACACACACACACACACACACCAAACATTAGCTTGAAGATAAGAAACTCCATATCATAAGCCTAAAGCCAGGATACTGAATTTAGAGTTTAGAGACACCAACCAATTAGGATACTCTGGAATCTGTGTTTGTTCCCAGCTACGTGAAACAGTGGAAAACTACAAAACTGCAGGAAGCCACGTAAGTATGTAGTACACTTTGCATGGTTGCTCTAACTCTGTAGTATTTTATAGTCTTGCTAATTTAATAATAATAGCATCTGAAACCAAAAATAGCATTTTCTTAGAATATCTTATTCAAACCAAACAATTGGATAAATAAGGCAATTGCAACTGAAATTAGTGTCCAAAATCTACCTTAGAACTTGGAACAAGTCAAAGAAGATTTCTTGTCCTCTTTTACAGTGACATTCTGATCTATTGACCTTTTGATGCTGTGTCAAATGAGGCAGGTTTCTCACTTATATTTGAATCTACAATGACTGGTTTTCATAGTCAGGTTGCTTCTTGTCCCAAATCATTATTGCTCCACACTCAGTGCAGTGGGAAATGATAGCTACTCTTGTGTTTCTGCAGAGGGTGAGTGCTGAGGTCTGAGAAGGTGAACTGAAACCAAATGATATTAGAAAGAAAACTCCCCAAATGTTACCTCTTAATTAACAATTCTCAGTGTAATATAATTAGGTTTGAATTTATAGAGGCTTGTACTGGTCAGTTGATCTCAGAGAAAAGTGAGCAGCACTGACAGCATAAAATATACCACCCTAAGATGCATGTACAAAGTAGAACATTTGTGTGTCAAAATATCCATTATCTACTGGGGAAGTAGAATGTCATCGCTATCAAAATAGTGATAAATGATAGAGACATTCAGAGGATAACTGGATGCTGTAGATATAAAAGTTGATGGAGACAGAGGAGAACCTGAACCATTTTCCGGTGCACTTTTGAGCTATACCAAATTGTGATACCTAGGGTTTGCAGCCTAGATGGACCATTCCCCCTACTTGAGGCTGCCTCTTCTTATCATGCTCATTCCCAATAATCTTGTGTATTTTTGCATAATAATTCCATATATTTTGCATAATCATCTGCCCAGAAATAAAAGTTTTTCAGACTATTTGTATTTGCTCTATGAGGGAATTCTGAGATATAGGTTATCAGTTTGATTTTTCTGCATGAGACCAATGACTTATAATCATCACAAAATATTTTATCATTATGCATTGTCTATTTAATGTAATCTTAAAAAAAAGACTACACATCTTGATGAGAAAAGTGTCTCATTATCTTACATGACAGATAATGCAGCAAATATTATTTGTAAAGGACTTTGAAAATATGAAGGCAAAGGGGCTAAAGATTTTTGGTACTGTTTCTCATTTTTATTTATGACCTTCATCCATGAAGCAGTTTCAAATTAATGTTTTATCCCAAATGTCACTTAGTTAGTCATTCAAAGAATGACATCCTGAAAGACAAAACTGTTTACTGTTCTTGTCCCATCCTCTCCTACTAATGAATGTATAGTGCACCTCCACATGCTATGTAGAGTTGTTTTAGAATATCTATAAGGAAGGCATCTGACTGTATTAAGATGATTGATGTAGGTATGAATGTATTTTCGTGCACCTGTCAATAACTTCATGGAACAGAAATTCAAATTCTCTGTTTTCCCTGTATTTGTGCTCACTACGCATTAGGTAAGTGAATGCTGAATGCTAATTCTCTGTTAAACCACCTTGTGGTGACTTCATAAAGTATCAGAGACATAGAAGCCTCACCTCAGATGTTTAAAGCTATGTAAATATGACCTCTCCCCCGGGTGGCTCCAAGTTAAATGCAGTCCTTCAACAGCAAACATCTTGTGTGTGGTGATGAAATTGATGGAATTAAGTAGTCTCCCCACTGCCCAGCAAAGTAGCAGTATATCTAAGCAATTTGTGCTAGAAATATCACTTGTAGGTAGCTGTTGCTCACACAGTGCCCTATACTCAACCTGGAAGCCTGGGGCTCACTGTGCTGAACTCAAGAAAAATGCATTAGATGTGAACCCTTTCTCTTGTCTGTCACCAATCTAGCTTTAGGCTCTAACTACACCCCAGAAATACCCAAATATGAAAATTCACTAAATTACCTACACATTTCTCATTTTTAGTCAAATGCTACATGGTAACTGACCAGAAAAATTGAGTTTGTTGTAATTTTAGTGTGTTGTTATGATGTACCTTGTCTTTTTATGGAGCCAAATTTTCAGATTTAACTTCAGACTGCTATTGAGGGGAGGAAGGGGGATAAGACTTGCCTTGGGCCCAATAGGTACATTCAAATAGCCCTTTATACCTCTCTCTCTCTCTCTCTCTCTCTCTCTCTCTCTCTCTCTCTCTCTCTCTGTGTGTGTGTGTGTGTGTGTGTGTGTGTGTGTGTGTGTGTGTGTGTGTGTGTCCAGAGAAGGATACTGAGTATCCTACTCCCTGCTCTATGGCTCTCTTCCCTATTTCCTTCAGATGATGTCACTGACTGAACCTAGAGCTAGGCTGCCAGACAGCAAGCCAAGCAAACCTGTTTCTATCCCTTACAGCATGAGTGTCACTGGTGCATGAGGGTCCTTGTGTGACTTTTTACATGGATTCTAGGGATTCAAACTCATGTTTGTGCAACAAACACTCTTACCCACTGTGCTCTCCCCCAAACCTCCATATTCAGCATTTGTAACAGTTGTGTGCTAGGAAGTAGGCAGGAGACATACTTCGTCCCTCTTCATGTCCCTGGCAGCATTCTGTTCTCTGCCTACGTGCCACACATCTTAGCAAATGCAAAAGTTTGAAGGAGTCTGTGAGTGACACCCCCCAGCCCAAATAAAAGGTATGACTATGGTGACATGGTTGGAGTCACAGTATATCTACATGAAAATTGTTGGCCAATTGGACTATGAAGATGGAAATAACATATATGTAAATTATTCCAAATTTATATAACATTTTAGGAGTTGTCTTCATGCTTCATAATTTTTTAGTTAACTGAAATTGTTAAATGTCTCAATATTCATGTTTTTAAAATTAGCTCATCTATTAAAAGCGAATCTACTTTAAATTGACATGTCTATTAAAAGAACATTTTCAAAGGAAAATATAACTTTTTACTTTACAGTTCCATGAGATTATTTTATAGGAGAACTTGGTTGACAGAATCTCATGTGTGTTTTGGTAAGTTATTACAGTGACTGATGAAAATAAAGAAAAGTACTTCTTAGACTGGGGAAGGAAGGGGGGCTCAATGGGGAAAAATGATTGTCACACGTATATGAGACCCTAAGCTCTGATCTCCAGGACACATGTAAATAAAGCCAGTGTGGTAATGACAGTCTGTAATCCCAGTCCTTCTACATCCAAACAGGAGGCAAAGACCAGAGAATCCCTAGAAGCTGGTAGGCCAGCTAGCCTGGTATAGCATATGTGAACTTGAGAGCCTCTTTTAAACAAGGTAGAAGTCAAGAGCCAACACCCAAAGTTACCCAGATATGCACTATGGCATGTAAGTGCCTACTCTCACACAGGAGCATACACATACATGTATGTATGCATACACATATACTCTGACTTTTTAAAAGTATACAACTTTCTATGATATCATAGGTATTCATGTACTAGAGCTTGGATTTCTCAAAATAAAACTGAGATGGTGATGTATTCCTAATCATGTGCATTTACCTTCTCAGTCCCTCATGTTCCTGTCCCCCAACCTACCCCCCTTCTAGGGGGAGAGCAATTAAAGAGACATCTTGATAGAAGGAGCCCTTATCAGGTAAGAAAGAAATTTTCCAGGAATCTATAAGGATGACCCCAGCTAAGACTCCTAACAATAGTGGAGAGGGTGTCTAAACTGGCTTTCCTCTTTAATTAGATTAATGACTACCCTAATTGTCATAACAGAACCTACATCTAGAAACTGATGGAAGCAGATGCAGTGACCCATTAGCCAAGCACTGGGCTGTACTCCTGAAGTTCAGTTGAAGAGGGAGGAGGGTTCATAAGAGGGGTCAAGACTATAATTGGAAAAATCACAAAGACAGCTGGGGAACCTACATGATACCAAACTAGACCCTCTGAATGTGGGTGACAGTTATGTGACTTGATCTATTGGAGAACCTTTGACAGTGGCACCAGGACCTATTCCAGGAGCATGAGCTTGCTTTCTGAAGCCCATTTCCTGTGGTGGAATACCTTGATCAACCTTGATACTTAGGGGAGGGGCTTAGGCATGCCTCAACTTAGTATGTCAGACTTTGTTGACTCCCCAAGGAAGGTTTTGCCCTCTCTGGGGGAATGGGGGAGAGGAGCATAAAAAGAAAGGGAGAGGGCACTGGGGTTGGCATTTAAAGTGAAAAAAAACTTTAAATAAAAAAGAGCTTCTACCAGCAAGTCTGAAGCATCTTTCCAAGAAATCAAGGAATCAACAATACAGAATGTCTCATAAGAATGTCTCATAAGCTTAAACCTAAGTTTTCCCAGTGTTTAAAGGAAGTGTTCAGATTTATTAAGTGGCGCCAACACCTAAATCATGAAGCTGGAGGTGAAGGGCCCATCAGAACATAGACAGTTCCATCCGGAACACCATGTTTGGTCAAAAGGGCTTATCCAGCATATACAAACACTTTAGAAAAAATGAAATACATAATTGAAAGCATATGCACAGACACCTTGAGCTGAATTTTAACTCCATATGAAGTATGTTACTTTGAAGCAAGCTTTTTAATGTATCATCTGTTTAATTTTATATAGGATTTCATTTTATAGCCATTTATCAAATGGGAAGGAGATGAATATAGATGGTTGAACTGCTTTCATAAAGAGAGATGCAGCAAAAGAAGTAATAGGTTTTGGGTGTGCCAAATGAATCCCAGCCACAGAAAACAAAACACAAAAGACTAAAGGAAAAAAAACAAAAAACTGCAGCCTGCCCAGCCTTCTCATTAGACAAGCTGGAACAGGCTCACCATATCATTTAGAAGTCTTGGTTTATTCTTGGTCAATGTATAAAGCTAGTTCACAACAAATAGTAGTTTACATTTACAGATATAAAATTCAGAGAGATTAAAAAAAAACTAGAAAAAGGATGGCCACACTGTGTTTTGGCCATTTGTACACATCCCAGGAAGGAAACAAACAAGTATAGCCTCTCCTCTTTGAGCAGAAATAGCATTTCGAGTACTGAATCAATAGAGGGGTAAGCATAGTGTTTTTTAAATTGTCCAGAGAGGGACCAAATAATCATTTATAATTAACTTCTAAGTTGTACCTTTTAATACCTCTTGATATATTTATATGACATAATTTTCATTTTCTTTTATTTTTGAGGTTATAATTACATTTCTTCCTTCCATTCCTCACTCCAAACCCTATCATATAACCCTCCTTGCTCTCTCTCTCAAATTCATAGCCTCTTTCTTTATTAATTATTGTTAAATACACATATGTATATTTATATGATATATTTTATTTAAGATTTTACAATTATCCCTTTCACCAAAATATATTTATATAAATGTATATAAATATATAACACTGTGTATCATGTCATCCATTTCACAATTGCCACCAGAATCTCTATTTTGTCTGAAAATATTATGTGTGTCCATGTGTGAATATCTGCATGCAGGTGTATATGGAGACAAGAGGCCAACCTCAAGTGTCTTTCTCTGTCACTTTATTTTTTTGAGACAGAATTCCTTCATTGAATCTGAGGCTTACCCATATGGCTAAGCTAGCTACTCAGCAAGTCCTAGGGAGTCTCCTGTCTCCACCTCCCCAACACAGGGATTATAAATACCATCTACCTGGCTCTTTTATGTGGGTCCTAAATTATGCAAGTTGGGTCCTAATACTCTTGTAGTCATCACTTTGGCCACCAAACTGATTCCTTTCCAGCAGCATAGTGGCCACGATCCTTGCTAGTCTTCTGCCCTCCTTCACTCCCCACTCTTCCAGTGTGCATCTCCTTCTTTATCTGGTTTCTGACTTTGCTGTGCCATTCCCTGCCTTGCAGACTTTCTCCCACACCATACCCTCTCCCCTGTGAATTCCTCTTAGTCTTCATAGATGTAAGATGCTTTGTCTGGCTCTGAACTCTAGGTTAACTGTGGACTATTCCTTTGACTGAAGATGCTAATCTGTTGATATGTCTCTGGCCAATAATTCCTGTTACACTGACCTTTATGTTTCTGTATATAACTTGTGCTTTCACACCCCAACTATCTTTAAGATTTATCTTTTTCACTGGTTTTAGGCAAGTTGGCTGTGGTATTCCTTGGTGTCATTTCTAACTATGTCTTGTGCTTGGCATACATCAAGCTTCTTGAATCTATATGTGCTGGTTTTCACCATTCTTGGATAACTGTACCAGTTTCTCTCTCCCTCCCTCACTGTCTCTCTTCCTATGGAGTTTCCAGTCAGGTTTATCTGTCTCTTCTGCCCTTCTGCTGGCTGATATACTCCTCTCACCTCAACCTTTTTCTCTCTGCTCTTATTTAGATCATTGGCAATTCTATCTTTGTGCATATTTTCTCTATAGTCCATTTCAAATATACTACTAATCTCAGAGAGTGTATTTTTCACTTCAAAATTGCATATTTCAAGTCTACAAGTTTATATTTGATCGTTTTCTAACTTATATGATTATTTTTATCATGCTTGTGCTTTTTTTTTCCTTTTTCAATGTAGTACATGGGACCACTTGCTCTATCATTAGGAGGCAGAGAGAGAGCACTCCTTGAATGTCTGCATATGCTTGTGATATTTAATCTATATCATGACTAGATCCACTCACAGAGGTTCATTTTCTTCTCATTATGGACTTTACTACTCATTTACATGCCTAAGGTTTTTTTTTTTTTTTTTTTGCAACTTAATGCTAGATATATTGATACTGGATCCATTACCAATTTTCTATATTCCTCTATTTTTTAAAAAAGTAATTCCTGGGTCCATTTTTTCCAGGCTTGATTTTAAGAGGTCATATAAAGGAACAAAACACACATTTATCCCTGATACCAAGGCCATACCCTATAGAATCTAAACCAGACACGCCACGTCAGGAAGTCCTTTCTCTCTGCCTACTCCTGGCTACCCTGTCCTGAAGCACTGTCTCAGGGGATTTCCACATACAGGTCACTGCCCTAGAGATTTCTGGAATGTTCTTCTTCAGATTGCTCTCCTGTTTCACTCTTGTCTGCTAGCTCTGATAGCCTCAACCTCAAAGAACTTGGAACTTAATAGCTTCAGTTCAGCAAGAACCTGTTTGAAGGTCCTTTCTCTGAGTTTATGTGGGAACACTCTCTGAACTAGATGAAAACAGATATAAGAAGTACTGATTCTTTTCACCTCAGCAATACTGTCCTACATTACCCATTGCCCATACTCTGAAAATCATGTCCCACACTTTATACAGTTTCTTTGCTGAGTCAGGAGTAAAGTTTCCCTCATCTCAGACATGACCAGATCAGGACCCTAATTCACCCTTTCACTTCTTTTGAACCTCTTACATTCTCAGAAGCCAAAAAGACAGTTTGTGAACACTTTGTCTTCCAGAAAAATTGGTGATGACCCTATCCTCAATTTTATATTTTTTTCTTCCTTCTACATTAAATAGGTTGCTGTTCTGTATCATTTTATTCCTTAATGTGTGCAAGGTATCTCTCACTGAACCAGAAGTTTCTTGGGTAAAATTATATATTGACATGCCCATGATATGCCCTTTCAAAATCCTCCATCGCTTAGATCCAAGTGTGAGCAGCATGAAGATGCCTGAATAAAGGTCAGCTGGGAGAATGAACAAAATGTCTCAGAAGAGATTTATAACATGTTCACATTAATTAGTATGTGAAAATTGCTGCCCAAGTTTGGCACTGAAGATAAATTAAATGCATTGCCTATATTTACATTTACTTTACTATTCCCTTCTAGTCTTTGTACAGTTTTAGCAGTGAGGAGACAAGAGAATAACAAGGATGCTCATTAAATTTGCAGATGATGCCAAAGTTCAAAGAGAATAAAAATCTTGAGATATAGGATTAGACCTAATTATATCCTCAGTGGGATAATCAGTGCCCTGGTATATATGTAAAATTAAACAAAACTACAAGGCATTAAATTTTAGAAGGAATAACTAACCCACATGTCATGGCTTTCAAGTTGAAAGTGAGGCAAAAATGAAATTTTCTATGGTTGTAGGATGCTTTATAAAATTAGCAAAAGCAATTATTCATTCATGATCATAATTATAAAATGCCTTATAATTTCTGTGACATTTTGAGGGCCATTTGTATTTGTTAAGAGAATAAGAAAATATAGGATAAGGAAAAAACTATTAAGATGTTGCAAACAAGGCCTCTGAGGAATCTTATTTCCTTTTTGCCTTTGGCTTTTTCATTTTCCTACAAGAAAAAAGTACTTTTATGGGAAATTAGTGTGTGTAACAAAGAAAACTTGCAAACAACAAGAAACACCTAGTGCTTTCCACTGAAACAAAGGCATTGCCCTTGGCATTGGGAGTCTGTAAACAAAACCCATGGTGAATGTTCACATTTAGAATGAGGCTGGTGGGTGCTGGATCAACAGCTATTGAGGCTTACAAAACAATGCCTGGCATTCACATTGCCCTGCTGGCTTTCAGTGGGCCATAAATAGAGAATATAATTTAAAAATCATGGCTAGACTGTGAAATATTAATTCCATTTCACAGATGATAAAATAAACAGTCTCAGATAAACGAGGTCTGAGTGGAGTAGCTAATTAGCAGGATAACCTAGGCACTTATCAGTATATCTATAGTTATAAAATAAATAGAATCCAAACTGGAAGAATATATATCAGCATTGTCTTGATTGCTATTTTGTGTTGCTTTTTAATTATTTTTAGAATGCCCTATAGTCCAGACTGGCTTCAAACTCAATATGTAGTTGATGATGACCTTGAACTTATGATCCTCCTGTGTCCACATCCCAAGGACTGTTTAAGGCAGACATCATCCAGCCAAACTTCTATGGTACCCAGGCCTTTATGCATGCTAGGGAAACACATTGCCAGCTGAGACACATACATCTCTAGCCCTATAGCAGTGCTTTGAAGGCCTTGCATGCTATGAAATGAAGACAGTTACCCTCTGTGACCTCCATCCTTGCATATGTATTGCTGTGAATGCCTATAAATCCACTCAGTGCAGAAGAAAAGAATTTGTTCATGATGCTCAGACTTTGGGCACCTGGAATGGAAAGGACAAACAACCTAAGACCATTGCCTTCCTTCTCCTTTGTCTCCTGAAATTCTTGAGCATAAGGTAAACTGTGGTTGCAGCCGGGTTCCTCCCCATGGTGTAAGGTTCAATAATTTGTTGCCATGGCTCCTCCATTAATGTGTTGGTTTGCATATCTCTTTAGGAATGGTTAATGGAAGTAGTGAAAGTGGGCACCATTGGTAACTTGATGCTCTTTAGAATTATTCTTACTCAAATGAAAGGTCTTATTTCCTACTACAAAAGAAAGCAAATGGGAAAAACTGACAAGAAGATAAGTCTTGAGGAAGCTCCCACCTTGAACATTCTGTTCTTTCTGAATTCTATTTCCAGGTCAGATGATTTAAATGCATGTATTTGGCTAGAGATATAGGCATAGGTAGATGTGGTTGATGTGGTTAAATGGAAGAAGTGTTTGGGGAAATCTAAAGGAAGTTTATGCTGTTGCTATGAAAATAAATCCTCTTCTGAATCACTGTAATTTTATTTTGTGTGGGGGGGGGAGGTCAAGCTGAAGATCACAAAAGCAAAGCAGCCAGCCAGTAGCTCTTATCTCTACCTCAGACTGAAATGGGTGATCCTGTCCCCACTAATTCTCAGACTTCACTGCTCTACCAAGCCTCAGACTGTGATCCCTTAGTTCTTGTCTCCTCCTGCCTTATATACCTTTCTCCACCCAGCCATATCACTCCTGTCTCTGCCTCCCTAATACTGAAATTAAAGGCATGTGATCCCAAGTGCTGATATCACCTGCATGTGCACTGTTTTTCTTTTAGACTGGATCAATTTTGTGTGTCTCCTGAGTCCTGGGGTTAAAGGTATGTATCACCACAGCCTGGCCTCTATGACTGGCTAGCTTTGCAATTTGATCTCCAATGGCTTTTTTAAATCATAAATAATATGTCTAAAACAAAAGGAAGACTACAACTAACATAGGAAAAAGTATATACAATAAGTACAATAAATATATACAATATATACAGGCTATAAGTACTTCAACAATGTGTAATCCAATTGCATTTGGCAAATTCAGAGAAAATACTCCATTGTCTATCCTATCTTGTTGAGTTCAAAGACTTGTATCTAATTTTATTTCTATTCTAATTTGCAATATCAAATTATCTTTTAATGTTTCTACCACATTTACATGTAAGTCTCCAACTACAAAAAATTAGTTGACTTAGTTGGTCCAATATTTTAATTTTGGCAAAAAGTCCATTTTTCTAGCTACTCTTCATCAGCTCTATGCCTTGATTAATCCTAAATAGTAAAAGACCATGCAGGAATATAGATTAAAGTACCAGAAATGGCCACTAGGTAGAGAATAACATAAACCTTTGAATGAATCCAGATGTTTAATTGGCTGACCACCACTGAGAGAATATAACATGACACTTTTTGTATGTTATTATATTTCAGGAAAGACCATTCTTTTTCTCCCTTAGACAAGGTCTCACCATATAACACTGGCTAGCCTGGAACTCATTACGTAGACCAGGCTGGTCTTGAACTTACAAATATCCACCTGCCTCTGCCTCCCAAGTGTGAGAACTAAAGGTGTGCATATTCTTGCCTATCCAGAACAGGACATTCTTTGGTCCATCTGGAATCACAGATTTATGACAGTCATTATGACAGAAATTCTCATCATAGTTTCTTTTTAGAAATGAAGACTACCACTTAGAGAAGTTCTCAACCTGTGGGCCTATCTTCAAAACTGTGGCATTCTATCTTCAAAAATATTAACATTGTGATTCCTAACATTAGCAAAATTGCAGTTATGAAATAGCAATGAAAATAACTTTATGGTTGTGGACCACCACAACATGAGGGACTATATTAACGGGTCACAGTGTTAGGAAGGTTGAGAACCACTGACTGGGGATATCTTCAGTAGAATATCTAGAATTGCAACTTGTCTTCTTGAAGTAAACGAGTAAACATGGGTCTTGCACTCCAGAAGCTGCCAAACTTTTGCTTCAGTTCTTTTGTTCCAGAAGAGAGTTCTCCTCCCTCATGCTCTTTGCTGCTTTATTGGGGAAACCAGGGACTCCCATGCTTCATGCACTGCCAGGACCGTTGTCACCATGGCAACAAGTACTGTTTCCAGGTCAGGTCTGATTACTGCTTCATTACTTTCCAGTTACAGCATTTGGAAAGCTGATGCCTGATATCAACAGACAGAAACCTGTGCAAACTTTATTTTGAAATCTGTGACATTAGACAAATAGGAACTGAACATATATAATTTTCAGATAAGATCAATAATCTGAAACTTTTTCCCTTATACACAAAGTCAAAATGGCTTTGTAGAGAAAGAATCTGCTTTTTTATTCTTATCTCTTTGACTCGATGTAAGAATAGAAGGATATGTTTCAAATAAAGGCCATGGAGCAAACTGTTCAACAACGGCAGGGTAGTACTAGAGATTCTGCATTCTAACAAGTGACCAGGATAGGTTGGCATTGCTGGTGCAAGGGCCATAGCTTAGCAGAATTTGGAAGGGGAATAGTATGTCAATATATAGAGTAAGAACAAAACCGTGTCCCTACTCTATGTACGAGGAGAAGCGGGTACATGGGATGATAACATCACCTCCTATTTACAGGTCTTCTCGGGGATTTGTGTGCTATGAACTTAACCAGAAAAGAATATATCCCCCCCCTTTTTTTATCTACTCAACAGTATAGAATTTTTTGCCTGAGTCATCTCTAAGGATTCAACTCACTCTTTAACTACAGAACTCCTTGATCTGTTTGCTTAAGGATAGAACTTTGTGGAAGAAAGCACTTACATAAGGATCAACAGTAGTCAAAATAAAATTGTATTGCTATTGCTGGGAAATATATATATGGTAGACACTAAGTTTGGGAGAGAGAAAATGAACACATGACACAAAATTTAATACAACAGGATTCATGGCTTCAAATGAACTATGTAAATATGGCTTCCTTAAACAAACACATAAATAATGGTTCACAATGCAGAAATAAATAAATTTTAAATGAAGGCTAGGAAATAGGCAGTAAGCAATGGAGGTAAAGAGTGGTGGTTCCAGATATCTGTGAATTATTAGGATTTTTTTAATCTGAATCTTCTGAAATCCTCAAACTGTGGTGGTTGTCCATAGATAAATGACAAGGTCCAAAGACCCTTTTCAGGTTAAAATTTCCCCATAATTTGCAATTCATCTCCATTTGAACTGAACTAGAACACCAGGGGTTCATATCCTTTAGAACATGTTCAATATGAGTTGATGTGTCTATGTTTTGTATTCTTTGTGTTTGATTGGTTAATAAGGAAGCAGTGGGGACTATAGTGGATGTACTGTTCTCTCCTGGGATAAGGACCATGGTGGGTAGTCAGCTTATTAATAAATAAGCACTGCTGAGTGGGGCCAGTGCCAATGGCACCCTGTCCACCAGCTCCCTGGGTCTAACCTCCAAGGTCCCAGGCACAGTCATTGATGTCTTTGTTATGGCAGGCCTCTTCTGTCCATTCTGGCCCCATAGTTACCTAAGAACTTTAGTATCAAAGTGCTGGACCTCATAGACTGAGAGAGCCCAAGATGTTCTCTGCTTTAAATGTGAACTTTGGTAATGTGATTGCCATCCTATTCAGCATGTAGAACAGTTGCATAAGCACTGTGTTCCAAAAGGGGTCAGGGCTTTCTGCTATGGGCTTTGTTGTTGCTGCCCCTGATCCCCTAGATCACTCAGTAACTCCATTGCTCTGTCTCTCCGGGGCTCAGAATCATTTTATAATGGCACACCTGCTCCTGTTGAGACTATACTCAGACATTTTTCTTTTTTTCAAATCCAGGAGCTTTCCCTTTTAAAATTAAAAGAAAAGTAATGATTTTTTTTTATTTTACAAAATACACTTTAGATTTTGGAACACACTCACTTTCTACCTACAAAAGCTCTATATTAAAACATGTTAAACCCTTCCTGTAGAAAATTCTACCATCTTTGGCAAATATAGCGAACCTACAACATTCCCAGACTAATTCATTTTCATTGCCATGGTGTTTTGCTCTAGAAATTCAATGGGTGCACCTTGGTGGGGCCGAGATCCAAATGATCTGCTGAAGTGTACCTGCTTGCCGATTTGTGTGACTTGGTGACCCCTCTGCTAATCTCTGGTGGACACATCATGCCTAATTTGTGGTCTGACTGATTTATTCATTTTAAAAAATCTTCATTAAGTTCAAGATATCATTGTAGTGAAGTACAAAAAAAATTGTTTTACTTGTGTGCTGAGGATGTGCACAGGAAATGTATGTTTTTACTAGGAAAACATGATTCAAAAGAAAGCGGAGAGCCTGGAGAAACATAACAGTCAGTTGTCAAGACTTTAAAGATTCAAAAACTATTGTCTGAGGGATAGATCCCACCAGTTGTGGGGAATGAGGGAAAGGAGAGCATATCAGGGTCACAATACCCAGAAAGCAGAGGAATAACAGGCTGATGATAGAATCCATGGGGAACCACTGAACTTAAAATAGTTAGCATAGGGGTGTGGGGACTTAGCTCAGCAGTAGAGCTCTGAAGAAAAATGTTAGCACGGCTAATCTAGAAGTCACCAACCTCCAGTCACTATCATGCCTACTGATGACAGACCAGAAGTGTTCAGAGAAGCCTCTGCTCAGTGTAGCATGAAAATCACACACAGGTAAAATATCCTTCTTGATCTATATGAGATTATATTAGTAATTTTTCTCATTGTTCTGCCCAACTACCTGATAGGAAGCAATTTAAAGGAAAAAAGGGGGGTCCAGTTAAATGGCTCAGTGGTGTGAAGGGGCTTACTGTGCAAGTCTGATGATCCTCGAGCCTAAATTTGATTCTCAGAACCCAAGGTGGGGGGAGAAAACTGACTCCACAGCTATCCTTTGACCTCCAAACACATGCTATGTAATGCTGGGTGTATACAAGCTCATGCATGTGCGAGCATGCATACACACACACACACACACCACATATAATAGTAATGTTGATAGATAAATAAAGGAATGAAAGAAAAATTTATTCTTTCTCATAGTTCAGTTTCCTTTATGATAGAGAGAAGATCTGGCAGCAGGCAGGGAGAGCAGGTGTGGCCATGCTCCAATAAAATCAGAAATTCATCTGATATGGCCCATGTGGATAAGAACAATGTATAGGACACACAGGATGAAATTCAGAATATAAACTTAGGTCAAACAGCATGCTGCCCAAATAGCTAATCCTTATTAGTATGTCTTTCTTTGCCTAGGAAATGGCTCATTTGTTAAAGTGCTTATTCTGCAAGCAAGAAAGTCTGAGTTCAATCCTCAGGACACACACCAAAAAGAGCCAGCCATGTTGGTCCATGCTTGTAATTCCTCTGTTGAGGAGGCAGAGACAGATACTGGGACTTGATGGCTCACAAAACTGGGTGGATAACTTCATGAAGAGAAACACCAGGGTTGCCTCTAACCTCTATATGCACACAAAATTACACAAAGTGCATACACACACATAAGATCAATACACAGACAAAATATAGTCAGAATAAATCACAGCAAAGAGATGTTCCTTTCCCATATTCAGTATACATTTACTAATTATTCAAATTTACCCAATTAGGCATTATATTTGTATTTCAAGCAAACATGAGTAACTTCCACAAATCCAATTCCATGTTCTACTGCTCAGTGGCCTCTTATAATCCCTCATTGTCTAGAGGCTACAACATTCTCAGGGACTTCTTAGAACAGTTGGAAAAAGTCACAAACTGCCCTGGTATAATCTGCTGATGTCCTACCCTCTCTGAAAATTCTCCCATGCCCAGACTGTGTTGCTCACTAGAAGTCCTCTCTTTCCATACCTCCTGTTTCTCTCAATGGCTTTTAACCCCACTTTTCCTCTCATCAAACCTTTATTCAGATTGGAACACAGACAGATGTACCCTCCTGCCTCCTGTCTTTCCATCCCCTAATGAAATATAGACACATGCTCTCTGATTTATTACAGTTTCCACTTACAAGTTTATGCGGCATGCACTTAGTCAAAATCTTACTTAGAGTTTTCAGTTGTGGTATCTTCCCAGGCCAGAGAAGCCACTGTGGTAACAAGGTTTGATCACTGGCCATGACATCATGGCACTCAGTGATAAGATGAAGCCTCATCTGTGGTGCACTCTGGTGCATATTAAATTTTGGTGTATTATATCTATACCTTGTTGAATTTATGAGGATGGAATTCCATTGTAAACTAAGAAACATCTGCACTTGTTGCTATTGCCTATCTGGATGATCAGTCTGAATTTCTTCAGATAAAGAAGCAATCTTGTCCCTTCCAAAGCCCTACATTCAGAACAAAACTTAGCATAGAGTAGATACTCACTCTGGAAGACTTCTAGTTGAAGGAAGAATTTGAGATTCCTAGTGATACCTTGAAGTATTTTTCACTCTGAAATTTAAGATGTTTGATAAAGGCACATTTTACATAGGGGTGTGTGTGTGTGTGTGTGTGTGTGTGTGTGTGTGTGTGTGTGTGTGTGTATGTGTGTATGTGTGTGTGTGTGTGTGTGTGTGTACATAAATATATAATGCAATCAAATTAAAGGAAACATGTTACTGCTTTCAAGAGAGTCGGCTTCACTACCAGATGGACACATATGTTCTCAACATCATGCAGTGATCAAAATGAACATTCTATTCCATCAAACTTATATTCTGGTGACTTTCCAACTACAATCTTAATAAGTATATTCTGCTATTCACAAGGCCCTAAATAAATCTCTGTTTATCTCAAATTTAAAGAAGTCTAGAAGACAATTACTGGTCTTGAATTAACTTTCAGACACTGATGTCAGGAGAACCAGCTTCTATACTCCAGGGAATTCCTTGACATTCATGCCCATGCTATTCCCTCCTGGCTGTGCTGCCAGCAACCACAGCCTCATTCCAGGCAAGATGGAAACAAAAGGCTCTCTCTTGCCAGATGTAGCATCATAGCCCCTAAACTCAGCACTCTCTGGAGACAGGAGGATCACAGTGAGTTTTAGAACAGCTTGATCTACATAGTGGCTTTCAGATCACCCAATGCTATGTGATGAAATCTTCCTCAAAAATAAGAAAGGAGTGTCTTCACCAAAAGTTCACTAAAAGTCTTACATTCTGCTGGTAACTCACACATGGACACTTAACTGCTACCACTATTCAGGAGAAGGTTCAAAGCCTATTTGAAACAGACATAAATCCCTAGGCTTTGGGGCATGCTAAAGTGGATCATAAATTCCACATTTCCATTAAAAGAGCCTCTACATTGTCCAATGATGCACAAAGGTCTCCTTATAATGAAAAACAGAAGAAGAGTCTTCAATAAACAAAGTCCTGTCTGTACCTATATCACTTAATCATAGTGAGACTGGTAGAGGGTCACATCTAGAAGGATTACCAAAGCAATAATGAAATTTGAGGATATTCTGGAAGATTGTACGGCCTTCTGTGTTCTGCATTTTACTCACTGTGGGAATCTTAGGCAACTCCTTGACTTCTCTGGACATTTTGTCCCATCTGTACAATCAGATAGAACACCCCACAGCTCACAGTATTGTGATGATTAACCAGGGTGACAAATGTGAGGTCTAGCACCTGTGTGTCTCAGGTCTAGATGTAAGAAGTGAATTCAGATGATATTCTGTCCCTATTTAAATTGCTAGTGTCCCTGTTCTTTGTTGTGGATTGATTGTTGAAATATAAATAAGGCCAGTTTTGTATATTTTAATACTTGGATAGAACACTCTTCTGGCTAGTTTTATGTCAACTAGACACAAGCTAGAGTTATCAGAGTAGAGGGAGACTCAGTTGAGAAAATTTCTCCATAAGACTGGACTGTGTTTGAATTCCTGTCCTGACTTCTTTCACTGATGGTCTATGACATGGACATGTAAACTGGACAAACCCTTTCCTCCCTAAGTTGCTTTTGGTAATGGTATTTCATCATAGCAATAGTAGTAACTCTAATTAGGACAATAATCCTAGACAGAAAGGGGAAATGTGGCTCACAACACCCCACACTACAATTCCTATGTTGCTTAGTTATGAAAGCCATCAGTCTCTTCATGTCTGGAAAAGAAAGATATAGACTATCAGGTTTCAGAACAAGAAATTCAACTTAGGAACCAATGCAAATGCATTTATCTTTGAGACTGAATGTTAAGAGTAATGTTTTTCCTGCCCGTCTGGTCCCAGCGCCGCACCAGCCACAAATAACACACAGAGACACTCTATTTGATAAAAAGATGTTGGCCAGTTACTAGTTTCTTAACAGCTAGTTCTGTCTTAAATATTAACCAATTTCTATTAATCTAAGTACTTTCACGTGGTCTTATCTCACCGGAGAGAGAGACTGGCATACTACCCTGTAGGTTCTCCATCTTGGATCTCCCTCCTACTACTTCCTCTCTCCTCCTAGTCTCCTCATCCCACCTATCTTCCTTTCCTATTGGCTAACAGTGCTTTATTCATCAACCAATACAAGAAACATATTTGAAGAATAACATCTCCCATCAACGGAAGGCTTTGGATTGCAACGTTTTTATCAAAGATGTTTTCTCCAACAACGATGATAGACATTGTGGTAAATAAAATGATGAGTAAAAATGATGCTGTATTATCCTGATGTTTCAGGATAATAATAATCATAATCTTTGCTTTTCATCAGCTTTCACAAAACCCTATGTTTCTTGCATGTTGCAGAAAAGTTCCACAAAATCCCTTAAGTTTATCTGACCCCATCTTATCAGATACATCCACTCATAGAAAGAGCTAAATATTTTCACAGGAGATAAAAGAACATGCCACCTTTCATCATCAAATGTTTCCTAATAACTCCTTGGGGATCTGGGAATCAGGGAAAGAACTGGGACCAAGACACAGCCTCCTTAAACCTCATGAAGTGGTAGTGTTACAGTCCTTTCTCTCTCAGTTGAAAGAACCAAGGTTTCTGGAGAAAACGTTCCCTAAAACCTTTTCTCCAGGTGCAGACTCGTGTAAGCATTGTTTCACTCAATCTGTTTGGTCATCCTACTGAATTAAAATGTTGCAGTAAATGCTATTTATTATTCTTCCTCAGATACCTCCTCTTGTCTGATGTGGTATCTTGGCCCCCCCAAAAAATGTTCAATTCCTTTCTTTATATGTTTTTCTTTTGAAAGCAAAAAGTATTCAGAAGAGTTATGATAAATGACCAAAATTTTAAAGTGATTTTAACTTTGACAATCACATCAGTAACTGCTAACACTTACATGGTCATTGTGAAGAGGTAGTTTGATTCCTGGATGTTCTCCCACTTCAAGCATATTTGAACGGTGTCCTTGTGTAGTTGAGTTTTACTCTGTAAAAAGGACTTATTTGGGAAACTCCGGGTCCCTTCTTGATAAGATGTTCTCCTTTTTCTTTTCTTTCTTTTCTTTTTTTAAATTCATCTATTTATTTTAGGCTATGGTTGGAATGTAAGATGTTCTGCTTTTAAAGAGGCGCAAGACTGAAAATGTTATGCCCAGATGGGAAGATTGTTCAGCTTTCAAAACTTTACCTCAAAAAACAAAGTGTGCTATTAAAAAAAAAAGATATGAAAACATGTACTATCTTTTGTAATATGAATGCAGGCATGTTCTGGTGTCTCTTTAAAAAGAAAGTACAATTCATCTTGTGCTGGTACCTTCAGAACTTCCAAAAATCTCACTGCCAAGTAGCAGTTGCTGTTTTGTTAAGGCAAGAATATAACTATGGCAATGCCCGTAGCAAGTTTGATCAAGATTCCATTTTAGGCTGCCTGGTAGGAAAAAGCATGAAGGTCTCCAAGGCAGAGACTGCAGAGCAGCATTGTGTTAGGAGACAAACTGACATGTGCTATATTGCACACCCCATCCTGTGATCTGGGGCAATGGAAAAGTGAAACAGCCTGCGTCCTGGGAAAGGCTTTCAGAAGGACTGTGAAGCTCAGGAATGCTGAAAAGCATTCATGGAAGGGCAGAAATGGAAGCTTCAGTTAAGCCTGGGTGAGATAACAAGAAGAGATTTTTCTGGAAAAGGCTGGCTTGACTATCATGTGACACCTTGATGAGAAGCTTTTTTGACTGTTTACAGCTATTCCAAGCTATAAGTCCTGATGTAAATATATATATATATATATATATATATATATATTAAACAAGCTTGTTTTACATGTCATCCCAGTTCCCATACCCTCCAGTCCTCCCCTGTTCCCTCCACCAACTCCCGTCCCATCCCCTTTCTGCTCCCCAGAGAGGCTGAGGCCTTCCATAGGGAATCTTCAAAGTTTGTCATATCATTTGGATCGGGGCCCAGGCCCTTCCCCATGTGTCTAGGCTGAGGGAGTATCCCTCTATGTGGAATGGGCTCCTAAAATCCATTCAATGGAAGCAGAAGCAGACACCCACAGCTAAACACTGAGCGATCTCTTGGAATCCAATTGCAGGCAGGAAGGAGTGATGAGCAAAGGGGTCAAGACTAGGCTGGAGAAACCCACAGAAACTGCTGACCTGAGCAAGCAGGAGCTCATGTACTCCAGTCTGATAGCTGGGAAACCAGCATAGGACAGACCCAGGTTCCCTGAATGTGGTGATATTTGGGAGGACTGGGCAGTCTACAGGACCTTTGATAGTGGATCAGTATTTATTCCTGAATCTTTTTAAAAGAGAAACCCAGTGGATTTTGTGCATTTTGGCTTTTGTTTGTGGTCACTTGTATCTGCACCATCTTTTTCATTGAAAGGATCACAAATGGTACCATGGTCTTTGTAGACATTTCAAGCTTGGTAAGGTGACTAGACACTCAGACTATGGAGCCAGACTCTCTGGGTTTTAAATACAGCCTCTACCAGTAACTTTCTATCTCAAGTTTCTTATAAAAAAAAAAGTTAGAGATAATCAGTGTTTCATGGTGTTACCACCAAGAAGGATTAGATGATTTAACTTGCAAAATCCTTACGATACTTATCACACAGTATACATTATGCAAATTGCCTTAAATATTAAAGATTAATACTTATTTAATTAGTATTATTAAAGAATCACTAAGGATTGTTATTTATTTGACAATTAAAAAAACAGGATAATAGTGTGAAATGCCTTCTCATTCTCTCAGCAAAGCTACTCACAACCAGATGTACTAACTCTGCTACTCTCTTAACCTTGAACAGAGGGCTAGCTCCACCCCCCCAAAAAAAAGAATTGATGGAGAGAAGGAAGAAGAACAAAGGGAAGAAGAGGAAAGGAAAGTTCAGTCCCAGAGAGAAAGACCTAGAACATGAAGAGCATGCCAAGAGACGCAAAGTAGTAGACTACTGTGTAGCACATCTGTGAACTAAGAACTAATTCTATGAACCAAAGCGTTTTTAGTATCTGCTCCATCTAATACATGGTGATATGCTATACAAGGTTATATTCTTGGAAAGGTTTGTCAAACAAAACTTGCAAACAGTAGAAATCTAGAATATCACCTCCCTAGGAATAAATAAGAGTCCACCTAAGGGCAAGCCAAAGCAACACATCACACAACTAACTCGCAGAGCAGAACAGTGCAGTAGATTAGTCTGTCCCAATTTTGGAAAGACATTTGGTGAAATGTCTCAAGGTACTGTGGTTGAAGACATAAGAAATGGATGGAATGAGATTAGTGCTTAGTTAGCTCAATAGCTATTAAAAAGCTAAAGTGTTCATAAACATTTATTCTAAAAAGTGAGTTATTTGGTATGGGAAACTCATCACTGACTGAATTGAAATGAAGCTTTTGGGAATATGGAACAAGAAATCTATCGCATTTAAGTAAGTAAACACCAAGCCCCACATCTTGAAATAGCATGGGGTTTTCTTTATGGGAAATAGTAGTGTGGTTGGTATAAAAGCAGAGGAAAAAAACAAAGCTTTCTTCTATATATTGAGCATATTACATTCTAATCTACAAGACTGATTAGTCACTCATACTCCTCAAATGCAAAGTGCAGAAAAATAATTAGTCAATAGTCATGTAAGTCCAACATAGTTTAGGCTCAGTATAAATTGTCATCCCAAAACTTGAATAATTAAATAAGTTGTAAGACTATATTTCTTGACACCTATATAGTATGTATGTCCTTGGCCACTTACATTCCTTCAAAGGGATCTAAGAAACAGAACTACTCAGACCTTTGTCTACTCCGGTATCAATAATTTCATTACAGTATTTCCCTAAATTCAAAAGTCATATAAGGTATAATTTCAAAACTTAAAATTGAATGTTAGACAGGATTGAGGTACTTTTTTTGTTGTTGGTTACTTTACTTCAGAGACCAGCAGGAAGTTAGTCTCTCTACTGTTGAGGCATGATAGTTGAGCAGCTTGCTCATGAGTTATAGGGCCTACAGCTTGACCTCCTCAAACCATAAAACTGGGTTTTATGGAACTAGGATTGGAGCTAGGACTGCAATCACAGCAAACATTTAACCCTCAAGCTCCACCCTCAATGACCTCCACCTATCCCTCATCCCCTGAAAGTATCACCTTCTACTAAAGCAGCTCCACAGCTATAGACCAAGTACACAACCTCATTCCCAAGCCCTAGCTTTAATAGCCTGTCTCACCATCCTGTGCTGACCCTGCCTATGTCCCTCTCATTTTATAAGCTTCCTTCAGATCTCTCCTGACATCCATCTTGGCAGACAAGAAGTTATACAAATTTAACAGTCCCTCCCGCCTCATCATGTTCATGGCCTTTCCCTAGCCCTTTGCCAGCCACAATATAGGATTCATAAAGGGCAGAGACAAGGACTGCTAGTCCTTGGCTGACTGTGTGTCCTTTGGTTCACGTAGGATGTTGTCCTGATAGCAGCCAGGAGATTTGGATTTAATTCAGAAATGACTTGGACATTACCCACACACAAGCCTGTAATTCCTCTCTGTAGAGCCGCAATTACAGGGGATGCCAGGTCTTGTTCATTTTGGCCTTTTTTGTCCAACTATTCCTTCTGTGATTATAAACACTTACAATGGCCATATAAAGTCCCATCCTTAAAAGATGCACACATATAGTGTCAGGAAGGCGATGTTTCCTGCTGCAATTCCACTTCAGCTCCTGCTTGGTTCCTTCAAAGAGCTCAGTCAGATAATGTTCTCCTATCCCTTGTCAAAAAGGTGAAAAGACAGTCTTATGTCTATATTTGTAGTAGTTTCTTAGTAATGAACATTATTCACAAGGTTTTATTGTTTTATTTAGTTGTTTTTAATAAGCTTTATTTTAGATTAGTCTTAAGTCCACAACAGAACTGAGATTTCCAAAACACCCAACATCTTCACAATGCATGGCCTTCACAGTTATCAGTGGTATATTGGGTTCCCAGGAAACATCAATGGGGACCCCAGGTTCCCAAAATCTATCAGGGTTCATTCTTGCTGTTGCACACTCTATGGGTTTGATCAGATATGTAAAGAATGCCCAAGAATGCAGAGTTAGCTCTGTGGTACTTGCTACACAAGACCTAAGTGTGGATTCCTGAAACCATGCAATGCCACATACAGTGGCAAGTCTATAATTCCAGCGTTTCTACAGTGTGACAGGAGACGGAGACAGGAGAATCTCTGGAAGTTCTCAGACCACTTAGCCTAGGTAGACATCAACAAATGAGATCCTGTAACAAAAAGGTTAAAGGCAAGGGTCAACACCCAAGATTGTCATCTGACCTACATAAACACAAGCAAACACATAAAGCTATTTTTCTAAAACATGAATCCATTGGGCTATTTTATGAGTATTTTCACTACCTGAAAGTACTCTTGTTTTGCCTGTTCACACCTTTATCAGTAATCCCTGGCAACTGTTGTTGGGTTGGTTTTATTGATTGTTTTTTTTTTTTTTTTTTTTTTTTTTTTTTTTTTACCCTTTACTCTTTGGGGACAACTACCCAGATTTAAAATAAATATACACAGACTTATTCTTTCTTAAGAATGTCATGCCTTAGCTTGGCTTATTTCTAGCCAGTTTTTCTTAATTTAAATTATCCTGTCTACTTTTGCCTCTAGGCTTTTATCTTTCCCTATCCCACATATCTTTCTTTCTTTTTTTTTTCTTTCTTAATCTATTGCTGTTTGTGTAGCTGGGTGGATGGCCCCTGATATCCTCCTCTCCTCCTTTTCTCAGTCCTTCATCTTCTCTTCCCAAATTTCTCCTCCTATATATTCTCTCTGCCTACTAGCCCTGCCTGTTGGCTGTTCATCTCTTTATTAGACCAATCAGGTGTTTTAGACAGGCAAAGTAACATAGCTTCACAGAGTTAAGCAAATGCAATATAAAAGAATGCAACACACCTTTGCTTCATTAAACAAATGTTCCACAAGATAAACAAATGTAACACATATTAAAACAATATTCCAAAACAGGCAACTATAGATAGATTTTTGTTATTCTCTATGTTTTTTCCTTCTGCATGGCGACATGTAGTTAACTGTACCATGTATAGCTTTTTCAGGTTGACTCCTTTCAATCAAGAATGTGCATTTGCAACTTCTCCATGTCTTCCTTTCAAAAATTGGATGAGCATATTTCTGTGAACCCACTCATGACTTCTCTATTCTGTTCCATTAGTTCACTTGTGTTTTCACTATAATTGTGTTGCTTTGATCACTGTAACTTTCAATAACCATTCTTCTTCAATCTTGTATTGGTTCTTCTGTGTCTTTTGCTTCTCCATATACAATATGGGATTACTGATTTTCCTTATACACCAAATAACTTTAAGAGATTTTTATTGGGATTGCATTGATTCTATAGATGAAGTTAGGAAGCAATTTCTGGACATCATGGAAGTTCCAATACATGAATATGCACTGTTTCTCCATCTACTTCATTCTTCTTTGTTATCTTTCACTGAGGGTTTGTGGTTTTCTCCATGCAGATCTTGTACATGTCATATCAAACTGACACTTAAGATTTTCATTTGGGGTAGGTCCTAATATAGATGTTATTTGTATTTTTATTTTAAATTCTGCATATCTATTACTAAGACAGGAAAACGTTGACTTACATTTGTACATTAAACTTACATCCTACAACCTTGATATCATCACATATTAATTCCAGGAGGTTGAGAGTTGGTATGTGTTGTTTTTGGCTTTTTTCAGGGTTAGTATTTATTCTTGTATGATGTTTGCATTAATGCTGTTTCCATCTGTAAATAATTATAGTTATATTTAATCCTACCTAATCAATATCACTTTTATTTCTTAAATGTATTGCCTTAGCCAAAACTTCTAATGCAATAACAAAGAACTGTAGCAAGAAGGGATGCCCTTTCTGTATTCCTATATTGGTGGGAAAGCCCCTGGTTTCTTTCTGTCAAGTATGAGTTATACCTGCATATCTTACAAGTTAAAGAAGTCCCTCTCCTGCATTTATTTCTAGTTTACTAAGATGTTTTTAATGTAAAAGATGTGAAATTTCATTAGTAGATTTTCAAATGTTGAAGTCACCTTGAATACCTAGTATAAATCATACTCCAATATGACATATACTTTTCTTATACACCGATGTATTTAGTTTTTAATATTTTCTTATATACTTTTTATGCATAATGTCTAAGATACTTATCTGTGGTTCTCTTTTTTCCCTTTTTATAAGGGAAATGTTAGTTCTGTAGAATGAATTTGTGTTTCCTTCTGCTTCTGTACTCTGAAAGACATTGTAGAGTAGTGGGATAATTTCTTCCTTAAATGTTTGCTAGAATCTACTTGTGAGTACATCTGAGCTGGTACTTTCTGTTTTGAAGGACCATTAATTATATTTCTCTTTCTTTTATAGATACAAACCTATTCAGTTCACCTCTTCTTTCTTCTGTAAATTTTCTCAGATATGGCTTTTGCTAAATGAACTGTTTGATTAAATTATCAAATGTGTGGGTACATAAGGAATGATAAGATTACTTTACTGTCCTTTGATGTATATGGTATCTATGGCTATTTCTCCTCAAATACTCCTGATAAAAGTCAATCACCCTTTTCGTTCATTAGTTAACTTGACTAGAGACATACTGATTTAATTGGTCATTTAAAAGGAACCAGATTTAGGTTTTGTTGATTTTTCTCTATTTATTTCCTGGTTTCTCTCTTATTTATTTCTGCTTGTTTTGTTTTAATCTTCCTATTCTCATGAACTTGGAACTTAGGTTATGGGTTCTACCTCTTCTAATAGGTATAGTTTATATAATTTCCCTTTTAGAACTGATTTTCTGCTTCCCTCAAACTTTGATAGAGTAATATATTTGATTTTTGTCTACTCTGAAGTTTTCTTAATTTTTTTCTTTTGAGATTTCTTCTCTAGACATGTGTTATTTAAAAGTGTGTTGTTTACCTTCCAATTGTTTAGATGTTTTCAGTTATATTTCTGTACTTATCTCCAGTTAAATCTTATGGTGATCTGAGAATAGTAATCATATGATTGTATAACCATAGAATGTATGTATATACATTTTTCTTAAAATTCTTTGATCATGTGTATATGTGGAAGTAGCATATGCACATAAGTACAGGTACATGTGGGAGCCAGAAAAGGGCTCTGAAGCTGGAGTTACAGGAAGTTGTGAGTTGCAAGAGAAGTATGTGCTCTTAACCACTGAGCTGTCTCCCCAGCCAAGTGTTGTATGCATGTGTATGTGTGCATGTGTGTACATCTACTAAGGTGTGTTTTATGGATCACAAAGTGCTCTAAAATCTTGAGGATTATTCCATCAGAGCTAGAAAATTTTATATTCTGTCATTGTATAAAGAAAGATAGAATGTTTGTTATATTGACTTTGATTTAGAGTATTTTTAGTACTATTCTGTACTTGGTTATTTTTCTTCGTTCTGTCTGTTTATTATGATGGAAAATGTCACGATCTTTAACCACAGTGCTGGATTAATCTATGAGCTATTGCTTTATGTATTTTGATGCTCTGTTATTAGTTGTATTGATGTGTCTTCTTGGAAAATGGACCCTTTATCACTATGAGATGTCACTCTTGCTCCCTATTGCCCTTTTTTGCTCTGAGATCTCCCCTGTTTGAAATTAACACAGATACCCTGATTTCTTTTCATCACTACTAAAATTCTGTTTCTAGCTCCACCCATTTGCCTGAACTTTTTAAGATGTCATTTTTTTTAACCTCTGAGTGACACTCCATTGTGTAAATGGATCATATTTTCTTTATTCATTTTTTTGTTGGAGGGCATCTATGTTGTTTCCAAGTTCTGACTATTACAAATAATGTTGCTAATAACATACTTGAGCAAGTATCCTTGTGGTATGAGGGTACATCTTTTGGGTATATGCCCAAGAGTAATATTGCTGGGTCTTGAGGTAGATTGATTCCCAATTTTCTGAGAAGCTGCCATACTGATTTCCAAAGTGGCTGTATAACTTTGCACTCCCATCAACAATGGAGGAGTGTTCCATTTACTCCACATCCTCTCCAGCATATGCTACCATCCTGAGTGAGATAACCCAGACATAGAAAAAACAAACAGGGTACGTACTCACTCATAAATCAAAGGATAACCAGCCCACAAACCACAACCCCAGAGAAGACAGGAAACTAGGAGGACATAAGTGAGACAAATATGGATCCCCTCAGGAAGGGGAAATAGATAAGATCTCCTGAGTAAATTAGGAGTGTGGATGGAGGGTGAAGGATGGTAGAGAAGTGTAGAGGAGAGAAGGAGAAGGGGAAGGTTGAGTTAGGGGAAGGACAGAGAGAGAGAGAGCAATGAAAGAGATAACTTGATAGAGGGAGCCATTATGGGGGGTAACAAGAAGCCTAACACTGGGGAAATTCCCTGGAAATCACAAGGGCAATCCCAGCTAAAAGTCTAAGCAATAGTAGAGAGGGTATCTTAACTGCCTTTCCCCTGTAATCAGATTGATGACCACCTTAATTGTCAGCATAGAAACTTCATCCAAGTAACTGGTAGGAGCAGATGCAGAGACCCACAGCTAAGCACTGGGCTGAACTCCTGAAATCCAGTTGTAGAGAGGGAGGAGTGATAATATGAACAAAGGAGTTAAGACTATGATGGGGCAACCCACAGAAATAGCTGACCCAGGAAGTGGAAACTCACTGACTCCAGACTGACAGCTAGAGAACCTGCATAAGACTGAAATAGTCCCTCTGAAAGTTGGTGACATTTGGGTAGATTGGGCAGTTTGTGTGGCTACTAGAAGTAGAACTAGTATTTATCTCTGGTGTATGAACTGACTTTTTGGAGCCCATTCCCTATGGAAAGATAACATTGCTCAGCGTAGATACAGAGGGGAGGACCTTGGTCCTGCCTCAAGTGATGTGACAGATTTTGTTGATTCCCCATGGGAGATCTCACCTTTTCTGAGGAGTGGACGGGTGGTGGGGTGGGAAGAACGTGGGAGGAGCAGGAAGATGAGAGGGAGAAAGAACTGGCATTGGTATGTAAAATAACATCGTATTAAAATTTTTAAAAAATTTTAAAATGCTGTTTGTATCTGTTGCTCTGGTTCTTTGTTCCTGTTTTTGCCTCATCTTTTCTTTAACTCTTCTGTGACTTTAGGTGGAGAGCTGATCTCATTTTTTCTCCTTTCTTAGCACACCAGTTGCACCTCTTTTTTTACTGTTTGCCCAAAAGTTTAAACTGCATTGACAGCTTATCTAAGTCCACTTTCAACTAGAGCTCTACCACTCTAATGCAGCACAGGTTGTATGAGTTCCTTATGATGCTTACACATCAGTACATCGCTGCTGTTCATTCTATTTATGCATTATCTATAACCATCAATATGGTTTGCTATTAATATGTTCTGCAAACTGCCATCTGTTAATCATTTAAGAAATAAAATGAAAAAATTCCCTTTATTTATTTTTTTCTTCCCTGAAATGCTTACTTCCTTTCTCTGTAGTTTCTGATACTTTTATTCATTTATATTTTCAACAATTACATTAACAATAGAGTAAAAGAAAGCAATGATGGAAATCAGTTGAGGCTCTCTAAATCTTTCTTTCCCTTGATATCTTGCAAGAGTAGGTAAATGAAGTGATTTTCTAATGTGTGTGTAAAGTGGTACTTGTATGTGTATATGAAGGTGCTATGCCACCATGCATACATGCAGATGCCAGGGGGAGATGGCAAGTGTATTCTTCCATTAACCTCTACCTTAATTTAAGACATGGTATCTCACAGAACTAGAAGCTTACTGTTTCAGCTAGGCTGGCTCACAAGTGAGATTCCTGTCACCACTCTTCAAATCTGGGATTACAGACATGTGTGGCCATGCCTGGCTTTTTTTTTTTTTTTTTTTAAATAAGTGAATTCTAGAGATTTGAACTAAGGTCTGCTTGTTTGCCTAGCAAGCATCCTTATACACTGAGTCTCCTCACCCCAATTATGTGATTCCTAATGTCCCTTCCAATTCTATTTTTCAGTGATTTCAATTTTGTCTTTTCCTCTTGCTTACAGGATTTGCATACAAAATTGTTAATTAAAACTTATCTGCATTGCATCCCACAGTTGTCTGGCATTTCCATTGTCTCTTCAGTCCTTTGCTATCTTTCCAATCTGCCATCTGTCAATTTGCTGACTTGGTGATATTTCCACCACTCAAGCTTGCCAGTTTTGCAACCTCTGAGTAAGACTTGAATCTCCTGATGCAGGATTTTGAGGTTCTTGGCATATAGAATCAGGGAGACAGAGGGAAGCCTTCCACTCTCTGCAGTGTGGTGGCTCACCTGTAAAACCAAGAGGATCAGGGCCAGCAACCTCTGGCCCTGTATTACAGGTGAACTCTGGCTTAAATCCTCATAAATTGTATTTACATGGATTCTTTGGAATTTATAAATAGGAGACATAAAACCCCATTATTTAACTTCTTTTTTGGGGGACAGTGGCAGGGAGGCTTGGGTTCTCTTTTTTTTTTTAATTAAAAGTAGCTTTATATCCTGATTATGAATTCTCCTTTCTCTCTACTCCTCCCAGTTCCTCCACACTTCCCCACCCATCTGGATCCACCCCCTTTCTGTCTCTCATGAGAAAACAGGCTTCTAAGGGACAGTAAAAAAAAAACAAGATATAATATAGTAAAGCAAAAACCAATATATCGGAATAGGACAAAACAAACAGAAGAAAAAGAGCACCCCCTCAAAAAAGTCACAAGAAACAGATATAGATACAGAGTCCCATGTCCCACTCTTTCTTATACTCGGGAATCCCATAAAAGCACCAAATAGAAGCTGTAATATACACACAAAGTACTTGTAAAGTAAAATATATAAACATAAACACACACATATATTAAAATAATAAAAAAAGTTCATTTGTTTTTAAGTTATGACATAACATTATGAGACAAAGAAACTCCAAAGATGCTATTGCATTGGTTTTCTGTTATCCATCTACCTATGGTCATGTAGCCTATTCTATAAATATAGAAGAATGTCATTAGGGATCATTTTATTGCTGTACGGTTTTGGTTTTATTTTGGTTTTTGTTTGTCTTTTAGAACAGTAGTATTTGGTTTTATCCTAGGTTCCTGGGCTGTCTAACTTCAGGTTCTTAGTCACCCAAGAAGTATCAGATATGGGTTCCATCTCATAGAATGGACCTTAAGTCAAATCAGATTTCAGTTGGTTACTCTCACAAGCTTTGTGTTAGCATATCTTGCAGGCAAGATATCATTGTTGATCAAAGGGTTTGTGTCTGGGTTGGTGCTTACATTTCTCTTTTGGTAATGTGCAGGTCTTCCTATACCAAAAACACTAGCAACATAGAGCTGAAGGTTCTGTGTAGGCATCAGATAGACCTCTCCATTTACAAAGAGTTGTATCAGTATTGTCTTCAGCAATTGGGGTCTTGCTGTCAGTTTGTGAAAGGCAACTTGCTGTTTGTTTGTTTGTTTGTTTTGTTTTGTTATTTTGCTACATCCTGGGTTGTTTGGAGATTCCTATGGGACTCCCTTTGACCAACAACTCAATTAGTTGTAACCCAGTCCCAGTACTGGAAGCTTCCTTCCCTTGGTGACAAGAAATGGCCAGTTGTCGTCTTCCCCAGTATTAGGCAATTTCATTTAGATCCCTTCATATATAATTATTTGACATCTTAAAGTTAAGTTCTGAGTTGTGATAGTTGCATCACTTGAAATACATTATGAAATTTAGTTGAGATGCGCATTTGAAGATTTAAAACTAGAAAAACAAATGGTTCAGACACTGGCTTTCTGTTAAGTCCATGGAGACCACGTAGATAACTGGTTTCTATCTGAGCACCTTGCTGATGCCCTCGCTCTTTGTGCCTTCCTCTACTGACTTCTTTCTGTGTGGGACTGCTGTCCATCCATCCTTTCAGATATTTTCTTTGTTCCTCCTTCCATCTCATCCTTATTTCCATTTTGTTTTCTTTCTCTTCCCTCCTTTTTCTCTCCTTCCTTTCCTCCTTCTTACCTCCCTTCCTTCTTTTTGTGTCTTTCTATCCAGTTTTTTGTTCCTTCCATCCAGTTTCTTGTTAGCTCTGTTTAGTTTCTTGTTCCCTCTATTTAGTTTCTTGTTTCCTCTCTGAATGCTTTGCATATTTCCCAGTTTTATATATTTTTTTCTTGGATAATTCCTCTAAGGCTGGAACTATCTGAGATTGACAAGGGCTAGTTCTCTGATTTAAAAGGGGGGGGGCTTTCATTTTCATCTTCATGGAATGGTTTGGTTTGGAAACCTTCCTGCTTTGAGGCTTGGGATTCTCCCTTAGAAAGGAGCAGAGGTTTTTTTTCTTTGTGTATATGGACAGAAAACCATGCTGTGCTCTGTGTGTGTGTGTGTGTGTGTGTGTGTGTGTGTGTGTGTGTGTGTGGTCCTACTGGCCTAAGTTTGACTGCTTTCACAGCACTGGCCCACCTAATATCTTAACAATATCATCCCAGGCTCCCTGTTGCAGCATGCTCTACCTGGAAGTTAACCAGCTCCTTTTCAGTTACTTGCCCTACAATAGCAATAGCCTATGGTTCTCTTAGCATCCATTTAACTTCAGAGGAAAGGATACTATTTCAGTCAAGAAAAACATCTGATTTTATTTGTTTGTAAAGCTAATCATAAAAGCCCTGCATCCTGCACCTGTGCATAATTTCTTTTGTCACTGTCTTCTCTCCCTGGCGCAAAGCTAGGGTGAGAGGAATGCAAATCCTAATGGTCACTGTCACAAAACACTATTCATCAAATTACCACTAAATTTTATTTATTTGTCATTGGGGGTGGGGAGAAGTCAGAGTCCACATTCAAAAGTGATTTCTGTCCTTCTATTGTGGGTTGTGGAATCAAACTCAGGTCTTTAGGCTTGCACAGCAAGTGCCTTCCTACTGAGTCATCTCACTAACCACCCCCAGTACCATTCTGACATGTTACATGTATGTCCTCATTTAACCCTCAAATTAGTAATATGATGAGATGAATACTGTTAGTATCCTAAAGAATAAATGGGGGCTAAATGAGATAATATGTGAATTTAGATGAATATAGATATTATGTGAATATGTATAAATACATTATTGATATGAAGAGTCATTTCCCTATAATTCTTAAATCAAGTCATAGTGTTTTTATTACCATGAATCTCATCTGGGACATATAGAAAAATTAAAAATCAAGGGAATTTTAGCAATGAAATTTTTGATTTTACATTTTGTGAGATTTTTGTTAAGTATAAATATATATATGTATATACATATATATTTACATATGTATACATATATATTTACATATCTATTTACATATATGTATACATATATATATTTATATGCATGTACCTATGGTCACATCTTCACAGGTCAGCATGTGTGAGAGTGTTCCTGTACATGCATAAAGAGGACAGAGGAAAACCCCAGCTGCCATTCCTTAGATAAAACCTATCTTGTTTTCTGAGACAGTGTTTCTCTCTGGGCTGGAACTCACCAACAATGCTGAGCTGGCTGGTCAGTGAACCCCAGGTATCATCTGTCTCCACTTGGACACTACACCACCGTACAGCTCATTCTTTTCTAACTTGCATTCTATGGAATCATATGCAGGTCCTCATGGTTACAAAGCAAGCACTATATTGACTGAGCTATCACTTAGCCCTATAGTTTGAGTTTTAGTTCCATATACACTTCAGGTGGCCACCAGTTTCCACAGACATCTCTCAGGCCTGTATTGAAAGTTTTATTGAGCAAATTTACATTTCATCTGATAGCCCTGAATGAAAGATTCTGCTATGCATGTCAATTCAACTGAGAGAACTTCATTCTTTATAAAGTGCCTTCCATTAGTACTCTAACTCACTGGGAGAGTATCAAATGTACATCATTTCTAAGATTCTTGCTGGTGTGACTTTTGTTAAGTAAACTAAAAAAAAATCAGTGAATATAGTATTGGCTTATGTTTCCCTTATGTAAGAGTCTACTTTGAATCTTCCTGATCAGGTGCACTTCTTAGAGTTGTTGTCAAATGGCAGTTCATCATTGGTCAAATTTCCAAATTCATCTGAAGGGTGTCTCAGCTGCAGCCTTAGAGGAGGAGAAAGCATTCTATAAGAGAGTGTTACAGCCCCACCTCAGAGTTGAACACATTCCTTCTGCCTATGTCCCATTGCACAGAGCTTAGACCATGTTCAATGACAA
The DNA here is from genome assembly GCF_943737965.1 of Phodopus roborovskii. Lineage (NCBI taxonomy): Eukaryota > Metazoa > Chordata > Mammalia > Rodentia > Cricetidae > Phodopus > Phodopus roborovskii. The sequence goes on from NW_026126485.1 coordinate 5,805,274, forward strand.
CAGAGGGTCAAAAATCTTGTCTCAGAGGAAAGAAAAATTAATCTGAACTTAAACTCATCTTAGACTATGTGTAAATAGTGTGAAACATCCCACCCACCATTACTAATATTCCAGGAACACCAGTTTCCCAGTTACATGGGTTAATTGCAGAGTTAATCTATTTTTTAGACTTCTCACTACTTTTTTTGGGGGGGTTATTTATATCTGCATCCTAGGACTAAGGATATCCTAGGTAAAAGAGCTCTTGCCTCGTATGGATGAGGCCCTGGATTTGTTCTCAGTGTTAGGGGTGTGGGACAGTGACCTTACTCTTCCTAGCAACTTTGGAAACCTCAGTACAAACAACAACAAGGCCATTCACAGACCTGGGAGTAGAAGATAATTGCCCTAAGCTTCTGTACAGAATAGGAGTTTCCCAAGCCCATTCATCCATTAGAGCATAATACAGCAAAGACAAGGCATTAACTACCATCAAAGTTGATGTCCATCGGGGGTAGAACATTTGACTGTAGAGTTGATGTCCACATAACAACCACATTCTGACATCATACAGTGAGCAAGTTTAGGTTCATGAGAACTATTCCAAAGAAAATGTTCAGTGAACTACACCGCAGTTAAAAGGTAGAAATTTTGTTTTGGATTGCCTTTTTAATTAGTAAAATATAACAAAATATATCAAAAACCATCTGCAAGAATATGCCCCCAAGGAAAAGAACAGCATGTCCACAGCTTGTCAAGATCAATAGCAATCCCTCTAAAGGGGACTGTAGGGCAAGCTCAGTAATATCATTAGCAGATCTGCTGAGCAGGGAAATGGAAAGCAGGCATGGATCTTGGTGCCTCTGCATCTTTGGTGACTGTAGAAATGCTACAGTGAGCAATTCTGGTTTGTTCATCAATTTTCTTTTCTGATCCATGAGATACAATGAGCCATTTTCCCTGTTGTCCTGAGACTAGTTTCACCTTGCAAGATCATAAACTGGGACAGTAGTTGCTGCCAGATCAAAAAAGCTTGAGAGGAAGGAAGAAGGAAAAGTGGAAGAAAGGACAAAGGGAAGGATGGGAAGGAAGAGGAGGAAGTACAAAAGGGAGGAAGGGAAAGAGGGAAGGAAGGAGAAGGAAGGAAGGACAAAGGGGAGAAAGGGATAGGAGGGTAAAAGAGGAAGCATAGACGGGAGAGAGAGGGATAGAAAAGGAATAAGGGAGGAAAGAGGGTGAAAGGAGGCTCAGTGGTAAAGTGCTGTGGCTAAGCCTAAAGACCTGAGTCCTGAGCTTGGTCCCCACAACTCACATGGTTGAAGGAAAGAGCCAACTCCTAACAAGTTGTCCTTTGAACCCCATACCATCATCTGAGTACATGTGCACACATGCCCTAAGTTCAACTAAATAAACAGATGAAAGGGGGCATTAAAAAGACAAAAAGGATAAAAGGCAAGACAGATAGGAAAGAAGGGGGAGGATTCATTGGATAGACACGAAAATGGTAAGAAAACAGGAAATAGATTCTGAACTGTGTAAAGAGAGAAAATGGTAAATCTATAACAACAGCCTCCGGAAAATGTTTAATAATATGCGCGTGCATCTGTAATTGCTGGCCTGTGGTCCTATGAATCTTACTTCAAACTCAAGTTTAAAAACACAAAGCAGAGTTCATTGAAAAGCAGAGGTCAGGACACAGAAGAGGCCCTCCCTCCATCCCTCCATCCCTCCATCCCTCCATCCCTCTATCCCTCCATCCCTCCATCCCTCCATCCTCACTCCTGTCCCTACAGAGCACCCACAGATATCACTGCCCACAGCTCTAATGTCGCCCCCTGCTTCCATTCTCTAAGTTCCATAAAAAATCAAAGATAATAGAAAAAAAAAACATCCAAGTCCTGTGTCCTTTCTCCTTCCTTGACTTTCCCCTCCAGAATGATGGAGAGAGCAGACTATCATTTGTTTCTAGTCACTGAATGTCTTGTGTGTGTGTCCATCAGTGTACTGAGGCACCAGTGATGGACAAGGTAGGCGCTTGGATTAGTGTTTTTTCTGTTGCTGCTCCTGAGGCTGGATAAGTTATGAAGAAGAGTTATCTCAGCTCACGGTTTTAGAAACTAAACTCCAAACTTCATGACCCTGACTCTGTGCTTCCCTTCCTCCCCTGGACTTCATCACTTCATGATAGGCAGCATAAAAGAGAGGGGGGAGAGAAGAAGGAGGGGGGAGGGAGGGAGGAGAACATAAATGAACAACAAAAGCAGAAGAGTAGAAGTCGAGCTTAATATAATAAATCACTCTCTCAGAGGCTGTTGCTTCACTTAAGACCAGCATGGACCTGTTCTTAGGGCAGCACTAATGACCAAATTACCTGGCATTAAATCCCATGCATTCCACTGTGTTCCACATCATTAAAGTGACTCCAGGCTTCCAGCATGTGAGCCCTTGGTGAACACACACCAACCAGATAAAACTACAGCAAGACCACTCAGTCTGTTTCTAGGAATATATAATATTGGCACTTCCTCAAGTGCCAATGTCACACACGAGAATAGGTCATTATCTATTCATTATGTCATACATATGAAGTAACTATTAAGGATAAAAATATTTACAGTATTTCTAATAATACCAAATTAAATATAAAAATATATTAATTATAATTGTTTTAATTTATAATAATTATTATTTTGCTTCATGATATGAAAAACAATTACTATATTCTCTGTCACAGTCAATTTTTTTTTGAGATAGTCTCACTATATAGGCCTGACTGACCTAGCACTTACTGTGTAGATCACACTAGCCTCAAACTCATAGAAAACTACTTGCTTCTGCTTCCCAAGTACTGGGATCAAAGGCGTACACCACCACACCTAGCCCCAACACCAGTTCTTTTTCATTGAAGTTTAGAAAACATTTGTTTCTCTAATGCGAACTCACTGAAGACCTCTTGATTGATTTGTTTCAAGGCTTTTTAAAAGTGGATTGACATGAAATTTAGTATGGAATAATTGACACTCTCATTGACAGTTGCACCTGTAATTTTATTTTAAGGTAAATGTATTTAAATGGCATTTTATTGATAATCCTTAAAAATGACTGTTCTCAGATTTGCCAAGAAAATGTAAGTGTATAAGTTAACTATGTGTCACTGTGACAAAACGTTTGGGATAAACAAGAGAAAGAGAGAGTTATTTAGCTCATGATTTCAGGTGTTACATTCCCTGGTCACATGACTCTGTTGTTTTTGAGTATTTGGCCTGTCACAGCAGAAGCTGTCTCTCTAAGCAGCCAAGAAGCTAAATAGAGAAAGGAGAGGCTGAGTCTAAGCATAGACTCCCATAACTGCAAGGTGAGGACTAAGCCTTTAATATATGGGTTCTTGTAGGACAGTCAAGACCCATACTATTGCTTATGCCCTTCATGACTGTAACTTGAAACTGGGTTCATCATTTGCATTAAGATTGACTGATGCAGCTGCTCTCTGTTCCTCCCTGCCGCTGCCCCCCGCCCAAATGCTGTATTTCACCTCAGTAGTTCTGGGAATGCTTTCTAATTAATCTCTGTGGAGCAGATTCCTTCAGAGAATTGAGTTGGGTGTTTTTTCAGTTCTTGTGACCTGTGCAAATGCATGCTGGACATAGGCAGTAACAAGTTTTCATTTCAGAATAAAGATGGATGCACACAATATTCCTCATAATGTCTCCATTATATTATCTCCTCTTATAAAGTGTTTTAGTTGCCTGCAATAACACTACGCTTCTTGATGAGCTTACTACCAATTCAAAAATTAGAAAAGGCTGAACAGATTAATTTTCATTGAAAGTTGACCATCTTGTGTTAGCATAAACAAAAAATTCTCTTTTGAGATTTTTGGGTATAGTACTTTTCAATTGTTTTTACATTCTTTTGGAATTTAACACACTCGCCACATAAGATCTGATCAATTAACCTTAGTCTGAGCTGAATATAAATATTGTGGCCTTCCCGAAGATAAAATGAAGGTGAATTATTATGATATTTTTACATTAATTGTGTTTGGTGACTTTGATGTTCTGGCACAGGAAACACATTTCTTGACGTCCTTTGGCTAAACACACTTTCAAATTCATCAAAGAAATTCCAAGTGGTGATAATCCCATTGCTGTCATGGGTCACTCTAGGTCCTTCCGTGCTGTCTCTGCTTTGAGCACATTTGTGTTAAATGACTGAAGCTCATCCTTGTGAAAGAGCAATGTGATTGCCCTCCCCCACAGGAATTTAGGTGTTTTCCCTCTCCTCTGGACTTCATCATTTCCATGAGAACTGAAGACAGACACTAAGAAGACAGTCACAGAGGCAAAAGGAGGATGTAAGAAACCAGTGTTTAAATATTTATCTTAGAGGAGAGAAAAACCACACTTGTTAAAGGGTAGAAATTTCATAAAAGTGGCCATGAAACCACTAAAAGTCCTGATGGTGGGCACAGAATAGCATGTCTATGTCATTCATAGACAGTGAATGCAAACTGTAATACATTAGTGAGTTCCAGGTATATCTCCATGCCGTTAGCGGCATCCCTGTGCTCTTGCATATGTGCTTCAGAAGATGTCCATGGTCAGAACTCTCTTCTTACTGGTATCCTATCTGTTGTTGTAGGCCTGCACCCAGGATCCACCAGATCACCCCTTGGGACACTTTGCCCAGCACTATGTGTTAGTAAAATGAGATGAACCAATCAACTATATGATTGTCTCCCTCTCCTTCTCCCTCTCCTTCTCTCTCTTTTCCCCTTCTTGCCCCCACCACTAACTGAACTAAAATGTCTCCAAGAATAAAGCCAATCACCTCTATTGCTATAGAATGCTGTCTTAAGATCAATGTCTGTGCTTATTCAAAGGAATGTTTTAATGGTAATATAGAAAACATTCCTATGATAGGAAGCTGTTTTCTGGCACACAGCAAGCTGGAACATGACAGCAATTGGTCAGCTCTTCCTCTTTGTTCCTGTGGGGCACTGGGAAGCTGTATTCTCAGGTCTTAAAGAAAAAACAAGTTGCCCATCCAGTTCCTCAGCTGTCTGCTTAGTGCACACCTCAGGCTTGAGAAATCTGATTCCTAACTTCACATCCTTTGTCTTTTGACACTTCTGGGTTTTTTCCAAATTCATGCTGAATTTGATAGTTTATATTGATAAAAAAAAACTGACAGAAGCAACTTGAGAGTGAAGGGTCTGTTTTGTCTCATAGTTTGAGTCCATCATGGTTAGGAAAGCATGCTAGAGTTCACAATGGCAGGATCATCTGGTGTTGTCCCTCCAGCCTGATCTCACCAGGGCAACTGGAATGATTCTTGTAAAACATGTGCCATAGGATGCTGCTCAGCCATTCCTGATCAAAATGCTAATTTACAGCCATTGCAGGGACCTGATGTGCTGTGTGACTCTTCACTCCTGCATTTCACCATCAACACCTAGAATCATCCTCTGGCTTCTTGCTTTACCGATGTTGGCTTGTTTACTGTGTATCTACTATGCAACTTTTCCTGGGGATACATAAAAAGCTGTTGACTTTTCACCCCAGATAGAGCACTGATGACCCTACCTAAGTCTGGTTTGGCAAATCAGTGAATGCATTTACTGGGTTACTTCACCAAAACTCCCACCCCACCCCAGCATTCATGGAAAACTTCAAAACTGTGTCCCTGGAGGTCCCTGCAGAACTTACAAGGCAGCTCAGTCATGGGTCTCTTTTCTGCTGTCATTCACCGCCTATCAAACTGAGAGAGGGGCTTGGGGATCTTGAAAGTTTCTGAGCTTTGTAAGTTTGGTGAGCTTTCTGAGTCTTATGAGTTTCCCTTCCCTTTCCTCTCTCCATGGAAGTAATATTCCATTTCATGGAAAATAGCTACCCTATAGTCCCCATGCCCACCCATGGTAGAGGGGAAGTCTCTTTCTGTGGTTGCCTTCATAGGGTACTCTTGAGTCTTCGTCTGTGCTTAGTATCAGCTTATCAGAGATGCCAAAATTGAAAGCCCTTCTCTACAAGTCATCCCTTTCCCTCTTTTTCCTATATCCCTAGCACATAGAAGCATGCCTGTCATATATGTGAATATATGTTAAAGGAGTGAGAAGTACAAAATGGGACTGTCCCTATTCACTATGTCAAACTGCTCCATGCTCCAGAGCCTTGGGGCAAATTGTGGCTCTGTGAAATACCAAAGGGCAATAAATACTCTGCCAACCTCACTTTATTCATTACATGAAGAAGGACTTGCTCTAAACTCAGAAGTTATTGAAGATAAGACTATCACTCTACACGAAATGCTATGGATAATTGGAGAGTCTGTCAACCATATGGAAATACCAGATGGTCAGGAAAGTTATGCGTGTATATATGTGTGTTTCTTGGGATGTGTTCCAGGGCTTCACACATGCTAAGGAAGCCCTATGCCACTGAGCTGAATGCTCAGCCTCTGAAAGTTTGTGTTAATATATAACTTATGTGTAGGCACATATGTATAAGATTACTCATGGAGGCCAAGAGAAGGTGTTGGTTTCCCCTGGAGGGGGTTACAGGTGGTTGTATGAGATATTAACTCCAGTCCTCTGGAAAAGCAACAAGCACTCTTCACCACTATTTCTCCACCTCCTGGTTCATGTGTTGAGAAGTATATTTGGAGGCATTTTCATTGAAGGTTGTTCAACACTGTTACACAGTGGAGCTAGTGTAAAGAAAGACTGAACCTTAGGAAGCAGATATATTTCAAAGAGATGATGAGGGGTCAAGCCATTGAAGGAAGCACAGAAGAAAAGACCTGGGGTGTTAAAAGGCAGAATGATGAAATGTCAAAGGAAGAAGAGTGCTGAATGACAAGCAATTTCACAGACTGAAGCAAAGCATAATAGACCTTCTGGAAGACCACTGGTCTTGGAACTTAAAAGGTCAATAGTAGTTCCAAAGTACTTGAGTACAGTGAGACTGATTGTGGAAGAGACAGCTGGGACAGTCAGTGTGATCTGGATACAAGCCAGGAACAAGACTGAGACACATTGGTTCGATAAAAAAGTGAAAGATCTACAACAACTTAGAGTAAGTGACCAATGGATGCTACTTCCTAAATGGAACATTTGTATCCCTGTTCCCGTGTCTTGGGGAACATTAACAACTATAAAAGAGCCAAAGAAAGGGGCAGAATACTGTGAAATGCTGCCTTTCAGGCATGGCATGGCAATTGTACTCTTGAGTTCACATTAGCTGTGACCAACATTCAATTATGAAGGGGAAAATTCATGAGAGTCTTCCCATTCTTGGGGATTCATAGGCACTTAATGGTTGCTGGGGAAGGGACTCAGAGTATGCCTTCTGAAAGAGAGAGGAACATTTTCCTCAGTAGTATAGACTCCTTTGAGTAACTCCCCACTCATGTTTCTGTAAATAAGCTGAGTGAAACTCAGTGAATTACCAAGAGATTGAAGAAGGAGGAAGAGGAAGAAGTAGAGAGAAATCTCACTTACAATGAGCAACATGGAGATTTTATTCCTTTTTCTTCCCAGAGGTTAGGAACCTCCTCACACTATCACTTGGCTACCTCTCAAGGAATCACTCATCCTGTTTTTACACTTCTCCACTTCAGGGTGTCCTTACCTTTGTTGTCACTCTGGATGACATAGCTCCAGTGACAACAGGAAAAGAGATTGCGTCTTGACCGACTTCTTGCTTTTTCTGCCTTGTCTGTTTTTCTGTGACTGTGCAGACTATTCTGTCCTCATATGAAGATGTCATCCTGCACAGCATCAAACTTTAAGAGCTTCAGGCATCCCTGACCTCTGGAGCAGACTAGGTTATGTGAAATACTGTAAAGCCTTCCCTCCCTTTCAGCTCTCAATAGACTCGTGAATTAGGACCCACAGAGTCAAATGAGAGCATGGGGAAGGTCTCAAAATAAACAGGTGTCTATGCTCATGGACTTACCCTATCATGAGCCTTGGAACCTAAGAAAACGGCTTTTTAACAGTCTTCCTAAGGTATATTTTTAATTTCTTCTTCACATCAGGTAGACTTTCCTATTTTTTTTTCAGTTGTTATCCCCTGTATTAGTAGTACTTACAGGAATTGGGGGTTGCTAGAAGTCTGGAGATTTTGTCAAGTGAGCTGACAATGTGAGAAAGAAGATTGGGCTGGGGAGAAGGGTGACTTGAGGAAATGTTCGCCTTGTATGTACAAGGAACTGAGTTCAAGTCCCAGAACTTGTCAAAAGCATGGCATGGTGGTGTGTGTTATTATAGTCTCAGCTCTGGGGAAGCATAAACAGTAGGATTTCTGGTGCTTTCTAGTCTAGCCTATTGAACTAGAGGTCAGTGAGAGAGAACTTATCTCAAGAAGAAAAAGCTAACAGTTCCTGAGGAATGACACCATGTATCCATGCAAACTCACACATATGTGTATTTATACCTATATAATATACATTTACTTATATAAGTGTATAAGTATACTTACTTATATAATATACACATACATACACACACAAATAAGTAAATAAGATAAGAGTATAGCCATTGTTCTCATCCTCCATAGCACTGCAGTCATGATGAGAAATATTGAGTGTGTGATAAGTAGTGTTGGGTTTCCACAGAGCTAATTCATTGTTACTTTCTTATTCCTAAGTAGATACCCTCTTCACCCCACCTTAGCTGCCACAGTTCCAGAACCCCATGATATGATCTATCTCTACTTATTTACCACCATGTTTAGTCAGAGAATGTGGACACTTGAAGGTCTCTAGAGGTTCCCTTTATTGATTCTCAACTTGCATAGGAATTATCCGGGGCAAGTCTGGCTCCATGTTTATATAGTGACATCAGGCATAATTATATTCTTCACCAACTCCAAGACACACTGACACATTATTCATGGACTACAAGTTGAGTGGCAGGTTCTGATGGGTGTGCCTTTTGGGGAGTTTGCCTGTCCCTGTGAGGTAACTGTAGGGACCTAGAACCACAAAATGATCATAAGTTATCTTCCTGTATTGTTAAATATAGATGGAGATCAACTATTTAGAAAGTATATTAACATATAACACAATATAAATCCAATTAAAATATAAGAAAAATTTATAGAATCATTGTTTTTCATTGTGGTCCCCATTTTTGTTATTTTCTTGCTTCCAGTTAGCCTCTATGGCATTCATTAATACCATCTGCTGTTAGGGGTGCTTTCAAGGAAAAGTTTCAAAAGGTCTAAGCTGGTAGATCAATGAAGAAGAGAACCCCAGGGATATTCAAAGTGCTAGTTAGCCTAATATTAAAATTTTAAACAACAAATATTCCTTGGGTTCTTATTCAAACCTGGCATGCTGCAAAATAAAATACACTAAATAATGATAGAAGTGTTCAGAACATGTTACCATTGGTCCCAGTTTGAGTCTGAGGAAAATGAGACTTATAGCATGTGTTATTTCTCCAAGCATCCAATGGCACCAAAGTTTCTGCTACCACCATGGTATTTTGAGACCTCTGAAGTGAGTTCAGCCAGTGCTAGAAACACATCTCCACCCTTCTCTAAGACTTGGCTACAGTAAAAAATCAAGTGCATTGGTGCAATTTGGAATCACTTGGCATTTCCAAAGACAGCTTTGTCAGTCATAGAAATACACCTGGTATGACTGATGAAAATAAATTATTTAACTTATTTCTGAGAAATATCTGGACCATAGTTCTAATCCTTTCTTATCTCACATGTGTGTATTTTTCCTGCCAAACAGCTATCAGCATTGATGGGAAAAGTGTCTATGGTAAACTTCTGGAAAGGACACTCCTTGGTGAACACTCAATGAATTACATCCCTTATACAAATAGAATTTGAAATGGTAACATCAGGAAACATGGGAAGAATAAATTCTTTCTTGTGCATTCCAACTCAGTTTTCCAAGAATTGATATGCCTTTTGTAGCAGCCCAACACTAACAAAGCCAGGCAGGAGGATCCAAGGGTCTGGCTAGCCAGTCAGTGTAGCCAGTTGGTGACCTCTAGGTTCAGTGAGAGAGCCTTTCTCAAAACAAAAATAAGATTGTGAAGCAATTGAGGAAGATACCCAGCATTAACCTCTAGCCTCCACACATGCATGCAATCATGTACTTTCAAATGATGTATGTACTCTCTCTCTTTCATACACACATACATACTAACTATCTCTCTATCTATCTATCTATCTTACTTCTTGGAAGAGGGCATTGCTGTTAGGCAAGGTCTCTGAAAATTTATTTCATTTTTCTTGGTGGAGATATCAATAGCCTTGAATTACACAAGATACCTGGTTCACTGTGGATTTCAAGCATAGACTCAATTCTTGAAGATCAGTTTTTCACTACTCAATTCTAGTCTGGAAGCCAGAAGATTGAACAAGTCTCATAGTGCAGGCTGGCTAAGAGGATGTTCACATTGTTAAGCCAAGCAGAGCTGCACTAATTAAAGTCCAAAATCAGCGGGTGCAGGTACCACCTGCACTTTGAGACCACCTACTGGAAACACTGGTAACCATGCTGTCAGAGTAGCACTTGTATAATTCCAACTCTGTATCCATTGATACAGCAGCTGACAGACTATCATCTTGCCTTCCTGGGACTTGCAAGAATTGGCAAACAGACAAATTCACCTTTCACATTATGGTTCTCAAAGGATTTATGGCCTTAGAGAGCCTTAGAGAGCAGTAGATATTATGGTAATAGGAGAGCAGCAGCCATCCTATCTCTCCAGGAATGTTCGTTTTTTCCTTGGTGATGACAGCTTTATGATTTTATTGTGAAAATTCACAGAAGGTGTCATTACAAAATCGACAGCCTTTTGAGATATTTCCAAGGCCAGCAGCACTGAAGAGATGGAGAGTATTAAGTAATAAATGCTGAATAAAGCTTATATGTGAGGAACGAGATGTCATTACAATGTGTAGAAGTTAACTTCTTTCTTTTGATGAACGTTATTATCCTTGAATGTCATCTATTTCGTCATATAACGGACCATAAAATGGGAGATGCTTTTTCTATGTTTAAAAAGCAATACCTGTGCATTTTCTGGTTCACACTTTCTTCTGGAAAATCCTGTAAGGTAAAAGGACATTAGAGCCCTCTTGTTCCTATTCTGCATAAATGGAGGAGGTCCCATTTGTTGCTTAACACTACACATTTGTCTACATCTGGATTAGAACTGCCTTTATATTTCAAGGGAGTTTATCTAGCATTTGAGTTCCAAAGGGAAACAAATAATGGTGAAGTGTCTTGACTGACTCACTCTGTAGTCATTCAGTGCATAGAGAAGATGCAAGCTCATCTTCAAGTCCTGAAGTTTAGCTTGGTCCAAATGCAGTTCTGTCCTTCTAATTGGTGCTAAGGACACAGCAACAGACAAATGGTAAATGAATGATAATTCTCAAATCCTTTACTTGCCTCTCGGATTAGTTTTTTTTTTCTGTTTTGCTTCATACTCTTGTATTTTTCCTTAATTCTTTTTTCATCTGGGACTTATGCAAGCTCATCTGTCAAATATTCTTTTTATGATGTCCTCACATTGCCCTTAATACTAGGTAGTTCTTGCTAAGTCCTCCCCTAAATCTCTTTTCTACCTCTTACTCTTCCAAATTCCAAAGCTTTGAAATAAACAGTAATGTTAAGAATAACCATTACCTGGATGGCTCAGCTGGTGTGATCTTTTCCATGCAAGTATAAGGATCAGTCATCAGAACACACCTTTAAAAAGCTGGATGAGGTGCACACTAATACCAGCAAACAAGAGGTGGAGACAAGTGAACCCTCATTGGCTTGCCGATCATCCAACCTAGCTTTACTTGAAGAGTTCCGGGTCTCAGTCACTTAACCTTGTCTCAAAAACCAAGGTGAAAGGCTCTCCTGAGGAACAACGGCTGAGTTTGTTCTCTGACCTCTACAATTACACACACACACACACACACACACACACACACACACACACACACACACACACAAGAACTACTATACCTGGAAGCCTCATGACATTCTGGGAATCTCATTTAAAACTTGAAAATAAGAGTACAGTGACACACTATTCAGTAAATGCAACCCAGTAAAATCCACACAGTCAATAGCTAACAGAACTGCTGGCCCAAATCAGATCATCTGACCCATAGTGTACAAAAGCATGGCTTGCTTAATTGAGAACCATAATTCCCAATTCTGAGCAAGATTTGACACCATTCTCTCAGGACCATACACTGACCTAACAACTAAGGAGGCAAACTCCTTATACTGCTGCCCCATCAGTACAGAACTCTGTGCATTTATCTGAAGGAACTCATAAACAGGTGTTATAGATATAATACATGGAGGATTTGGAGAATGAGAAGCAAAGGCAGGCACGATAAGCTGCCTGTTGAGGGAGTTTCCTAGGTCTGCCTATCTCTGATCCCCATAATGCCTGAGAAAAAGCCATGCATACCCAGCTTTTTTTATGGGTTCTAGGGATTTGAACATAGTTCTTCATGTTTTCACAAGTTGTTTTTCCCATTGAGCAACTCCTAATCCCCTTCCTCCATGTTTTTAAAGCCTCTGCTTAAGCAGAAGTCAGGAACTGTGGTGGGAAGAAGGAGAAGGGGTGTGTGTGTGTGTGTGTGTGTGTGTGTGTGTGTGTGTGTGTGTGTGTGTTCCCTTTAATTGCATTTTCTGAATAATAGGAATAGAAATGCCATCTGTCTCATCATATTCTTGTAGTGACTAAATGAACTTGGGTACTTTAGATGCTTCATGAAGTGTAAAACACTCTCCAAGGAAGATTATAATTAGCATCATCATTCTTATTATTATTAACTGTGCAAACTTCAAAGCACTTGATTTCCCTTATTGGTTAATTCTAAAGAGGTTTGACTCTGCTCTGTTTCTTCCTAGGATCCTAATAATTGCTATTTTGCTATCGCATTCTTAAAGTGGGTGAGGGGGATAGAAGATCTCTCTGGGAGCTAGAGTCTATGTTTTAAAGGCTTTTGATTCCCCAAGCTTTGAGGGTAACCCAGGTTTCTCAGACACCTTTGCCACAGCTTCATATAAATTCCCACAGGCTCCTGTCAGCAAAACTAAAAGAGATGCTAAGATGTTGCAATAAACCCCCAGCTGGCCTAAAATGCACTAGTGACCTTTGCCAAGCTTTGAGCCACTGGGAAAGTCTTCATTCAGAATGTCTGCTGTTCTCACAAGGACATCATACCTTCCATTGCTCTGGCCTCTTTCATTTATAAAACTACTTGTGTATCTAGGCATTAAGCAGAATTGCCTATCGTGGGCTGACATCACAGAGAATGCACATCTGTGCCCGTGCAGAGATTACAGTTGCTGTGTCCATCAGCGGCAGATGGGTGTGCTTAGAAGGAAAATAGAATTGACTGCAAGGATTAAACAGAGAGGTAGGCAGATTAGTCAGCCTGATGCACTGAGATTCAGAAATGATGGCTCTCTGCAGACCTGTAAGTCATGATGCTGTGAGTGTGCCCAGCCTCTAGCCACACCTGCAGTACTTCCTCTAAAAAGGGGTACAGTACTATGGCCACTTTTAAATAAATTCCTGTTAAGGCTGGGGCTCAGTTGGGAGCCCCAACCGCATGTTTCCCCAGTAGCTACTTAACTAGGCATTGTAATGCATGCTTATAATCTCAGAGCTTGGGAAATGGAGGCAGGAGGGTCAGAAATTCAAGATCTTCCATGGCTACACAGGGAGTTAGAAGCCAGTCTAGATTAGAAAATGTATTTATCACACACACACACACACACACACACACACACACACACACATACACACAAATCTTTTGGCAATATTAGGTGCCTCCTATTATCTTTAAAGACATAAAAATAATAAACTATGGAAAAAAAACAAAGAAAGCACACATTCTGTTTTGAATGTAGTACCTGCCAAGACTGCAAAGCTGTTTCCTGGCCTGAGAATATTCCAAAAGGCTGAGGGGTTTCTCATGAGTTTTAATGGTAATAATGATGAAAATCCCTGTCTTTATAATTTTTCCATTGTGTGTGTCTCTGTGTATCTGTGTGTTTGTGTATCCATGTCACACATGCACCAAGGTTAGAGAATACCCTTTGCTATCAGCCCTCGCTATCCACCTCTTTTGGACCATGGTCTTTTCCTTTTCACCAGGTGAGCTAGCCCTTCAACTTCTGGGTATCCTTCCATCTCTGACTCCCATCTCCCTGGAAGAGTGCTGGAACATGGGAATTGTAGGACATGCTACTTTGTGGGTTATTTGCTTGGGTTGTAGGGATTCAAACTGAGGTTCTCGTGTTTGTTCAACAAGTGCTCTGAAGCTTCTCCCTGACCCTTCTGTAATAGTTTTCTATTTGACATCACAATTGGGTGTTTGTACCCAAAAGCAAAAGAAAAGAATTTGGCTATAGATGATAAATGTTGACCATTAATACAGTGAGTTCTCTAAGACAGGATACAATCATTTTACCGGACTAGAAAATGCCATGATCTTCTAATCTTTAAGACTACAATTCCTCTTCATCTCCTTAGAAAAAGAAAAGTAGCTGGAGCTCCTTAAGACACTCTTGTAAATAATTACTCTCTGGCCTTTTTATTAGTGAGTTTCAGTTTTATAGGTTTATAGCAAGAATAATGTTTATAGATTCACACAACTTAAGAAAAAGGACACCCTGTTTAAAAGCAGTGCAGCATTTTTACAATATTATTTTGGCAATGGATTCTTTCTAATCCACCCTCTCTGGAGTGTGGGCAGTACGCCCTTAAATAGGAATGCTGCAGGGGACATGAAGGGGAGCTACATCTGTGAGGAGAGGAGCCTTGGAGACGTGAATGGAAAATTTTGCCTCTGTTTACCATGAATGAGTCTGGAATTCCAGCAATATTCTCAGGCCAGATAAAGGGTGATTCTTTGGCTTCATAATCAGTTGCATTAGGGTATTGAAGTGAAATGTTTTCTGTCTTTCCTCACTTTGTTACTGGTCTTTAAGTACCCTGTAGGATTTCAATTCATAGATTCCATCTAATAAAAATGTAATTTATGCCTTTTGGTCCATGTATAAGGGAAATACATGCAACCCATTATTTTGCTTTGCACAAACATGCACACACACACACACACACACACACACACACACACAAAAAAAAAACGCTAAAATATATAAGAATCTGAAAAGTAATGGCTATGCCATGACTAAGATAATTTTGATATTCTTTTTTTCAAGAATTTTCTATGAATGCACATGATATTTTTAAATGAAGATTCTCAAAGACATGCCAGAATCCCTTTGAATTATTTAGCATCCATCATCTACTTTTTTCCATTTTAAGAAATTGTTTTGACCCACATCTGATGAGTCCCAA
This sequence comes from Phodopus roborovskii, assembly GCF_943737965.1. Taxonomy (NCBI): domain Eukaryota; kingdom Metazoa; phylum Chordata; class Mammalia; order Rodentia; family Cricetidae; genus Phodopus; species Phodopus roborovskii. The sequence goes on from NW_026126485.1 coordinate 5,820,611, forward strand.
AGTCCACTTGGAACCAGGCTCTGAAAGACGTGTCAGTTCTGGTCAAGAATGTCAGTGGTATGCTGGGGAAGTGGCTCAGTGGTGAAGCATTAGCTATAGGACCTGAATTTGAATCCCCACAAAACCAGGCATGGTACTCAATGTCTGTAATTTCAGAGCTCCAATGGTGAGAAGGGAGGCAGAGACCAAGTTTGTGGACATCTAGCTAGATATGCAACAGCAGCAATAACAAAAGAGAGACCTTGTTTCAGGTAAAGTGGAAAGTAAGGACCAAAACGCAAGGTTGGTGGTGCATGTGCACCAATACAGGATGGGAGGGAAGGAAGGAATTTAGAAGTGTTTAGTTAGGCTTGGCCTTATCAGTAAGACTGATGTTCAGATGTGGTGATTCTCCTTCCTGTCCCATGTAGCCCAAAATGAATGACAGACAATCAATCAATCAATCATCAATCAAGGGGGAACCACCAACTGGACCTGTAACCTTTCTTTGTTACCCAAAATCCACACAAAACCTTTCTATGTGTTGCCTAAACATTTCATTTCCCAAAGTTACAAATTATTAGTATCAAGCCAGCATCCTTATATCAATTCATCTTAGCTAACTGCTTCTACTGAAGCAACAGACAAATCATCATTGGAAAGGCTCATTCATAACTTCACCTTTCCATATGCTACCATCTTGTCCCACCTGATTCCAGTTAAACTTGGCATGTTGTTCTTCTCAAAAGGAGGAAAGGAGGAAGCTGACAAGGTGGTATCCCTCTCATCTCATCAAGAGATATGTCTAGATGTTTCTTTTTCTTATGAATGTGTCTTAGAAGTGTGAGATTTTGAACCCATAGCAATCTGCATCTCCCTCATTTTCTGCTTCACTTCCCTACACACACTGCATCCTCTTCCCAAGGTTAAGTCATTCTTAGAGTTGCTCTCTTCTTGTCACCTCACCAAAAGCTCCCTTTCCCTTTCATCTGAGTTGGCTTTCACATGAGAACATAGGTAAGTGCCACACTTGAGTGCCTGGGTCTCAAGTCTGTGCCGTCAAAGTGAGAGGTGGCCTCTGCTCCACCATGGAACATGTTCATGACCATCCTAGTTTTGATCTTGGAACTGGCAAGCTTCTTCATCTGCCTTGACATTCAGCATGCTCCCAGGAGGCCCACTTATGGAATGTGGCTACTGTTCTTATTGTGTGTATCAACCAGTGCCAAGCCACAGTGCAGGGAGCACTGGCTGGTTTGGTGCTGAAGATGCCAGCTTGGAATGGCTGTTCTTTCAGATGTCCTGTTGCACTCCCTGGGGCTGCAGTTAGATGCCAGCTGGGAGGTAATCCTCACCACAAAAGGATCCAAGATGCTTTGAATTCCCAGGAGATGAAAGGGATGCGGGAGAGCTGGGGGGGTGTGCTTTTTGTCCCACTGTGACTCGGGATTAAAGGGACACTGTGGAACTTGAGAGTGTACTTTACAGCCCGCTGAGGCTCTTCAGTATAGAGCCCAGAAACCACGACTGAGGAGACTGTGCTGTTTGCCTGGCAGATGACAAGGACAGCAGGACTCAACAGGGAGAGGTGGGGGCACAAGGAAGACACTTTGTGCTGTTAAGATGAAAGAAAAGGCAAATGTGGGGATACATATCCTAAAGCCCTCAAGAGAACAAACAGCCTGAGGGACTTCCAAATTAAGTCCTTGGGATTCCAGAGCCAATTGCCACTTATTCTAAATGTTATTTCAATGTTTTTTGTTTCCCATGAGCTATCTTGGAGGACTGTGTGACAATTGATACATTTGAGAAACTTGCCATTATCATGGTGTTTTTGGCCAACTTCAAGGGCACCTTGGTTGCCTGTCAGTGAGAACTAACAAATGGCTATGACCACTTTCTTGTAATTAATCTCTGCCACTTGCAGATCAGCCCTTTGAGGCTAAAGAAGGTCATTGTTCACATCTGACCATTTGCACACTGTATTAGGTCATGGTAACATTTCTGAAAATGACTCCACCACTCTTTCTCTCTTTCTTTCTCTCTCTCTCTCTCTCTCTCTCTCTCTCTCTCTCTCTCTCTCTCTCTCTCGTGTGTGTGTGTGTGTGTGTGTGTGTGTGTGTGTGTGTGTGTGTGTATGTGTACTCTTGTGCAATACATGCAGAGCCTAGATAAAGACAGGTATCCTGCTTTATCACTCTCCACCTAATTCCCTTAGGGTCTCTCACTGAACCCAGAGCTAGCAGCAGACCCCAGCATTCCTCTCTGTCCTCCATGGCTCTGGGGTTATATGTGTGTTCCCTCACTGTGCTAGAGTTACAGGTACAGGGGTTTGTTTGTTATTCTAGTGTGAGTGCATGTGTGTATGTGTGTGAACCTGTGTGCAAGCATGTGTGTACATGTATATACATACAGGCACACATGTGAAAGCCGAAAGTTGGCATTAGTTGTCTTCCTCAGTCACTCTTCACTTCATTTATTGAGGCAGGGTGGCTCACTAACCAGGAGCTCTCCAGTTCCAGGTAGCCTACTTAGTTAGCTTGATCAAGGGACTCCCTGTCTCTGTCCTCTGAATACAACAGTGGGTAACAGGAAGACTACCATGTGATCAAAGCTCTGGTCCTCACCTCACCAAGAACCATAACCCCAACCCGTTTGTAAATTTAAATTAGCAAATTTAAACTAAGCCATGACTTCAGGGAGACTCTGAGAATCCCAATAAGCTTTGCTCTGAGAGCACTCACCATCTTTCTATTGTGCATATTGATAATCAGGCTGCATGTGCATACACTGATTCAATGTCTCCAGTAAGAACTTGCCCATGCACTTATTTTTGTTAAAGTTGTCTGAATACCATGGTAAGATATCACTGACAATACTGTAGGAACAGGGAGCCAGCCACACTATAGTAAGGTTCTTGCCTGTTGTGTTTTCCAAACAGTCTGTGATTACAACTATTTTAACTATTTTAACACTGTTCTGTTGGCGTCAGGTAGCACACCAACATGATGACTGCCAGACCCATTGTATCCTACACTATGAAATTTCCTTTTTGTCAGACACTTTGATCCTGTCACTGCAATACTGAAGGTGCCTGGCATGTCCTTAAGCCTTTCACCTTAGCCCCAACATTCTCTCTGCACCTGCTGCTTCTCAGCCCCTCCTGAGTTGCAAATACCCCCACAACCCCCAAGCCCCGAGCTTCTGTCACTTACTTGGTTCCAGCCTGAAAAAATCTATTCTCAGATTCAATCTGACACTTTTGAAACATCACTTTCCCTGGGAGAGTTTGCCAGAAAGCAAGTGGGGACTGTTCTGGACCAACGGCTCTGCCTAACATGCTACTTCCATTGCCGAAACTTTAAAAGTCACAGGTGGACATGTTGCTATAAGCCCAGGTGGACGACCCATGCTCTTTGTGTTAATTGTGGCTCTCAAGGCAGCAGATGTTACAGGCTTCTCCCAGACACATTTCTAAGCAGAGAACACTACCATCGTAATTCACATACACTTTAAGGATACATAAAAGCCTCTTAGTAGCAAAGTTGTTTTTTGGTTTTTTGTTGTTGTTGTTGTTGTTGTTTTTGTTTGTTTGTTTGTTTTGTTTTTTTGTCCTTGTTTTTGGTGGTGGTGGTGGTGTTTAAATGAATTTATGAGAAGATATCAAAAGGATGAATGGATAGATTTTTCAAGAAAGGAATACACAATAAGCTATAAGGCACTGACCACTTAGTAACCAGTATGCATTTTTCCATGTGTAACAAAATATATTAAAAGTACAGCTGGGGAAATGGTTCAGTAGCTAAGAAAGAGAATTTACTGTGCAAGCATGAGGACCTGAGTTCAAATCCCCAGCCACCACTTAAAAAAAACAATCACAATCCCAAGGGACAAATATCTTTAATTTCATAGCCATAGGGAACAGAGACACTAGGCTTGCTGGATGCCAGCCTAACTCCAGGTTCAGTGAGAGATCCTAGCTCAAGAGAATGACAGAGTAGCTCAGTAGGACAAATAATGTCCTTTTCTGGGTTCTGCCTGTGCACATCACACACACACACACACACACGCAAATGCACAAATGCACACCCATGCATAGTGAAAGGAGGGACCATTTACAGAAATGTTCATGTGGACTAATTTTGGAAAATACTCATTTTCTTGGGTGACTCCTCATAAACTTATCTTTTGCTCCTAAATTCTGTACAAAATGAGGATGGTGACTTTGAGGGTCCCCAGTATGATGAAATAATAACAAAGATTAAACAGCTATTGACTGTTTTGCTACTGCTGGTAGTTCCTTCATTTTAACTTAACCCAATGTACCCAGTAATTCTGTTAAAGTTCTCAATTTTGTAAAAAAAAAAAAAAAAGAAAGAAAAATGGTGGGATAAAAGAGATGATCAACAGTTAAGAGTATTGACCATTCTTTCAGAGGACCAGATTTGGTTACTAGCCCTCATATGGCAGCTCACAACATCTATAATTACAGTTCTTGGGGACCAGATGCCCTCTTCTGTCCTCTAAAGGCACCAGGCATGTACATGATGTACAGACATACATGCAAGCAAAATACCCATAAATAAATAATTTTTGCCTCTCTTTTTCTCTTTATATAATATTATATGCATATGATATATGGTGTTATAATACATATGAAGCTGCAGGGCAATCATTTAGTAATTTTTATTGAAAAAATATTTTTAATATAATATATTCTGACTATGGTTTCCCATACCTGAAGCCCTCCCCACTTTCCCATCCACTCAAATCCACACCCCTTATTTCTTCCTCTAATTAGGATTCAAAAAGGAATCTAAAAATTAGCAATAATAATAAAAGAAAAGAAAATCAAGCAAACCAGAAGGGTACAAAACAAACAAGAAACAAAAGGAAAAAAAGCCAAAGAAAATCTTAAGAAATACACATAAATACAGAAACACACACACTCTCATACACAGAAGTCCCATAAAAATACAAAGCCAGAAATAGTAATATATATATGAAAAACCTATGATATAAAAAACAAAACAAACAAACAAACAAACAAACAAAAAAAGCTGGCAAAGCATTAAGAGACAAAGAACCTCCAAAGATACCACAGTGTGTGTGTGTGTGTTGCCATCTACTACTGGGCGTGGAAACTAATCTCAAGAGTATTTTGTATACCCAAAACTGCTCTTTCATTTGGAAGCAATGAGCAATTGGAGATAGCTTCTGGGTTATGCATGTGAACTCTCAACACTAGAATCCCATCAGGCTCACCCTGTGCAGGCCCTGTGCATGCTGCCACAGTCTCCATGAGTTCATGTGTACATTGGTCCTACTGTGTTTAGGAGGCCTGGTTTCCTTGATTCTCCTTCCTCTCTGGCTATTACAATCATTCTGCCTCCTGTTTCTTAGAGGTCTCTGAGGCCTGAGGGGACAGATTGGATGAAGATATTCCATTTAGGGCTGACTGTTCCAAAGTCTCTCACCTTCGTATTTTCCAGCTGTGTATCTGTATTTGTTTCCATCTACTGTAGAAGGAAGCTTCTCTGATGCTGGGTGAACAAGACACTAACTGATCTATGAGTGTAGCAGAATATCAATAGGAGTCACTTTGTTGTTAACAGAACAGTATTATTTGAATTTCCCCTAGGTCCCTGCCCTATCTGGTTCTTGGTCACCCAATTAGTATCAAGGATGAGTTCCATCTCATGGAGTGAGCCTTAAATTCAATCAGATACTGTTTGATTAGTCCCACAGGATTTCTGCCATTGTTTTGGTAGAACATCTTGCATGCAGGTCACCATGGTAGATCAAAGGGTTTGTACCTGAGCTGGTGTTTACCTTTCTCTCTTGGTAAAATGCAGAGTACATAAGCCAGTAGGGGTGACTTCTCCATGTTCAGTGAGTTATTGGGTGTTGCTTTCACCATAGGACGATACTATCAGTTTGTGGAGAGTAACTAATAGCCTTGACAATACCCTGGGTTGTTTGGGGTCCCCATGGGGCCTCTTTGGCCAAAACCTTGGTTAACTATAACCCATTTCTAGAACTAGAGGCTTCATTTGGTGATGAGAGATGTCTAGTTGGGGCTCCATCTCCCCTGTTATTTGGTGAGTGCACTTTAGATCACCTTCTTATACATGTTTTAGTCTGTGTTCTATCATTGTGAAAAGACACCATGACCGAGGCAACTTTTATAAGCAAAAGCATTTAATTTGGGGCTTGCTTACAGTTTCAGAGGTTAGTCAATTATCATCATAGCAGGGCACATGTTAGCAGGCAGGCAAGTGGTAGATCAGTAGCTGAAAGCTACATCCTGATCTCTAGGCAGAGAGAAAGAGAGAGAGAAAGATGGAGAGAGACCAGGTTTGGCATAGCTTTTGAAATCTCAAAGCACACCTCCAGAGACACATTTCCTCCAATAAGACTGTACCTGCTAATCCTTCTAATCTTTTCAAATAGTGCCACTTCCTGGTGGCTAAGCATTCAAATATAAAACAGTTTTATACAAACTACATATAAATATATAGGAAGCTTCTACTATATTAGGTTTCTATATGACTTCAACAGCCCTTAGTTTTAGTTGCCCCTCCCTATATTCTATCTTACACTCAGCTCTTACCTCCCCATCCTGTTTGATCCTCAAATTCAAGTCCCTACCCCCGTGCAACAATAACTATCTATTCTATTTTCCCTTCATAGGGTGATCCAATATTTCACCCAACCCCTTACTCTATATCTGACAATTGTGTAGTGTATATTGGGTATATTTTTAAGAGTGGTATAGCTGGATCTTGAGTTAAATAAATTCCCAGCTTCCTGATGAACCAGAATACTGATCTCCATAGTAGAGAGATCACTCCCACCAACAATGGAGAGTGCTCCCCTAACTCCATGTCCTCACTAGTCATTTTTAAATTTATTTATTGATCTTGGCCATTCCAAATGGTTAAGAAGACATCTCAAAATAGTTTTTATTTGCATTTCCCTGGTGGCTAAGGATGTTGAATATTTCTTGGTGTTTCACAATCATTTGTGTTTCCTCTCTTCAGAATTTTCTATTTTGATCTGCACCCTATTTTTAATTGGGTTATTTGTTTTCTTAGTGTTCTTTTGTTAGTTCTTTATATATTTGAGATCGTATACCTCTGTTGGATGTAGTCAGTGACAATATTTCCCAATTCCGTAGCCTGACACTTTGTCTGAATGAGAGTGTCCTTTGCCATACAGAGGCTTTTTGGTTTCATGAGATTCTGTTCTTCTACATGCAGCCATCCAGTTTGACCAGCACCATTTGTTAAAGATGTTGTCTTTTTGACAGCATGTATTTCTGACTTCTTTATCAAAACTTAGTTATCCATGGGTGTTTTATTTTTCTGTGTATTCAGCTCAATTCCATTGATCAGTATGTCTAATTTTATGCCAATACCATACTGGTTTTATTACTGTAACTCTGTGGTACAATTTGAAGTTGAGGAATAATCATAACTCTAGTAGTTCTTTTATTGTTCAGGGTTGTTTTAGCTATCCTGAGGTTTTTATATTTCCATGTGAAGATGAAATTGTTCTTTCAAGGTCTGGAAAATTTTTATGAGGATTGCATTGGATCTGTAAATTGCATTTAGTAAAATGGTTATTTTCACTATGTTAATCTTACCAATCCATGAGCACAGGAGAGCGTTCCATCTTCTGATATTTTCTTTAATTTTTTTCTTCAGTGTGTTAAAATTGTGTGTGTGAGTGTGTGTATACATATGTATATATGTGTGTGTTTACTTATACATATACATATGCATATGTATAAATGTGTGTGTGTGTCACTTGCTTGATTCGAATTACTTTCAAGATTTTTTTGAGGCTATTATGGAAAGTACTGTTTCCCTGATTTCCTTTTCAGTCTTTGTTATTTGTATATAGAAAGAATACTAATATTTTTGTCTATTAATTTTGTATCCTACTACTTTTCTGAAAAGGTTTAATTGCTGTAGAAGTTTCCTGATGGAAATTTTAGAGTCACTTATATAAACAATCATCATCTACAAATAAAGATGTTTTGACTTCTTCCCCTTCTATGGGTATTTCTTTGATCTTCAGTTATCTTACTGCTCTAGCTCAAACTTAAAGTACTATATTGAATGGCTATAGAGAAAGTGGACAACCTTGTCTTGTTCCTGATATTAGTGGAAATGTGTTAGTTTCTTTCCATTTAAGTTGATGTTGACTATAGAATTACTGTAAATTGCTTTATTATAAGTACGACCTTGTATCCCTAATTGATAACTTTTATCATAAAGGGGTGTTGGATTTTGCTAAAGGCCTTTTCTGCATCTAGTGAGATGATCATATGATTTTTATCTTTCAGTCTGTTTATATGGTGGGTTACATTTATTGATTTATGTATATTGAACCATCCCTGCATCTCTGCGGTAAAACTTGATTATTATGGATGATCTTTTTGATGTGTTCTTGGATTTGGTTTGCAATATTTTGTTGAGAACTTTTGCATATATGTTCATAAGGCAAATTGGTCTCTAACTCTTCTTTGATAGATCTTTATGTGGTTTAGGTATTAGAGTAACTGTGACCTCATAAAATGTATTGAGCAATGTTCCTTCTGTTTCTGTTTTGTAAAATGGTTTGAGGAGTATTGGCATTAATTCTTCAAAACTGGTGGAATTATGCACTAAAACCATCTTGCTCTGGATTTTTTGTTTATTTGTTTAGTTGGGAGACTTTTAATTACTGCTTCTATTTCACTAGTGGTTATAAGTCATTTTAAATTGCTTATTAGATCTTCAATTAACTTTAATAGGTGGCATATAAGAAAAGTATTAATTTCATTTAGGTTTTCAAATTTGATGGAACATAGGTTTTTAAATTATGTCCTTTGGATTCTCTGGATCTCCTAGGTATCTACTGTTATGTCCCCTCTTTTAATATCTGATTTTGTTAATTTCTATTTTTCCCTCAACCTTTTAGTTAATTTGGCTAAGAGTTTGTTAATTATATTAATTTTTCTCAAAGAACGAGTTCCATTTCATTGATTCTTTATATTTGTATGTTTATTTCTATTTTATTGATTTAATTCCAGAGCTTGATTGTGTCTTTCCATCTACTCATTTTAGCCATTATTTTTTTCTTTTTGTTCTGGAGATTTCAAGTATGCTAAGTCACTAATATGAGATCTCTCTAATTTTTTATGCAGGCACTTGGTGCTATGAACTTGCCTCTTAGAACTGCCTTCATTGTGTCCCATAAGTTTGGGTATGTTGTACTTCCATTTTCATTCAATTCTAGAAAGCCTTTAATTTCTTTCTTAATTTTTCATTTGACACATTTTTCATTCAGTAGTGAGTTACTTAATTTCCATGAGTTTTTAAAGCTTTCTGTTGTTGCTGATATCCAGCTTTAATTTGTTATGGTCAGATAAGATGCAAGATGTTATTTCAATTTTCTTGTATCTGTCTCAAGACTTGCTTTCTGTCCAAGTTTTGAAGAAAGTCCCATGAGGTTCTGAAAAGAAGGTATATTCTTTTGTATTTGGGTGAAATATTCTGTAAATACATTTTTGGTACATTTGGTTTTTGACATCATTTAGCTCCACCATTTCTATGTTCAGTTTTTGTCTACATGACCTACCTATTGGTAAAAAGGGGTACTGAAGTTATTCACTATCACTGTGTGAGGATCAATGTGTGATTTTAACTATAGTAGTGCTTCTTTTATGAACTTGGGTGCCTAAATGTTTAGAATTGCTTATCCTATTGATAAACATTTTTCTTTGATGAATATATAGTGCCCTTCTCTATTTCTTTTGATTAGTTTTGCTTTAAAGAATTTGTTTTTGTTTGGGGGATTTTCTGTGGGAGGGTCAGATATTAAAATTGCTATACCAGCATTTTTCTTGTGTCCATTTTCTTAGAATATACTCCATCCTTTTATGCTGAGACGATGTCTATCTTTGAAGTTAAGGTGTGTTCCTGGATGCGGTACAAGGGCAGATCCTGTTTTCTTATCCAATTTGTTAGTCAATCTTTGTCATTTTATTGGGGAATTGAAAAAAATGGTGTTGAGCATTATCAATGAGCAATGCTTGTTGATTCCTATTATTTTGTGCAGTGGCATGAGGTTTTGTTTTTCTCATCTTGATTATGGGTTTTCTTGAGTATGAATAACCTCTTCAGGTTGAAGTTTTCTTTCTACTGCCTCTGAGATGCGATGCTGGACTTATAGTCGATATAGTTTAACTTTGGTTTTTTTTCATAGAATGTCCTTCTTCATCTTTTGTGACTGAAAGTTTTGCTGGAATAGGAGTCTAGATTGGCATCTGTGATCAGTCTCCTAGAATTTGTAGAACAACCATCCAGGCTTCTTCTGGCCTGTAAGAGTTTCTGTTGAAAAGTCAAACATTATTCTAATAGGCCTGCCTTTATATATTACTTGGTCTTTTTCTCTTGTAGCTCTTAATATTCTTTCTTTGTTCTGTACATTTAGTGTTTTTATTATTATGTGTCATGGGGAATTTCATTTCCTGTCCAGTCTCTTTTGTGTTCTGCATTCTTCTTTCACTTTGATAAGTATCTCCTTTTTTAGGGTAAGGAAATTTTCATCTAGGATTTTGTTACATATATCTTCTATGCCTTTGACCTGGGTTTCTTTTTCCTCTATTATTGTTATTCATAGGTTTTGTCTTTGAATGGTTTCCCAGATTTCCTGGATGTTTTGTTCCTGTACTTTTAAGACTTAATGTTATCCTTAACTTAGGTATCCATTTGGCCTATCATGTCTTCAACACCTGAGATTCTCTCTTCCATCTCTTGTTTTCTTATGGGTATGCTTACCTTCAGGGTTTCTGTTCAAGTCCCTAATTTTGGGTTTTCTTTATTAATTCCATGTCCACTTTCACTTCTTGAACAGCTTTCTTCATTTCATCTACCATTTGTAATTTCATTAATAGAGTTTATTCAAATCCCCTTTAAGGCCCTTGAACATATTCATAATAGTTATTTTGAAGTCCTTGTCTTATGATTCAACTGTATATCAGAGCCTACTGTACTAGGGTCAATGGACTTTAGTGTAATATTGATTGGGTTTTTGTGCTGGCATCTAGGCATCTGAGTTTGTGGTGGTTATAATACTAGGTGTTAATATTTGGTCTTGTCTTTGATGGGTATATTTTCCATTCCTTGGTTTCTGTTGCCCTCTCTGAATCTTAGGCGCATGTGGTGGCTGTGGTTTGCCTTGTAGGGAGGGCTTCTGGGTCCTTACCAGTTGTAGGCACTTAGAGTCCTAAGTAAATTTGTTTCTAGGTTTTGGAAGCTGATTCATGGAAATGGGGTTGGTGAGGGACATATGGTGTTTATAGGATCCACAGGAGGGAGGAAAGCTGGGTCTTCCAAGAGGATCTGAAGAGTCCACAAAGAATGGAAGAAGGGGAAGACAGGCCCCTGAAAATGGGTGGTCTGCTGCATGTCTGGAGATGAGACTGGGGAACAGAATTTGAGGACAGGAAGGAATGTAAAGATCACATTCTATAGCCATTGGGTTTCCAAGAAGAGACTGGTTGTGTGCTTGTGGGTGAGATAGAGGGATGTAATGAGGAAGGAATAATGTAAGAAAGTATCTGTTTACTTCCCAGGAGAGAGAGCACAGGGAAGGAGAGGCTGCAGCGGGTGTCTGCAGCAAAGTTAGAGTTACAACTGAAGACTTGGAACTGGTGGATGGGGAGAAGAGTGAAAATCACCTACCTGATTTGCTGGCTGGCATTGCCAATGAGTTTCCAGGGAACAATAATAGTATTTAGAAATAAACTAATAGGAAACAAACTTCAGAAAGTCAACTTGGGGTATCTGGGGCTAAATCCAAATGAAATGGTACACTGTTACCATTTACATGCTCCTATAAAAGAAGCTGAACAGTTAATTTCATAATGAGGAATTTAATGTGGTGCTCTCTATCAATCAGTCAACCTCTCTCCTCTTGTTCCTATTCTCTCTGTCTCTGTCGGTCTCTTTGATTTCTCTTCATTTATTTCCTCGTCTTCTTCCTCCTTCCCCTTTCTGTTTTTTCTCCCTTTCTTTCCTCTCTTCTTTTTCTCATCACCTTTCCTCTTCCTCCTGTCCCTCCCTCCTCACTCCCTAATTCTTTATTTCCTTCTTTCTTCTTCCTACTCTTCTTCCTCCTCCTTCCCCCTCTCTGTTCTTCCCTTTCTCTACTTTTGCTCCCCTCCTTTCCTCTTTTCTCTTCTCTCTCACCCACCAACATAAATATATACATGTTAGCTATATATTAGAAAATGGAAATGTAACCTTTAAGCGGGGCCTACCTATAGGATTATCTGCCACATTTCTTGACAGAGCCAGACTCTTCCTTCTCTGCTAAAAGCATTGGCTGCTTTTCTTCTTCATCATACAGCAGAGAATTCGTCCTGAGTCACATCAGAGCCACCTGAGATTGAGAGGCATGCATTTATACCATGCTCTTCAGAGACCCCTGAGCTTCCTCCCCATTCCAGACCCTACCAGAGCAACAGTACCTTTTATCTGTGGTCCCTGCTAGCAGCTTCAGATGTACAGATGCCATCACTTAGTACTATCTCAGTCCTCTGTGGAGGAAGCAAGTGAGTAGCCACCATGCCCCTGAGAAACATAGCCCTACCCAAAACAGTCCTATAAAGCACACAAAGTATTCTGACCCAGCCATGCTCTCTGGTGAATCATGGTCAGCCTGAGGTAAGAACAACACTGTAAGTCTTTCTGACCTCTCCTTTGACTGCATCATTATCTTTTCCATTTTCTCCTGGCCAACTACCCATTGGTTGCTCTGATGTGCATTGATTGTGTTATTGGAGGATAGAGATGAAGATGGGGATTTATTAATAAAATTGAAGATAGCTGTGCAAACTCATCTATGCTTCACTCTGAATTGTCACAGTGAATCAGAGTGAACCCATTCTCATGACCCACCCACTAATGACAAAGTGTGATTTTTGTGTGTGGGGGGGTTCATTATAGCATTTTAAAATAAAGTTTGTCCTTCTTGATTCTTCTCCCACATTCCTCTGAGCTCCATACCTCCCACACTCTATCACCACCTTTCTGCTTCCATGTTTAATGTGTCCTCTCCTACCCTTTCATTTTTAATCAGTCTTATGGCAAATTGAAGAGGCCTATGAGAGGTTCTGTGTTTGCCACATGCTATGTATGTTTTTAAAACTATTCTTCCAGAGGTCATTTCTATAGCTTGCTACTGCACATGGGTTTATATTTTCATTTGAATAGCATAATACTCATTTTGGAGTCATTAAAGCCAACATTATAGCATAATCCTTCTGAAAGTTTACATCTTCTTAAAAGCTAATTTAAAGAGAGTTGGGGTCTGAGGAGATGCCTCAATAGGTAATGTGCATGTCTTGCAAACATAACCTGAGTTCAATCCCAAGAACTCTAGTTAAAAGGAAAAAAAAGCTGGGCATGATTGCAGCTGGCAATATGCTTGTGATCCCAATACTCAGGGGGTAGAGACAGGGATAATGAGACAGCCTAGCCTGCTTGACTAGTTCCAGGCCAGGAACAGAAAGTCTATTTCAAATAAAATAAAATAAAAATGGTGGCAAGAACCTGGGGAATCATAAACAAAGATGCCCTCAGACCTCCACAAATACATGAACACACACACACAGGAGGTGAGCTTGCAGAGCCAAATATACATAATAAACCCAGTCATTGACTACAGGAGAGATCTAAGTCAAACCTCTAAGCAACCAAACCAGATGCACCACAAAATGGTGCTTGAACACTGAGAAGAGGGAGCAGCTCTCACCTTGGTGTCTGTATTTGATAATGGTGCCTGGTATATAGGTTTAATGATAAACCTTGGATCTGGTTTGATGCATCCTTGCCCGTATTCTGAGGAATGAAGAGACTGAATGAGTGTGTCAACAACATCCTTAGAGTCCTTTATCTCAATGATCAATGAGATGGGCATCTCTAGGTCATAACAGCTCAGCAGACATCAATAGTTACAATCTGGTTCTTCCTTGTAGGGGTGTTTTAGTATGTTTTGTTGGGTTGTTTTTTCTAAAATTTTTCATTCAGGAAAAGATTGCCTGTCAGCTTACACCCTTCATACCCTCCTCTTGACATCATGTATCCAGAGGCTTCTCCCTACACTTACTACATGGCCCTGCAGTCTGAAGAGCCACAGGGAAGCACCCAGAACTAAGGGAACACTATGCTTAGTGATTCATTCCTGCAGCTGCTTTCCTAGGAGTCTGATTCAGACCATGAGAATGTGTTTGTCTTGCTTCAAAGAGACAGGCAACCTTTCCTAATACAGTCTTACTTCACTTCTCCAGTCTCCCTGCATCTTTCTTCACTATTTTTAATCCATGTAATCCTGTCTTCTGAACAAACTTTGTCAATACCTACAAAGCATTTGCTCACTCAGTGCCATGCCTCATTGTTTAAGATGAAATAAACTTAGGAATAGGTGGAAGGAGTCTGGAAACTTCAATCTTCCCCAGACCTCTAAACACAAAATTCAAAACTTTGATTCTGGGCCTTCTGGTTTAGGAAGTTCCCATTAAGACAAATTTCTTCAGACAGCTCCTGGAGCTAGGAGTGAGTAGACAATGACAAGAAAAATGTGACGGCTAGGCTAATGGCCTGCATTTTACTAAGCCATTCACTAAACTGTATGATCTCAGAAACAACATGCAGCATCTCTGTGCCCTGGTCTTCATGGTCACCCAGGTATAATGCTAGCATCTGACTTGCAGAATATACATGAGGCACAGAGTTGGAGCATGCTGAACACATCGTCGGGTGTTTCTATATAATCCATGCTTCTCAGAAGCCTACTGTGCCAGTCACCTCTCCATAGAAGCTAGAATAATTATTACCTGATACAACACCGTTACAGGGAGACAGGAACAAGACCCGGAAGAACCTGAGGTTTCTCTGGAGTTCCAGGTATCCATAGAGTCTTTCACCCCAGTCATCCTGAAACTTGCAGTCTCCACCTCCTGTGTCAATCGCAAGAACCTCCTGACCATGCTTTCTGAAAAGCATTTCCCAGTCACTATGATAGAAGTCACAGCCCTCAATTGCCCCACCCCAAAATTGCACAAATCCTCAAGACAGAGGGGTATCCTCCCACCTCCTTCCAAGCCTGCTGAAGCACTGTCTTTGGCTAACTCTGTCTTTCGCTTCCAGATGCTGCCTCCCTGATACACAGGAAACTATGGAATACACCCACCCACCTTTTACACACACACACACAAACAAACAAACAAATACACACACACACGCGCGCACATGCACACATGCACACATGTGCGTATTTAAGCTCAGCTCTTTAGAAAGCAATCGTTCTTCACAGACTGGGAAAAGTAGGTGCAGTCCACTTAGGAGCACCCACATTCCTGACCACTTACTAACCATGTGGCTTCAGAGAAAGAACTTGCTTTTTCTGAGCTTGTTTCTAGCCTATGAAATCACTCCCACACCTGTTCTACTTGGAGGTGTGAGCAGCTTTGTGAGTGAATAGTGTGCATGGCATTTGGCACACTTTCTTAGTCTGTTTGGGGAGTCATAACAAAACACTGTGGCCTAGGTATCTAGGCCACACTGAACATTTATTTCCCACTATCTTAGAGGCTGGAATCACAGGAGGAAAGGGCCAGCAGAGTTGGCATTTTGAGAAGGTTCTGTGGCTGGTTTGTAGATGGCCACCCTCTTCCCATGTCCTCATGTGGCCTTTCCTCTGTGTACACCTCTTGTCTCTTCCTCACTATGTAAATGCACTAATCCTAGTGGGTTAGGTCCAGTTCTAGGGTTCCTAGAATGATGTCCTGTAACTTGTATTTGAACAGCTGAACTTGGGGTGCTAAACTAGAAGAGAGAGTTAAACTGAGTGCAGTGGGTTGGGTGAGAGCTGCTTGTCTACTTTCTGGGGTGATGTGTTTGTTTCACTAGATTCTACTTTAGGACAGAATTGATAGTGATTTAGCCAGCACAGACTATAAGCCAATTAAAGACCAGTATTCTTCATTAGCCAAAACAATACTTCAAATAGCGTTTACAATGGGGGAAATTACTAACCTACAATCAAACATTTAGAATTAGATCCTATCAAAAAAGTTAAGGGCAAAAGTTACTATTCACTACTCCATGTTAACCCTGTCAAGATGAGGCAAAGAATGCAATTAGCTGTGAAACTTGTGTGATAAACACTAGACTAATTTTAATGAATGAGATGGAATAAATGGTTTAAAGTGGTACTTTGGAGAAACACAAGTGATCTTCAAGGTTGGCATATCTGCCCAGGTGGCATAATCACTTGAAGGAGTGATGTTATTGAGGAATAAGAAGGGCAAGTATGGAGAACCAAAGTCAGAGTTATGCTTCCCATGCAGTCAGGAAGTAAACCACAGCACTAGTCTGATGAGAGAAGTCCTTCTGTATATTTGTTTCTCTTATTGGTTGATGAATAAAACACTGTTGGCCAATAAGGCAGAAAGATAGGCAGGACTAGGAGAGGAGGAGAATTCTGGGAAAGATAGGCAGAGAAAGCCCAACAGAGAGAGTTGCCATGCTAGCCACAGCCTCATGGCAATACATGGATTGATAGAAATGGGTTAATAATTAAGACAGGGCTAGCCAATAAAAATCCCTAGTCATCAGCCAACAATTCATAATTAATATAGTGTCTATGTGTTTATTTGAGGCCAAACAGCTGCAGGAAGCTCCAGCAACACTAGTCTTCATGAAAGGAATCCATCAGAAAGAATGATCCATCCAAGTGCTTGGAAAAGTGAAACTGAAATATGACAACCAGTGGTAGAGATCAGTCACAAACTTACACCAAAGCAAGATAATGATCTCTGTCCTAAAGCTATCAGCTCTAACATAGAGCTCATATTTGTACCTCTTCTTAAATGTCAACGAATATGGTCAACACTGTTTTAGCAGATTGCCTAGGAAGTTCCATACAGAGCAGATAAGGCTTCACAGTCCTATTCAGCTGGAAATAAAAACAGTCTTCTGGAATGGCAGAGCTAAGATAAGCCTCAGATGGGGATGATATCTGACGGGCCTAATCAAGTTGGCAAGCTAGCCTTGATTAGTCACTGCAGCCTTGGTCCAAAGAGACAACTTAAGTTTTGTATATACTAAGCCTTGCTTTGACTTATTCCTATGTTGTTTACCCAACATCTCAGCCATAGCTCCCTTATTGCAGTTCCCTCCTCTCTTATCCTTAAGCAGTATCATCAAGATAATATATTGTGATAAATTCTCTAAAACATACTCATCTTGGGGCTGGAGATGTAGTTCAGTTAGTAGAGAGCTTGTCTAACATGCACAAAGCCCAGGGTGTGGTGGCTCATGCCTGACGTTCTAACACTCAGGAGGTGGAAGCAGGATGATCAGAAGTTCAAGGTCATTCTCAGATACATGGCAAATGTGAGTCTAACTTGGGACATATGAGAACTTGTTTCAAAAATAAGTAATTCCAAGTTGATAGTTTAGTGATGTGTTAGGGTCATGTTCCAAAATAATTCACTCTAGGAAGCCGAGGCAGAGAGATTGCTCTGTGTCAATGGCAGCCTGGACTACATAATGAAATTTTGTCTCAAAAAAAAAAAAAGGTGAAAAAAAATCTCAAAAAGCATCTATAAAAATATAAGAATCAAATACATCTATCACTTTTCCTATCAATAGATGATGCAAGTGAAATTTTCAAACAGAAAAGAAAATAAAAACATACACAAATACAAAGACCCTTTTGTGAGTCTTTCCTTTTTAAGTAAAATGACAAATTCGGGGGTAAAAAAAATAGTTTTCTAAACGGGTTTGAAGAGAAAACTGGCAAGAGATAGAATGTCAGATGACGCTAGAAGAATGACAGTCACAATGGAGGAGACTATGACTGCACGAGTGTGGGTGGATCAGATCAGATGTTGACCTTTCACAGGTACCTAATGAAAACAGCTCCTGAGTAACCATAGTTAAAAGCAGCCTTTGAGGTCCCCTTGCACACTCCTGCCACTCTGAAGAACATGTTCTTGAGGCCATCTGCTACCAGACACAGAATGGCATGCTATAGATAGGGCTCTTGGCACCCCAAGACCATACCTCACTTCACGCCATCATTTCATGCCATCATATCATATGTCTTTATAATCTACCCTAAGAAAAAAAAGATCAATTTTGTATGGTGGGCTAGAATAGAAAAACTTTTATCATCAGAGATGCTATACCATTGATTAGATGTAGCACAGAATGAGAATCAGAAAATGTGCTAGGAAGATGGCTGTCAGCAAAGTGCTTTTCAGGCAAGCATGAAGAGGTGAGTCCAATTCCAAGAATTCATATGAAAAAAAACAATATAAAAAAACAAGAAGTAATGAGTTTATGATCCCAGAGCTGGGGATATGGAGAAAGACAGATTCCTTGGGCTTTTTAGTCCATACTACTTGGGAAGTTTCAGTTTAGTGAGAGACCCTGCCTCAAAAGGTAGATGGTTCCTAAAAGATAACACCTGAGATTGTCCTTTGTCTCCACAAGCGCATGAGCATGTGTGCACCCATGTTCACACACACACACACACACACACACACACACACACACACACACACGAAAAAAGTCAGCAAGGGCTGTATAGATGATCCAGTGGTAAGAGAAATTTGCTTTTGCTTTTTACATATAAGGAACAGAATTTTAACACCTGGCACCTACATTTTTAAAAAGTCAGACATGCTGTTTATAGCTGTAACCCTATCTAGCATTGCAGGATAGAGATAGGTACCTCCCAAGAACTCCCTGGCCAGGAAGCCTGGTCAAAAATGGTGAGCTTGCAGTTTGGTGAGAGACCATCTCAAGACAATAAGACAGAGTGTGACAGAGGCAGATACATGTCTTTTCCTTGTTCTGGCCTCTGAATTCAAGTGAATATGATAGGTGTCCAGATGCGTCAAATTCCTGCCACCTTAACTTCCCCACCATGACGTACTGTGATGTACTGAACTGTGAGCTAAAATAAACCCTTTCTCCAGTAAGTTCTTTTGTCAGGTCATTTTATCACAGCAACCAACAAAGGAATAAGAGCCTGGTGGATGATGGTTATAAAACAACATTAATGGTCTTAATGGCATTGAACCATATGTCTAAGCATGGATAATGTGGATAATACCATGTCTTCTATATTTACCACTGTTTTTTACATTTTACTATGTTTTATTACTTGAGAATTTCATACAGTACATTTTGATCATATTTATACCTCCCCCAGTTCTTCCCAGATCTACCCCCACCCAAGTCCATGTTGTCTGCCTGTTTCTTCTCTTTTCTCAACACATCTGATCCAGTTCGTATTGCTCAATTACTCAGGTGTGGGGCCTGCTCTAGAATATAGTAGCTTATTCCAGGTGGCATGCCATTAAAAAAAAAAAAACTTTCTTTCCTTCTCCCAGAAGCCATCAAATGCCAATAGCTTCTCAGCTGGTGTGTCTCCCTCCCTCCTCCATGCTGGGATTTTATCTGGCTTGGGTTTGCAAAAGGTCTTGTGACTGCTGTCACATTCTCTGTGTATTCACATGTCTTTCTGCCCTGTTGTACCCAGAAGACAGTTTCTTTAGCTTTTACAATCTTTCCACTCCCTCTTCAGCAAAAATCTATGAGCCTTGGCATGAGGTGTGGGGGATGTGACATAGATGTCCAAGTTAGGGCTGTGCACGCCAAAGTTCTCTGTTCTCTGCATATTGATCAGTTGTGGTTGTGTGTGTGTGTGTGTGTGTGTGTGTGTGTGTTAATTGTCATCTACTACAAGAATGTGCTTCTCTGATGAGGGTACATTGACAATAAATTATTAGGCATCATTTTAATATTTTGCCCACTTAGCAGACCTATTACTATTTACCACTTTAAAAAAATTTTTTTTTAATTTCATGAACTCAGTCAGTCAGAACTCAGTTCTGTAATCCCAGGACTCAAGAGGCTGAAGCATGCAGATTGCAGTAAGTTTGAAACTAGCCTTGGCTGGTAGCAAGACACTACCTCAAAATAAAACAAAATTTTACTTACGATGCTACCCCATTCAGTCATAAACAATTTGAGGATCTCCATCTTATATTCTGACCTCTAGTTTAGTGTTATGTATGTGACAGTCGTGATTTAAGCTAATCTAAGGTCAGTGAAGCCTATAATTTTAAGAAAATGATTATACACAAGGACAAATAAAGCAAAATTACCTATATCTGTAAAGTTGTAAAACATGAAAAGAATGAGGAGCAGGAAAAGCAATCACTAAGAAAGTAAGTAAATATAGACTTAGGGCATTCCATCAAATGGATTTTGGATCCAAGAGGAAGAAGCATGACCTTGAATAAGAGACCTCTGAACAATACAGGAAATAGGGATGAAATTAGATGAGAGGTACTGCATCAGTACTGACAAAAAAAATATTCCTGAAATTGAATTAAAAATAGGAATCGATTGAAATAGCAATCACATATTACTGGAGACCACGCCAAACATGGGCTGCAGTGCTAGCCTGTGGAAGAACTGACAAGTCTTGCTGAAGAAGACAAAAAGCAACATATGGAACAATACCAAAATATTCTCCCTAGGGACGCTGCCTCATCAGATGTCAAGAACAAGCTGGATGGAGCAAAGGAAGGTGACTATGACAGACCTAAGGCACTAACAGATCCAAGGGCAAAAGCTAGGGACTGAAACAAGCCCTGTCACTTGAGTAGATGATGCTGAGGATGAAAAGGGAGAATGTAGGTCATTCCCTGATGTCTGTTGAATCTGCCTTGGAAGTGTGAGAACTCATGCAAAAAAGAAACCTGAGCATGATGTGTGCTTGTAATTCCCGCACTGGAAGTGATGTGGCTAAAGCAGCTCCATTTATGCTAGACATCCATCTTGGTACCCATAAGCCATTTGTCCCTGACTCCAATCTCTGGAAGATAAAAGTTTCAGTAACTCTGACTCAGTAGCCCCAGCAAAAAAATGTACAGTCGTGGCTATCTACTTATGATGCGACCAAGTACAATGCTGCTCTGGTTCTATAACTTGCTTATGCCATACCCTAAAATTGTTTTGAGTTGCTTAACCACTTAATTTGGCAAAAACAGAACAGTTTTTGCTTGTTTGTGTAGATATTGAAGGTCTTCATGTGAATTTTCACCTTTAAAATTCTTTCCCCAGATCCCTCCTTCATAGTAATCACAAATTTGGCTCAGAGATTGTTCATCCTGCTGGCAGTTAATCAATGAATCTTTTAAATATAATTGGGTTGAGTCTGTGGTCTTTCCCCAGGGGTCACAAACTCCATAAATCTGAAAGAATGTTCAGAATTAGAGATGGTATGATTCAGAATGACTTTTTATTTAAAGTACTTTAAAATATTCTAGTTAATTCATACTTACATACCTTAACCTGATAGTTCCATATAATGTATTGTTGAAAATCTGTGGGCAATTGAGGTTTGGTGGCTTGGTAGCTAACCAGCCAAACCTACCTGGAGAGAGCTCCAACTTAGTCAATGACTTCTGAAGAGTGACTCCTGAGGTTGACCTCTGACCTCCACATGTGCATGCTCATACATGCATGCACATCTATACCCCTAAACACACATGAACAAACTCACATACACCCAGTAATAATAATAACAATACAATGAGATAAAGAAGGGATTAGTTCCTGTCATCATTACCAGGGCAACCTGGAAAAGACTGCCATGTCTATGGGGCAGTAAAGGTCATGGAGGTGAACCACTCCAGAGACAGTGCCAGGGAACAGTGTCTGCTTTATTGAACACAAACAGCTACTTACATAGTGGAAGCCTGTCAACTGTGACCGGTTAGCACATTATCTCCAATTGGACAGTGCGCACTCGTATCACCACTGTGTCTATGAGGAAAAAGCACAATAAAGGAGATGTACAGAGTACGGATTCATCCGCAGGCCAGCTACCAGCTGCTCAATGCTACTTCAGAATTCAGTGTTCTGGCTTCTAGGGCATAATGTGCCATGCTTCTTGTTTAGAAGTGTGGTGTGCCAGGTAGGCTGGCCACCAGGTCATGCCTGCTTTTTCTCCTACAAGTTCCCACTTGGAAATGCCTGAGATTCATTTCCCTGGGTAGAGCTGGCCTATTCCCCTGTCTCAATCCCCATGATTACAGAGATTAAATCATGGATTTGCATCCTTGGTACTTAGCTCAATTCCTAATGTATCCTAAGTACACCAAGTATGTTCTTAAATGGATAGGTGAAGACCGAGCTGTTGCCTTTTGTGATCCAGATGTGAGTCAGACTACACTCATTCAACACTGCAGCTCAGTCACTTTGGTAAGATGATGGCAGTGAGAGTGCCTGCCTCAGAAGCTAATGAAGATGACGTAACTCAGAATGTTAAAAACATTTAGATCCCTAGCACACTTTTATAAGCACTGCCTATTATTTGCATCAGTTGTTTCCAATGTCTTAGTTTCACTTTTAAAACAATTTAGTAAACAAAATAGTGGGTTTTATTGTGACATTTTCATGCATATTTATCATTGTAATTCGTTCATATCCACTCTCCCACTATCCTTTCCTTGGCTCCCCATCCCCCCAGTGCTTCCCTTCTTTTCCCAAATAGTCACCCTTCTGCTATCAGTGTAGATGTGAGGGATAGGAGGCATATAAATCTAGTTACTTCCCTTTATTTTGCTAAACAGAGAAGATAAAAGTAAAAGCATTCTTAAATATAAAAATGTAAAACAGTAACAGTTGCCACCTGACAGTCAAACCTCAATTTCTCATAAATTTGTAGTGATATATTATATGGAGCTGGAAGGCTTTTAAGACATTTAAGTATAAACTAAAACATTTTAATGTGCTTGAAATTAAAAAAAAAAAACCTTATGAGGCACACCATCTCTAATTCTCAACATTCTTTTCATAATAAAGAAAAGATTTTAAATCTCTCATTGTGTTCCAGATTCATTGTTAGGATCAAAGGTTATTACTCCTTCAGCCTTCAGGCAACATGTTTTTTTCAGCACCATTTTGCGGTGTACCTGAATGGCAAGGGGTGGAACACTTGAGAAGGTCAGGAGGCATCTGGTACCTTTGAATTTTACTCTGAGTGGATGCAAAAGTGTCAGAGGGTTTTGTGCTGAGGAGCAATAGGGTCTGAAGGACATTTTGAAAGATCTCTCTGCCTGGAGACTGTACCGTGAATTTTGAAGGACTCCTGGTGGTAGAAGAAGAAGACCTCTGAGGAGGCTGTGTCAGGAAATGATCCCATCCTGAACCAAGATTCCAGATGCACTGGAAACAGAGTCAAAGCATTCTGCTGATGGGCAGGGTATGCTAAGCATGGTAGGCACTTCATCTGTTCTTGTGGAAGACATACAGAAACTTGCTTTCCTGAAATTCCTTCACGCCAGCCTGCCTTTGTCTTTGCTGCTGTTTTGTGGGGGGGGGGTTGTTGTTGTTGTTGTTTGTTTATTTGTTTGTTTTTTTGTGCCCACCCCCGTGTGATTAAGGCAGAATAAAGACCAAGAAGGTATGTAATGACCTAGATCACATGAATGTGTGTAGAATTCACAGTTCTGTGTCTAATCTTGGCTCTGAGCCTTAGATTCCTTTATCACCTACTAAGAAAATAACTATCTCTGCAGTCTGTGGTGCCTCCTCCAGGAACTTCTCAGAGAGTCTGATGGGCAGAAGGGTTCCTAGTTGCCAGCCTATTTGGAAAGAAGGTTTGGTTGGATGTAGGGATTTGATGATTTTAGAATTTTAAAATTGATTTGCTTAGTTTCCATTGAAGTCCAGAAGTTTCCAGAAACATTATTCTTTCTGCATTTAAAAAATTGTCTTTTCAGATTCATTTCATCATGCCAGTCTTTGGTGTTTTCTCATCATACTGGACTAACAACCATCTAACTTAACTAGTTTGGGTTGATGAAGGGCAAAGAGGGGAGTCACAGCAGAGGAGACAAGTCCTTTCAGGAGCTAGTGCACCAGAAGGTGAAAAGAGTTTTAACCCCTGCTTTGTGGCCCTCAGAAAACCATTCAACTTCTGTGTTGTTTCCCAACTCTGAAGTGATAACAATTTCTCACCTTACAGAATGTTAAGCTAATGGCTGATAAGCACCTGCAACATTGAGTGATACACTGAGCCCCAAGACAAGAGATCCTTCCGTCTTCTTGTTTAAATATAAAACTCAACTCTACTTTGAAAAAACTGGAGGCTGGGAAGATGGCACCACACAAGCATGAAGATCAGAGTTCAGATAGCAAACTGTCTTGGTACCACATGTAAACTAAGAAGGTAGAGACAGGATTTCTTGTCTTGGATGTTTTAGCTTGTCATTCTAGCTAAATGACAAGCTCCAGTTTCAATGAGAGACTGTGCATCAAAAAATACTGTGGTGATTACCTAAAGAAGACACCCAATGTCAATCTCTGATCACACACACACACACACACACACACACACACACACACACACACAAAGAATTTTTAAAATGCTAAGTATTTTAAATCACTCTGATGCTTTCAAGGAAGCCTGTTTAACAGAAAAAAATCTGTTCCCTATTTGATATGGTTTGGCTTAAGTAATGTGCCTTTTAATTACCATGCCTTTAAATTTCAAATCACAATGAACTTCCCAAATCAAGGAACTGCTCATTTTTCAGCATTATTGAGGAAATATTTTGTGAAACTGTCTTCATATGTCTGTCAGATTCAGATTAGAATATGTACTTCGTACAGGCAGGGAGGGGAAAGGTAGTTAGGAGAAAGAAAAGGAGGGAGGAAGTCATGAGGGACCAGGAAGATTGAGTTAGGGGGAAAATGGAAGAGAACAAGAAATAAGATACCTTAATAGAGGGAGCCATTATAGGTTTAAAGAGAAATTTGGCACTAGGGAAATGCCCAGATCTACAAGGATGACCCCAACTAACAATCTAAGCAATAGTGGAGAGGCCACCTTAAATGCCCTTCCCCTATAATGAGATTGATGGCTACCCTATATGTCACCATAGAACCTGCATCCAATAACTGATGGAAGCAGAAGACCCACAGCTAAGCACTAAGCCCAACTCCTGAAATCCACTTGTAGAGAAGGAGAAGTGATGAGCAAAGGGGTCAAGACCAGGCTGGAGAAGCCCACAGAATTAGCTGACCTGAACAAGGGGAGCTCATGGACCCCAAACTGACAACTCAAAAACCATCATAGGACAGAACTAGGCCCCCTGAATGTGGGTGTCAGTTAGGAGGACTGGGAAGTCTATGGGGCCTCTCGTAATGGAACATTTATCCCTAGTGTGCGAATAGGCATTAGGAGCCCATTCCCTATGGAGGACTACTGTCTCAGGCTAGACACATGGGGGAGGGCCTAGGCCCTGCCCAAAATGATGTGACAGACTTTGGTGATCCCCCATGGAAGGCCTCACCCTTTCTATGGAGCAGAAGAGGAATGGGATGTAGGTCGGTGAGGGAGGATGGACCAGGAGAGGGAACTGGGATTTATATGTTCAGAAGTAAGAGGTTGTGGGGAACATGCTTGGTGACACTGCTCTTGTGACCATCTCCCTGCCAAGGATTTTATCTGGAAAAAGCACACTTAGGAACCAGCAGTGCTGTTCACTGCTTCCCCATGTACTTCCTCCTGTACCTGGGAAATAGCAGTGCTACAATGCTTCCCCGTGTACTTCCTCCTGTAATTATTGCAAGGCATCAACAGGAGTCAGAGCAGAGCTAGCCCCAACCCCACTCAGTTGTTGCAGGGCTCTGCACAGTGTCACCTCTGCTTTTGTCTTCTTCTTTTAAAACAATGCAATGTTTTAATGGATGTTTTCACGTTGTGCCTAGGATTCCAGAAGCACTGGCTTTTGTTTCGCTTTTCCTCTGTACCTAATATGTCCTTTAATAATGAGTTTAATTCAGTGAACAAAATGTTGGATCTTATTAAAATATTTTCATGCATGATTTCTGCAACATTTACCTTTCATTGCCCTCTTTTTTTTCTCCCACTGGCCATCTTTCAAACAACACATCTTCTAAGTGCACATTTTAAATCTAGATTCCACCCATGAAGGAAGATGACTTGTGATACCAGCCTTTCTGAGTCTCACCTATTTCACTCCCAATTAGGCTCTATAATCATCCACATCATTCACAGTGCATCTCTCATCATTTCACATTGTCAGTACATCTAAACCAATGCCACCTGTATTAGCTCCAAATGAAGAGCACCTGATAAGCCACTTGCTAGGGTCTTCTATGCGTACATGGTCCTACACGCCTTCATCTGTGATCAGCTGATTTTAATGGTGACCATCAGTGAAAGTCCTTATCTATCTGTCTCCATAGTCTGCATGGAAACAGATCAGGGAAGCAGGATGAGGGGTGAGAAAGCATCCATGAGGTTCACTTCCTTCCCAAAGTCCTCCCTACCCAGGTTTTATTGATATCTTCTTGCTGAACTAAAGGACCACACAGTGAGAAATAAAAAAGGAGAGCATCATTTTCTTTGTATATGAATTTGTCAGATATATGTCTGTTCCCTGCCTCTAAACTTTGAAGTGTTCTGGTGATTTTTACAGATGTAAGCAAAAATTTATTCATTTTATTTGGAGTCAATAGAATGAGGTAAGGGAGATAGACAAAAGAAGGTGATGTTAAGATAAATGTGGCCAAGGACAAGGAGTATATGTATGCCATGTTATGATGAAACCCATTATTTGTCTAATGAACATATTCTTTCCTCTCTCCCCTCCACCCCCCCGTGTGTGTGTGTGTGTGTGTGTGTGTGTGTGTGTGTGTGTGTGTGTTTGATTTTTGGAGGAAGGAAAAGATCCCCAGTGCTTCCTGAATTCTAGTTATGAAATAATACAAAAGCATTCATATTATCAAAGAAAGAATTCAGAGACTGCAATGATATGGAAACTAATGAAAGAGATTGCCCTGTATTTCCAAGTAAGCCCAGCAACTGTCTCTGCACATGAAGCCACAAGTCTGGCTGCAACATAAGGCCTGGATTATGTCTGACCCATACAAATGGCTCTCACATTCTGGAGGTCTTTGGCCAGTATCGGGGGTTCCAGAACAGAATTTGTACATCTTTGTGGTATGAAACCAAGTGCTATATAGTCTTGTTTTGTTTATTTTATATTTTATCTGAAATTAGCAGTAATCCTTTAAACCCTATTAGAAATGGTGTTTTCTCCTAGAAACATCCTGGTCCAAAGGGGAAATTCATATCAGCATTCCCCATGGGATGGGCTTGTTCTGAGTGTTCACCTAAAGACATCACAATTCTCCTCAGCTGTCATGCTCCTGTTTTAGTCACAACCTTTATGGAAATGAAAAAAGGAATTAACTCTACCTGCTCATAGCCAAGGTCAGAATCTGGCACTGATTCTGGCAGTGTGTGGAGCCCATGTGGCCCCTTCATTGTTCTACTGCAAGTTAAAAAGGAGTCTTGCTTCTCCCATGTTAGTCCCCAGAAAATGGCTTGTTTTTAGTCTTGTTCTTCACCTATAATTCTATCAAACTGAAGGGAAAGCTCCTGTGTTGTGTAAACAGGGTGAAGGCCAGTTCTGTCATTGAACAGCTAGATTTCCAGGGCTGTTTGTTCAACTTTGAGTTACTTCTTTCCCTTTGCAAAATCCCCAGGTTCATTGTCCTATTTCTTAGAAATGTCACCTCCCTCCTTTGTATTTCTTCCCCTGTTCTTGAACTTGTTAAGGAGACACCTTGCCTTGCTTGGGAGCCAGGAAATAGCTACAGGGCCATTATGTCAGTTTCATAATCTTGACATCTGTCAGTCCACAAAAAAGTGTTAGTGAATCTGCTCTGGTTTATTTTGGCTCAGTTTGGGATCTGGCTCCCATACTGGAGGGCTGGGCACAGGTGGACCAAAGGTTAAGAGTACTTGGCAAGTTCACTCAGAAGTAAGTCTTTGCCTTGGATTATTCATATTTACCTCAAGCATGCTCTTCCACGGAAAAGGATTTTTGTCAGTAAGGGTCAGGTCAGCTCATAAAGAGACCCACTAGGGAGGGCAAGATTTGTATACCTTGACAATGGAAGAAGAAACAAGTTACTCCATCATTAAATGCCCAATGAACACAGAAGTCCCTGCCATGACACCCAAGTGTCTGCTCTATTTGACATCAGCTTATCCCCACACTGCTTACCTCACAAATATGTACACAACACTAAGCATTCCCTAAAACACCCATACTTGCCTGCCTCAGGCAACCAAACTTGTGTAGTGCTTGTTACCCTGAATCCCAAGTGAAATTGTCCTTCTATTTTTTAACATATAAGATACACGTGCCATGCATGTCTGTCATTGCATTTTGATCATGGACCTTTGGTTAGGATGGATGTATCTTAGGTTCATGATGGCACTGCACTACAGAGTTTGACTCCATAGAAATTAGAAGCAGCCCACCAGACAGCACCAAGTGACGGGAAGTATTTCACAAACTCTTCTAAGTGGTAATTCTGAGAGCCTTTTCCTGTGGCCCTCATTCTGTAGTTCATAGAAGTAGTTACAGGACACATCTCTGGAGGCTCTGGTAATGCCCAGCTCCAGTTGTTTGTGGAAATTAGCATCAGAAAGGAATCCCTATACATTCTGCCCTTGTTGGTGAAGTGTAGCTAATACGGGGTCACAGAACAATTATTTGTCACTACTTTCTGCTCCTTTACCATATCCTTCTGTGCTTCTGTGTTTCAAAGCCCTTGGGAGGGTTCCAGATGGATGCACCCTTACATCACATTCCTCTGTGTCCTGAATAGTGAGATTATTATCAGGCACACCCACCTGCCTTTGCACTTCCTTCCTGCTCAGTTTAAATCAACAGTGAGCTGTTGTTCTTTTGACTGAGAGCCAGTCTGTACAAAGAAGGCAGGAAGATTGCTTCTATCTATATGCAAATAGGCTAAGTATTTGCCAATCTCCCAGAAAGTTCCTTTTTAACCAAATGACTTATACTTCTGTTTCTTCATGTATAAAATTAATGGTGAGGGGATGAATAACCTGAGTGCCTTTCTGGTACTGTAATTCCACATATGGTCACTAGGGAGGACATGATTTGCACACAGTAGACAGTGGGAAAAGAAACAAGCCACACAATTGTTAACTGGTTTGTTTTCATGACTTAAAGAAATTAGAGAGCAGATTTTGCTGAAGACTCTGAGCATGGGCTGGAGTGCAAGGAAGAAATTACGTTCTGCCTTAAACTGCCATAATGAATTAAGTGTGTTCCCCATCAGCAATGTTTTGTCTAGGTAGGATAAAATATAAATCACATAAAATTCTGGCTGCCCCTTGTGATACTCGGCAGACTTTCAGGCTTCATGGGCTCTGGGTGCCACCACGTTCCACCTTTTTTGCAGACCAACAGAGACAGCTCTTTCCCTATCCCCCCCTTTTTTTCTTATTCTTTCTTCCAATGAAGATATTAAAACACAACTTTTTATAGTATTCTGTAGTCCTTTGGCAAGCAGATAACACTTTCCTGCTGTGCTCTCGGCCGCATGAGGAACACAGTGAGGCAAATCAAAGGATAGTTTTGGTATTGCTGTCCAAAAGAATATTATTCTTATTTGAAAGAAAATTACTCATTTAGTGGCATTTCTTGACTATATTTTCTATGTGCAGAGGAACTCTAAGAGAAGCACAGATGAACAAACTCTAATTCTGGACCTCAGAGCTCTTAGGTTTCCAATTTCAGGTCATTAAGTCAGCTTAGCATATAGAGAAGGGCATGGGTATTTAGGAAAAGATGGAAAACATCAAAAGGAGGCTGGAAAAGTAGCTTATCAGCTAAGAGTACTGTCTGCTGTTACACAGGACCTACCCCATGGACTGTGCAACACATGGAACAGCTCACAACCACCTATAATTCCAGCTCCAGGGGATCCGAAGCCCTCTTCTAGCCTCCACAAGCACTGAACTCTTGTGCATATACTCACACATAAACATATTGACATCATTTAAAAATGTACTAAACTAAAGATTGGAAGAACATCCCACAGTATAGAATTATACCACATAAAATGTATTCTCAGGTGAGTATATATAAATGTATTGGGGTCAGAATGTGAAGTGTATTTCTTTCTATATGATATACTTGGATATTTAGATGCCCACTGATACACAAAAATAAGGGAGCACTGAGATCAAAATCACTCTCGTTCAAGTTTCAAGAACTTGAAGGGATAAAAAGGAATGGAAAATTAACTTGGTATCAATTAGGTAAGCTTGAATTACTCAAATTACTAAACCAGGTACTACTGTGTGTTTTAACCCATTTTTATTTTGAGTTGATGGAGATGTATTCAAGGATTAGCAAAGATGAAAAGTAGAAGATGTAGCTCAGCTGGCAGTATTTGTCTTGCATGTATGCAGCTGTGGATTTGATTCCTAGCACTGCAGATGGGGCAAGATGTAAATGTGAATGGAGATGATGCTGTGTGTGATAGGAAAGATGGTGTCTTATAGTTGAAGTTGCTGCACAGTCCACTCAGTCTCCTGTGTCACCTCCCCACTGACTTTACATAAAAGAATCTTGTTGACCAGTTCCTCATCCAGCAAGTCCTCAAGTGAGAAGGGAAACAGCAAGGCATCAAGAAATAGTATTGCTTTAAATCTGTTTCTCATAGCTGTTTCCAAAACAAAAACTTATCCTCAGAACAAGAAGGTAGCACTGTAGAGGATGTGTACTTTTCACCATTCTGTTACATAATCCAGCAGAGAAGCCTGGACCTGTGCTTGCTGAAATATGCCATAACAAATCTTTCTATCTTTCTTTTTAAGCAAGCAGAGTATAAATGAATTTCAATATATAAAAGTATAAAAGACATTTGTTTGTTTTTCTCCTTGGCTATAGAGATACTATAGAAGACCTGCTGTCTTTGCTATCATAGTCTCCTATGAGGGAGAGAAAAAGATCCAAATGTATCCCCACCATCCCTCTATATAACCCTTAAACCTCATTTTCACTCAAAAATAAACCCTAGGAGGTCCTGGAACATTGTTGAAATGTGTAGGAGTCAATGATCAAAGAATGTTTCCTTCAGACATGAGAGGGTGGTATGGGAAATCTTTTGATTACACAGCCACCATGTTTTCCTGGTGTTAGAAGTACGTGACAGAGCTGTATAGATAGCTCAGGTGTTAAAGTGCTTGCCTCGAAAGAATTAGGACCTGACTTTGTATCTTAGAACTCATGTACAAAAAACTGTGATGCTGTGCACCTGTAACTCCACCCCTGGATAGGTGAAGACAGAAGGATCTCTGGAACTTGATGATAGCCAGTCTAACTAAATCAGTGAGCTCTGGGTTCATTGATGAACCTTCCTCAAAAAATAAGATGAAGAGGGATAAGAGGGACTCAACATTGACCTCTGGCTTCCATGCCCTCTAGAACATGTACACACACATACATCATACCACACAAACACTCAGGCAAAGAGAGAAATACATAACAAACTAGGTTGTGAGAGAAATAAATGGAACATTTGATCTTGTGCTTCAAAGATCACCCATGCTAGTTATGCCAATTTGAGAATATTTGTTGCCCCTCTTAATCTATGAAGCAGGAACAATGGGTCTTACTTTTCTTACATTCTATGCTTGATTTAGGGCCAATGAAATTATACAGTAACACATCCTTATTGACAGGTCAAGAGACCCAGAGAAATGTTTGTATTAGTTCTTTGTTGCTCTGATAGAATACCATGACCAAAAGTGACTTAAGAAAGAGTTTACTTGGGATATGATTCTGGAAGGAAAGGTATGGCATTGTTGTAGAACTTCAGATCAGAGAGATCCCATTTTCATCTGTATTAAGGAAGTAAGAGGAGAGGAAGAACAGGAAGTGAAAAGAGGCTATAAATCCTCAAAGCCCATCCCCTAGTGATGTACTTCCTTCAGCAAGGCCTCCACCTCCCAAAGGTTCAATAGGGAGGTTCAACAATTAGGCACCAAGTGTATCCAAATAATCAAGTCTATAAGAGACATCTCTTTCCCATAATATCCAAGCATCACAAAATTAGAGCAAGGTTATGGAAATTATGAAATTGAGCCTTTTAACCTAGATCTTCCTGTACTTGAAATTCCTGAGATGGTTCTAATACATTCTCACTCTTTCCTCTCATTCCTGCTGGAACCAAAAATACTTGACTTGTCTGTTATGAGTACTTTCCCATCATCCTGGTCATAGAGCTGTGTCAGTCCCAAATAACACACAGAGACATTGTATTAATTATGACTTTATCTTACCGGAGAGAAGGTCCAGACCTCTTCTCTAATGTCCTACATCTTGACTCCTCTTACTACATCTCCCAGAATCCTAATTGTCTCCTAGCCCCACCTATCTTGCCTTCCTATTTGCCAACAATGCTTTACTCATTAACCAATAAGAGAAACATATTTACAGAATGACATCTCCCATGACTTGTCTTAGTTGCTTTTCTATTACTGTAACAAAACACCATGACTAAGACAGCTTACTAAAAGGAGGCATTTAAATGGTCTTATAGTTTCAGAGGGTTAGAGTCCATGATGGTAAACCAAAGACATAGTGACAGGAAGAGCTGAGAGCTCTTATCTTGATCTTCAGGCTGGAGACAGAGGGTGTGAGCATAATGGGAATGGCAGGATTCTTTTGAAACCTTAAAACTTTCCCCTAGTGCCATACATCCTCCAACAATGACACACCTCCTAATCCTTCCCAAACAGTTCCAACTGGAGACCAAATATTTAAGTTTATGGGGTCCAATCTCATTCAAACCACCATAAGACTTTCATTGCCATCTATCTTCATAAACATGTTGGTTATAATGTGTTATATAAATTGTAATCCCAATATCAAGAAACCCAAGGTGAGATCTATGTGACAGATAAGAACTTGAATTCCAAGAAAACAGCTTAATCCTTAAATTGACAACAATGCAATGGTAATCCATCCCAGTGCTTCTGTGTATTGCTTAACCACAGCAGTTAGTTTTCTCTGGAACAGATTTCTCTTTGTTTCTGGGTTATGCTCTCATGCCAATGTCTGACGTTTCAGCAACATCACACCATTGCTTTGAAACTAACTATGTAAATGGTTTAAGATATTCAAGGACCTAATAGAGGGAGCCATTATAGGTTTAAAGAGAAATCTGGCACTAGGGAAATGTCCAGAGATATACAAGGATAACCCTAACTAAGAATCTAAGCAATAGTAGAAATGCTATCTTAAATGTCCTTTCCCTATAATGAGATTGATGACTACTTTATATGCCATCCTAGAGCCTTCATCCAGTAACTGATGGAAGCAGAAGCAGATACCCACAGCTAAGTACTGAGCTGAACTCCTGGAAGCCACTTGTAGAGAGGAAGGAATGATAAGCAAAGGGGTCAAGACCAGGCAGAGAAACCCACAGAATCAGCTGACCTGAACAAGGGGAAGCTCATGGACCCCAGACTGACAGCTCAAAAACCATCATAGGATGGAACTAGGCTCTCTAAATGTGGGTGTCAGTTAGGAGGACTGGGCAGTCTATGGGGCCTCTGATAGTGGGACAGAATTTATTCCTAGTGTATGAATGGGCATTGGGAGCCCATTCCACATAGAGGGATACTCTTTCATCCTATACATATGGAGGAGGGCCTAAGCCCTGCCCAAAATTATGTGACAGACTTTTGTGATCCCCCATGGAAGGCGTCACCCTTTCTATGGAGCAGAAGGAGGATGGGACGGGAGTTGGTGGGGGGCGTGGGAGAATAGGAGAGAGAGGGAGCTGGGATTGATATATAAATAAGATTGTTTCTAATTTAAATAAAAAAGGAAAAATATTCAAGTACCATGATAAGAAATATCCAGGATTCAGTTGTTCATATCTACTATCCTTTAAACCAGTGGTTTTCAACCTGTGGAACACAACTCCTCTGGGGGTTGAATGACCCTTTCACAGAAGTTATGTAAAACCATCAGAAAACTCAGGTATTTACATTATAATTCATAACAGTAGCAAAATTACATTTATAAAATAGCAATGAAAATAATTGTATGGTTGAGACTCACCCACAACATCAAGAACTATATTAAAGGAAGGTTGAGAAGCATTGCTTTAAACAGAAAGTGATGGGTAGAATGGCATTCAAAGAAAGTGGCCAGTAACCCAAACACTTTGAGGAGTTTGGTATTCTATTCCATAGAGAACTGAAGTGAACAATTCTACATGTCTAAAAGCTCCACTCTGAGCTGGAGTATCAACAGAGAGAGAGGAGGAAATAAAGATAATGGTAAGCTCAGTGCTCAGATCTCCATTCATACAGCAGGACTGTAGTTCACCATTGCAGAATACAGAAAACTCCTGTTTAAATTATTGGTAAAGTGTGTGTGTGTGTGTGTGTGTGTGTGTGTGTGTGTGTGTGTGTACATATATGTGTGGAGGACAGAGGTTAACACCTGATCTCCACCTCAATCATTCTCTCCCTTATATTTTGAGACATGATCACCCACTGAACCCAGTGCTTGTTGATTCTCTAGACTCTATAATCTCTGAAGATTCACCTGTCTCCATTTACCCTGTGCTAGAGTTACATATATGTGAGACCACCCTGTTTTTTCACATGAATACTAAGCATCTAAACACAAGTCCTCAAAGTTTTGCAGTAGGTACTTTACCAATTGAGCCATCTCCCCAACCCCTAAATTCTACTTATATTTCATCTTCACAGTAATGTATTCACATGCATAAATAATGTAGTCACATAGATACTTCCTCTAAAACCTTCAATCAAGAGACATAGCTCTGGTGTGTCCCTTGACCAACACTCAACCATCACCTCCACCCCCCCAAGGCAATCACAATCAACAGTTTGGAATATATTCATCCAGATGGTTGTCTATAAAAGCCCTCACACATTATGTTTGTGCTCAGGAATGTATAGGTTTGCATAGAGTGTCAGCTGTTTTGATATCCTATTACAGACATTAAGAAGTCAATTACCTTAGGACACCTTATAAATTAGAGTACTCACCCCATTAACCTGATTTCTATGCCCCATAACTCATTTGAGAGCCAATCACTGGCCTGAAGCACTTTATTCTCCACACTGCATTGATTTTGTATCCTTAATCACCCCCAAAGAAACACTGAGGTTGCAATTTCAAATTAACTCTTAGCAGACTCAAGTTTGGAGAGAAGTAATGACTACTACACAAAGGACAATTCCAACTCTGAAAACCAGTAAATAATTTTTTATGTTGAAACATGGTTTGAAAGAATTACTTGGCAGAAGTTGTAGATGTCATTGTTCTATGGAAGGGATTAGAATTAGAATTGGTACTTAACAAAATTCACACTTATTCTGGGATAAAGAGAAAAGGGTTATTGAAAGTCTAATTTTTTAAGATTTTATTTTAATTATGTGTGAGGGTATGTACATGTGTATGCAGGTGCCTGAAGAGCCCCAAAGAGAACATCATATCCTCTAGAACTAAATTATACACAGTTGTAAGTCCCACTCTACAAGGATGCTGAGAATTTAACTCCATTCCCTTGTAAGAATAGTATGTTCTCTTTGGCCCCTGATTTTTAAAAGATAAATCAGCTTGGGGCAATGATTCAGAGGGTGGGGGTAGATAAGAGGTTTACTGTGTAAGCATGAAACCCTGAGTTATGTTACCAGGCACCCATGTAAAAAAAAAAAAAAAAAAAAAAAAAAAAAAAACAGAAAGTTACTCATGTAGTCCCAGGACTGGAAGGGCAAAGACAAAAGGGTCCCTTAGGCTCCCAGGCTAGCCCACCCAGCTGAATAGCTGAGCACAATGTTCAGTAATTTCAGAGAGTTTGTCTCAAAAAAGATGTAAAGCAATTAGTAAGACATCTGATTTCACCCTCCTGCCTTCACACACACGAACATGAACACACAGAGAGACAAATAAAATAATAAAAACTAAATCATATCAAATCTTTAAGACAATATAATCTCATTTTTTTACATTTGTATATGTTTCCAATAAATTACATTTGTCAGAATAACAAAAAGAATAACCAGGTGATTTTTTTCCCTAAGTGTCTGAAACTAATTTATAATATGGTGCTGAGAAAGTGAAGCACTGTTTCTTTTGTATTTATCTATTTCTTCGTAATTAATACTCATCATTATCACCCTGGAATATAGAGTGTTTGTCTCTTGATGCATGGTGCACATGTGGGCAGCAGCAGAAGCTGTAAAGCTCCATGACGTTAGGCCATTTACAAAGCCCCAGCAAGCACAGCATGTTTTCCCTAGGCCACCCACCCACATTGTGCTTCAAAGACATGCTGACTTCACTGTAAAGTTGATCTGAGGTGATAAGGAGGATATGCTCCTTGGTCACGAGCATAAACTGAAAATGTCTAGTATCTGCTTTAACTGATCCTTGAGAATGAGAATGCCTTCAGATACAGAGGATGATGCTGACACTTAACTCTGCTTGTTCTCTTGGAATTGAAATCTCTTCAAATTGTATAAACATAGCATGATAGTTATTGGCCCTTGGGGGAAGATTGCTAGAACTTTCAGAATGACTGAGCTGGTTTGTTCTAGAGATGGATAGAGAAGAAATGTGAACTCAGCAGAGCAGGTCTCAACCTGATGCCGCATTTCGTTCAAGTAAAATTACAGTCATTTCCTGTGATATGTAGGTCTCACGGTACAACTGTATTGTGTGCAGATTCACACACATGCTGTGGCCTCAAAGGAGAAGAGCTTGTTTTGTTTGTTTATATCTGATTTGGGATTTTTTTCCTGATGTTTTTTGATTTTGAGACATGGTCTCGCTCTGTAGACCAGACTGTCCTTGAACTTGCAATAATATGGATGCTTCAGCCTCACACCTGTTGCTACTTTTCATTAGACCCACTGGGCTTCTGCTAATTATTTTTCTTCTCCTTGCTGTGACAAATAAGTAACAAAAGAAACTTATATAAGAGTTTAGTTTAGTTTAGTTTAGTTAGGTAGTTTGTTCACAGTTGTGGAGAAAGCAAGTTAGTGGGAGAAACTCAACCTCTAGAGGAGGAACTTCAGGCAGCTGGTCACATTTTGCATTTGCAGTCAGGAAATAGAGAGGGAGGAGCATGAGGCAGATGGTCACATTCCAACCACAGTCAGGAAGCAGACAAATGCTGATGCTCAATTTCTTTTCTTTTCTATTCTTTTTTTTTTTTTTTCCATTCAGTCCAGAACCCAAGTCCATGGGGTATGCTACCCATATTCAGGGCAGGTCTTTTCTCTAGTCCTGAAACATTCTCACAGGTACACCTAGAGGTATATCAAGTGATTCCAAATCTAGTCAGAGTGACAAGAAAGTTTAACCATTACTAGATTTGATATTTGTTGTTGATTTTGGCTTTTGTTATTTTGTGTTTTGTTTTGTTTTGTTTTTGGCATATTTTTTTATTTCCATAAAAATAAATGCTTAGTCTATAGGACTTAGTATCTTAAATCCATTGTGATTTAACTTAGAAATTGAATTTCATGCATCAGGTACCTTGTGCCTGACTCAACTTACCTCATTGCTATTTGGAATTGACTGTGACTCTCAATCAGCAGCTTTCCAAACACCGGCCAAATACACACACTGGAAACAAAGGATCCCCACACTCAGGAGGCCTAGGCAGAAGAACTTCAAATTCCTATAGCCTGGGCTATAGGATGTCTCTAAACACACACACACACACACACACACACACACACACACACAAGAAAGAAAGAAAGAAGGGAGGGAGGGAGGGAAGGAAGGGAGGGAGACAGACAAAAGAGATAGCCAATTTGAAGTGTCAAAAATTATGATATCATACTCAAGAATCCTTGAATCTGTATTGTCATGGCTATTGCTCATGATTCAATCTTCACTGTTGTTCCATTAGATTGCATCCCTGGTTCTCAAATGGTCCTTCTGATTCTGAAGCCTTCTTTATTTGGATGGGTCTTCACATCACTCATAAAGTTTTATCATGAGTAACAGGGTCCTCTCACTGTAAACTTTAGTGATACAACCCAACCTCAGATCAAATAACAACACAACCTCTTGTGTGTCTTTCTTTTCCCAAATTTCTCATGATTGCTCCCTACTTTCCAAGTCATATAAATTGTTTACCCCAAATGAAGGCCACACTTTTGTAGCTCAGAGTCTAGCAAAATGTTAATATTACTTCCTGCAAAGTGATGTCCACATTCCTTGGCTCCAGTTAGCAAATATATGCCCACCCTTCACCTGGCACAATGGGACAATGTGGTAGCCACCTCCCCTAGCTATTCTTTAGCAACACTGACTTACAAGATTCCTTCTTATTGACAGATGCTTCTTGCCTACCTTGTTAGATGATAAACTCTGCTCTGGGTATTCTTCTTAGGAATTACTATTTGCTTAGACAAAGCAGATTAGCTGGAGGCATGGAAGATGCAATAGCAGTCTTCCATAGGCAAGGGGGGAGAATCTAACAGAAGACTTATCTGTAGATAAAAGAGAAGGTAGTTTGTAGATGGAGTGTTCCTGTCACAACCACCAGTTCCCAAATAACCACTCTAGAGGCTTAATATTATTTATAATGCTTGGCCAACAGTCCAGGCCTAACTCTTACAACTTAACTCATTTCTATTCATCTATGTGCTTCCCTGAGGCTCGTGGCTTTTACATCTAACTGATTTTGTGTGCCCAACTTGTTCTCTGTCTCACTGGAGACTCCTCTGATTCTGCCCTTCCTCGTCTCATGGTTCTCGGTTTGGCTTTCCCACCTAACTTTATCCTGTTCAGCTATTGGCCAGTCAGCTTGTTTGTTAAACCAATCATGGTGACATATATTCACACAGTGATAAAAAATATTTCACAGCAGTAGGTCTCATGTAAAAGCTTACCCCAGTAAGTTCAATACCTTATTCTAATGGAAAATGAAAGACCTTAAAACACAGGTGAAAATTCTACATCATTGGCCCTTTTAAAAAATCTTCAGTTATACAGATATAGGTAGATATAAATACCTTCACCATCCCTCACAAAAGAAGAAAATGTGAATGTAAAAGCCAGGAGCTAAAGGTGTTAGCTTTTGATTCACTGTCAAGAGATTCTAGACAGGACATGTTTTCACATATTTATGAATCAATTGGGATATAACATGACTAATTCATAGATGACAGATGATCGATAAACACGTATACATATGTTTGGGATATATTTGAAATATGCATACACCATTGAATAGTTCACATATGCATTCATGTATTACCTGTTTCTTGGTGGTAGAAATACAAAGTTTATTCTCCTAGCAACTTTCAAGTCATTAAGTATAGCCACTATGTTGTTCAATATCTCTCTTGACAATATCCTCCTCTCTGAATAAAGTTTTGTATCCTTTGAGCAGCATATCCAAGCCCTCCCAAATGGTTTTGAACTGAAGCATGGGAAACATAAAATGTGAGATTCTAGCCATACATGCAAAATCAAGGTTTAGGGGTTGAATATTTTAAGTCAATTTGCCATGAGTAATAGATATGAATGTGTTCTTTTTGTGGCAGGTATGAAAAACAAATACAGGAAAAAAAGTATTATGAACTCTAGAATTATCCCTGCCTCTCTCCCTTCCCCATGAGACAGACTGCACTTGTTCACACTGAGATTAGATGGATGGTGAGGTTGGATGGAGGAGGCCTTAAGAAGTAGTAGCACTGTGACATCTTGTTCCCTCCTATTTTCATCCCCTCTCCCCTCCCCCTTACCACTCCCCCACTCCCAGTTTGCCCTGCAGATATCATCCAATTTCTCTTCCCAGGATGATCCATGTGTCCCTCTTAGGGTCCTGCTTGCTACCTAGCTTCTCTGGAGCTGTGGATTTTTATGTGGTTATCCTTTGTTTTATATCTAATATCCACTTATGAATGAATACATACTGTGTTTGTCTTTCTGAGTCTGGGTTACCTCACTCAGGATTGTTTTTTCTAGTTCTATCCATTTGCCAGAAAGTTTCATGATGTCATCCTTTTCACCGATGAGTAGGGCCAGGCCCTGCCCCAACCTATTATACCAGCCCTTATTCATGAGGAGAAGTGGGCTGGGGGTGGGCTAGGGGAGAGGTGAGGGAGAGTGGGAGGAGATGAGGGGAGGTGGGGTTAGAAAGGTGGAAGGAAGAACTGTGGTTCGAATGTAAAATGAAATAAAAAAAAAAACATGGAAATAAGAAACAGATGTGGAATATTTAAAAATAAAAATGAAGTAGCACTGAGGTATGCCATGTGGGGTTGGGGAGCTAGGGGTGTGGCTCACTTTGTAAAAGTGCTTATCTAGAAGGCATGAGCCCCTGGGTTGGATTCCCAGAACCACAAAAACCAGGAGTAGTGTCTTAGGGTTATTATTGCTGTGATAAA
This sequence comes from Phodopus roborovskii, assembly GCF_943737965.1. Lineage (NCBI taxonomy): Eukaryota > Metazoa > Chordata > Mammalia > Rodentia > Cricetidae > Phodopus > Phodopus roborovskii. The sequence continues at coordinate 5,861,003 of NW_026126485.1, forward strand.
ACACCGTGCCTAAAGCAGCTTGGAGGAGGGAAGGGCTTATTTGGCTTAAATATCAACATTGCTATTCATCAGTAGAGGGATTTGGAAAAGGAACTCAAGCAGGGAAGGAACCTGAAGGCAGGAACTGATGCAAAGGTTATAAGAATGATGCTTACTGCCTTGCTTCCAATCGCTTTCTTACAGAACCCAAAGGTACCAGTGGTGGTGGCCCCATCCACAATGGGCTAGGCCTTCCCACATCAATCACTACTTAAGAAATTGCCCTACAGGCTTGGCTACAGCTTTATCTTATAGAGACATAATTTCAATTGAGGACCTCTCCTTTCTGATAACTCTAACATGTGTCAAGTTGACATAAAACTAGTCAGCACAACTGAGCCCTCATCAACTTGATACACAAACATATCACTTTTGAATTAGAATCTTTCCTTTCTCATTTATCCCCAGAAATGACCTGAGTGGCAAGTATGATGATGAGAGATTGGACTGAGTTCATATCAAATCTCTCCTCACACCTCACCAAGTAACCATATGAAATCACCTGTCCATTCACTCATGCATAATTTTTTTGTTCCAGAGCTGAGGACTAAACCCAGGGCCTTGCATGCAATAGGCAAGCACTCTACCACTGAGGTAGATCCCCAACCCCAGAATATTTCTTTTAAATAAATACTAATAAAATTGTATATGTTGAAGGAAAAATGCATATTGACATGTTTATCTCAGCCCAGTGGCTTTAAGTGAATATTGTTTCTCTGAAAGCTTTAATTTCATAGATAATTCCTGGGCCAGAACTTCTGTGAATCCTATAAATCTTTACCTCATTTCTGTACATTTTCCTCCTGACATAGATGGTAATGTCAATATCATTTTAACCTTCTCTTAAAAGGTTTCTAACAAAAATTACATCCTGGAGAGAACTACAGTCACTGGCTATTTGAGGTTTAAACATTTATCTAACACAAAGGAAAATATATAACTCCTACTAGATATTTGGCAAATTTTTTGTTGTAAACCCTCCAAAAAATCCAACAGGCTCTGTCTAAATTCAGTAAAATGAATCAACTCAATATCTCAGAAAGAGATGGTTCTTGGACTCATACACCTATGGACAAGCCAATGAAAAATACCACAGAGCTGCCAACTGTGACAACTTCTGAGAGCAAACACGGTCTTCCCCAAGAAATAAATGAGCAAAGGCAAAGTGCGGATAACTCGTGATGAATGCTAATGCAGAGGAACAGAATTATAGAATGCATATCCCTGTGTGACATGAATATTGAAGATATGAATAGATGCTATAGAGGCTGGAGAGCTAGTTCAGTGGGTAGAATAGTTGCTTACCATGCAAGGAGCCCTGGGTTTGATCCCCAGCACTTTATAAGCCAGGTGTGGTAGGATGCCACCTGTAATCTCAGCACTTAAGTAGTTGAAATGGGAAGATCAAAGTTCAAGGTCATCCAAGGCTACATGGTGAATGCAAGGCCAGCCCTGGCTACATGAAAATATTATATTTCATGCATAGATATTTAAATATCATTTATAGTGACTTTAACTATTTGGCTCATGTTAAGTTTATTAACTTAAAAGCAAAAATTAAGCTGAAGGGGTTGAGGAAATGGCCCAATGGATAAAAAGCTTACAAAACAAACATGAAGGCTGAATTTCAGATCCCCCAACACCTATGTGACTGCAGTTTGTCAGAGTGGGCCACATAGAAGTCCAATGCTTGGAAAGGAGACTAGGTAACCTCATAGCAAGCTAACTAGCTAGACTAGCTGCAGTGATAAGCTCTCTGAGTTCAGTTCAGAGACCCTGCCTCAGTGAATAAAGTAGAAAGCAATAAAGGAAGATTCCTGAAATCAAACTTGGGCCTCTATACACATACATATGTATGTGTATGCACATGCACTCACACATTTGTGGTCACTACATGGAAACATAAAGACATACAAACATCACAGACAAGCACACACATGCAAAAATTAATAAGCTAGAAAGACAGAATAGAGGTTTGAACACAAGAAAACTAACAGCATGGATTGTAGTGAGATATTCACTTTGTCTGCACCTGTGGCACAGACCACACGCATTGGGGGCGGGGCCGGGGCAGATGATACCTGGGGGAGCTAACTCTGAGGAAGGGGCTCTGGGAGCTCTCTTGCTTGCAGCACAGGGACAGGATAACACCCAGGGGCATCTTGGAACCAGGAACCTGCTGGTGTTCATCTGTCTATGTTGTAAGTTATTTCTCCCTGAATAAACATCTATTCGGCCTATCTGTTTCTCCTGAGCCTTCTTAAACCTCAATAATGGATTACAGAAAAAGCTGTTCCCATGGAAGTATCTGTAATAAAACAGCAGCTAAACAGAGTCTTTATATTCATACTTAAGGTACCTGTTTGCTAAGATTCTTATACATATGGGGACAGTTTGTGAGCCCACAAGGAGACTTCACCATTGCCTTCAGGTCTGATATGCTCTGGAGTTAGAGTCTTCCTTCAACTCTCCAGACCTGCCCTTTCCTGTATTCAAGACTAGGAGGGAGGGTTCAGGGGCTTGGAGGATGCCTCCTGACCCTAGGAAATGGCTTATTGACAATTCTGTAGTTATAAAGTTTCCCCCCCCCCAAAGCTTCGTAGGTCCTGGGACTCATTGGACAATATTCTCATTCAGCCAGTAGGAGACATTCTGCCTTGCTTTGGGAAGGTAAAGACCTTTGATATAAAACAAAACAAATAAAAACAAACAAGCCAAAAAATATTCTTATACATAATTAAAACAAAGTATCCTCCCACCCCTAACAAAGGAGACACTGTAAAAAATTTAGAGAATTTCATACCATCCAATGTGAATAAAATTCATTCTGATTCAACTAATCAGCCAGTTACTACCTAAATATTTTTTAATGAGAAGGAGAAATTGGGAAGAATATTTTATGTCAATTAAAATTATGCTGGAATTCTTTTCACTTCACAGTTTTCTTCTATTTGACTTAATTATTTGTTCTGTTAGATTCTAATTTATGACAAAATACAGCATGATTTACATATTGATACTTTCAAAGTATCTGATACTAAACTTCATTGTGCATAATTTCAGAAGGTGAAAGTGGACACAGTCTCATAGTGTGACCCAATCTGGCCTGGAACTTGTTATGTAGTCCAGCCTGGACTTAAACTGAAGATTCTCCTCCTTCAGCCTCCTCAGTGCTGAGATTACAGGAATGTACCTCCACCTGGCCATTGATTCCAAGCAAATAAAAAATAAAGTTACAATTACTTGGTTATGAGGGTATATTAAGAGATAGATGTTAGGGAGATAGATTGATATGATACGATACGATACGATACGATATGATATGATATGATATGATACACAGACAGATGATAGACAGATGGATAAAACAGATAATCATGTTATCTTCCTATTCATCCCTATATTTTAAATGGAAACTGAAGACTAGAAACATTAAGTAATTTGCCTCATGTATGAATCTCTCCACTTATTTCTGCAACCTGGTGAAAGACTATTCATCTATTCAGACCTATTTATATCTATTTAAATGTCTTTCTACAGAAGAATTTCAATATAATTTGTGTGTGCACATGCATGCATGCACAAACACACACACACACATACACACACACACACACACACATCATACAGGATGTTATCATTTTAAATGACTACATAGAATCCCACCTCAATCTTTAAGTAACTATGCTATAAATATACTGTGGTCTTCCCTCTTCAGGAAAAGGGATATAATCTTGAACATTCTTGGTCTCAAAAGACTGAAAATAATTTGATCATCTTCAAAGAATTTTGGCAAGTTAGAGTTACAGAATAGTTAAAGTTTTCAAAATAAATGATTCCATTTTCACTAGGAATTTTTTAAGACTTGGACTTATAGACTCACTTTAAGCAATTTTAAGAAAGGGGATTGAATGCTAGTTTCAGCTGATGATGTTAAAAAAAAGTGATGATAAATAAGCAGCCTTTTCAACATCAACATCTGCTCCCGATGTCTCCTCCAGTTGCATTTGCTTAGTTTACAACTCAAGCAAAATCGGGGCTGTTTTTAGCAAAGCCCACATATCAGTGAGGAAGACAGTGAATACCATTCTGATTTTGAGTGTTTGCCTCACTGTCCCTGGAGTCTGTATTAGTGCTGATGATCCAAGTATCACTGCAGCTCAGAGACTAGAGCAGCATGATACACTTCTGTCTACAGACACTGCCTATTACAGGTATCGTTACACTTTAATCTGAAATGTCACCCTTAGTCTTGTTTTGTGAATGCTCATTTCCAAGTTGGTGGTGCTATTCTGGGGGACAGTGAAACTTTTAGGAAGTGGAGTTTGGCTGCAGGAAGAATGTTCATAGGAGCTGGCCTTTGACGTTTATGCAACACCCCAACTTCCTGCCTCACTGTTTCATGGTCCACTTGATGGGACCAGGTTCTGCCACATCTGTTTCCTTGAAATGAGTTGCTGTGTCATCCCTCCCTCTCAACTGTCCCTAATAACTGACTGCTACCCTATAATACTGGACCAAGATACATCTTTCCTCTCTTGTCTCTGTCAAGCATTCTGTTACAGCAATGTGAAAGCCATTAATGTATCAGTATAGTGCCCACTTGGAACTGAGACTCAAAACAAACTCAAAATCCTGACTTTGGAGCCTGTCCTGGAACTAGCTCTGTAGACCAGGCTGGCCTCGAACTCACAGAGATCATCCTGCCTCTGCCTCCTCAGAGCTGGGATTAAAGGCATGCACCACCAATGCCTTGCTAAGAAACTTTTTAAAATAATAAAAAATCAAATACTGGGCTGGGGAGATGGTTAAGTCAGTAAAGTACTTGCCTCATACACGCAAGGACCTGAGTTCAGATTCCAGGAACCAAATAAAAATGCCAACCCTAATAGCATATGTCTGTAAACCTAGAGATAGTGAGATGGTAGGGTCTCTAGAAGTGTGTGCCCAGCTAGCCTGACCTCCTTGACAATGGACCATTGTCCCTTGAGGATTGACAACCATGGTTGTCCTTTGACCCCCCACGCATGGACCATGTACACCTGTAGCCAAAACCATTCCTATATACACATACACACACACACACACACACACACACACACACACAAACACACACAAATGCAATGTGAATAGTCATTCTGTTATTCACTGTGCAACAAAGGGAAAGAGAACCTGTTAAAATATTATATTACCCTATTATGCTCAGGCCGTACTGAAAATCCCAGGTTTTTCGGTCAGCATGACCTTGATTTGATCAAGGATCTTACATTGTGTGACTCTGAGAAAGATGAACAAGTTGAGTGGCTGGCTCATTTTTGCTTCCTCAGATTCCTCCCCTTTCCAATAAGATAATAATGGTATTTACCACATACGGTGTTTGTAAGAAATAAGAAGGTTTACAGGGGAAGTATTTTTCAGAAAGTGCCAATATGTATTAGCAACTCTTGTTATTATAGCAACTAGTGAAATTGGTGTTTTTAATTCATAAAAACAAGTTGTTATTATGACCTGTTTGTTTTGTTTCATTTTGCTTGAAGCACTGGTGATTATAGCCATGGCCTAGTGTGTAGTTCTGTGTGTAGCCTAGTCTATGGCTATGCACTCTCTCAGTGGCTATTCACTCAGCCTATATATATATATATATATATATATATATATATATATATATATATATATATATTCTTTTGAATAGGATGTTGCTAAATTACCAAGGCAGACCTTGAACTTGCAATCCTTCTGCCTCAAGCCTCCCAAGTAAACTGATGGTACAGGTTTTCTCATGCTATCCTATTAAGATGTATCTATTCCTTTTATAGTTGGCATTTGTGGTATAAATATGCTTAGATGCGAGGGGGAAAATACCTAATCAATATAGTGTACTCAAATGTATCTCTTTTACAGAGAGATTTCTTATAGACACTGTAGAAAATGAGTTACTAATTAACCAATTTTAAAGATAAGCCCCGCTTCTAGCAACATTGTGAGCTGTTTGTTCACAAATGTAATCAGAGTGTAGCTGTGTATCTTCAAGAGTGGTGCCAAACTGGACAAGTGAGCACACCTTGCATGAAAGATTGGACTCTCAGTTTATAGGGTTCAATCTTGGTTGGACCACTGTTTGTAAGGAGTATGGTTTTTCTGCCCGCCGCCTGGTCTGTCCCACCACCACGCCTGCCCCAAATAACGCACAGAGAGACTCTGTATTTGATATAATTCTGTTGGCCAGGTACTAGTTTCATATTGGCTAGCTATGCCTTAATTATTAACCCATTTCTGCTGATCTATGTATTTCTCTTACCGGGGAGCCAGCCGGCATTCTGCTTTCTCCAGACTCTCCATCTTGGCTCCTCCTTACTACTTCCTCTTTCTTCCTTGTCTTCTAGTCCCTCCTATCTTCCTTTTCTATTGGCCAACAGTGCTTAATTCATTAACCAGTATGAGAAACATATATACATAATGGCATCTCCCATCAGCTGTTCCCTTTAGTCTCTTCCAATAGCCTGTTCAGCACCTTCTAGAACTCCAAAACATGTATTTTTATCAAGCAAGAGAGAAGTCATTTCTCTGCTTCCCAGATCACAGGTGTCCATGGCTTATATGCCATCTTAATATCTATTGACAACTCTAAAATGTGGGCATTATCTCTCAAGGAACAGTCAATAAACTCAGGAAAAATAATAATAATAATGGCCTGTTGGGGGAAATATTTATTTCTGAGAACACTGTTATATCTGAGAATCCTAGTGGACTACATAAAATCAATTGAATAAATTAAAGAATTGTACTTTGGGGAGCTGGAGATACTGCTCAGTAGTTAAGAGTGCATCCTGCTCTTCCAGGAGACCTGGATTTGGATCCTAGCACAAATGCCAGGTAGCCTTTTACTCCAGCTCTAGGGAATCAGACACCCATGGGCTCCTCTAGAATCTGCATTCAATTACATATACACACACAGAGGCACACACACACACACAAACACATTTATATTTATATGTTTTTATTTTACATATCTATCCCAGTTCCCTCTCCCCATTCACTCTACAGAGAGGATGATGCCTTCCAGGAAGGATCATCAAAATCTGTCAAGTTGTTTGGAGTAGGATCTAGGCTCTCCCTCCCACCTCTAAGCTAAAGGAGTAAGTATCCCCATGGGGAATGTGCTCCCAAAGTCCCAAAGTCATTTTGTGCACCAGGGATACACTGGTTCTACTGTCAGAGGTCCCTTAGGCTGCCCAGGGCTTCTAACTGAGACCCGTGTTCAGGGGGTCTGAGGCAGTCCTATGCTGGATTCCGAGCTATCAGTAACACTTCTTGATGGGCCCTTGTAGTCAAACAAGAGCACACTCACAGGAAAGAAAACAAAGAACAGAGAAGCATCCCCACTGTCCTGAAGACTTCCCAAGGGATTCCACTTCCCCACAGTCCCATAGCCTCTCATAGTGCAGTGTTGCAACTAAACCTTTAACACATGAGCCCTTGGTGGATACTAAGGTGCAAAGTTTAGATGGTTTTTATTGTTTATTTATTTTTTTACTCCTTAATACTTTCATATATGAACATAGTGATTTTTATCTTCCTTAGCCCCATTACCTTCTTTCATCCACCTCACTGAAGCCTTTCTGCTTCCCATCAAGTCCCCTTCCTAACTTCATGGTACATGTGTGTGTGTGTATATGCAAGCATGCCTGTGTGTGCATGACTCTGTGTGTGTGTGTGTGTGTGTGTGTGTGTGTGTGTGTGTGTGTGTGCCCCCACTGAATTTAAATAGGGTTGCCTGCATAAGCATGGGGTGGAAAGTTATTCACTGGCAACTTACCAGTGATTACATCACTATAAAATGGTGTCTCTTACCCCACCACCATTAACTTTGAAGTAGGGGTGTGACATCATAGGCTGTTTCTCGTGCTATGACAAGATGATGAGTCCAGTCTTGTACAGGTACCAGTGTTGCCATGGGTTTATGGGTGTGCTGGCATGTTGTTACTAGGACATACTATATCCCAACTGTCCTCCTCATCCTTTATGCTTTCCATCTTTATGCCCTGCCCCCTGCTATCTGGCAGTGTTCTGTCCATACAAATTCAATACAGAGCACTCCACAGCCACTTATTATCTGTACTCAAACCAGTTGTGAGTCTTTCTATTAACCACTATCCACTGTAGCAATGCTTTTGTCATACTTTTCAATGTTGTATATCAGGTCTAGGCAAAACTCTAGAAATATATAGGACTCTGACACATCACGTAGGAGAAGGTATTCCATACAGTGTGATTATCTGACTAATGGAAATGTGATATTTTAAGAATCCAACTTGCCTGTATTTAATTAGAACTTTCTTGAAATATATTAAACAGCCATGGCCCTGTTCAAATGAGACACAAATAGCAACACTTGACACTTTCTAAGGAAGCTAGAGTCATTGTACAGTAGTTATGCTGTTCCCAGCAGTGGCCTCAACTTCAGGTACAGAAAGCATTGCTGCCATCTGTTTGCCTGCTGGTTCTTAGCATCTTTTTTATGAAGCTGGCTGGAGAAGAGTGCAGATTCCAAGTGCTGTGGGATGACTCTATATAAAAATTAGATTCTACATGAAAGACTTTCCCCCAAATAAATGACTCTCCTATAATTCTTTGCATTCTCAAAGTCACCAACAGCAGTAGTAGCACTCAGAAGGTTCTAGAATGAAGACTCTCAAAAGCTTCCACAAGTCCACTGGATCAGAGTCTGCATTTTAATCTATTTGGTTTTGTTTTTTGTGTGTAGGTACACTTAAATGTGTGCATGAGGGGTGGTAAACATGACCAGGAGCACCACTGTGCAGTTTTGCATCTTGTTTTTCAGGTACTATCATCTAACTGTTTAAGATGGGGTCTCTCATTGGCTTAAAACTTGTCAATATGGAAGCCTCCAGTCTCTTCCTCCCCAGCACTGAGATTGTAAACATAGACTACCATGCTGTAGGTTTTTATGTGAATTCTGGAGATCAAACTTAGGTCCTCAAGCTTTCTCAGCAAGTACTTTGTATATTCTCTGTCCTTCCTTTCAGCAATTGCTTAGAAATCATCATTCATGCCAGGTTTAGTGGTTTACATCTGCACCCAGCATTTAGGAGGCTAAAATTGGATGGGTCACCCTAATCTATACAGCAAGACTTTGACTCTTAAAAAAGTAAAGAACATCCAGGCAGTGGTGGTACATGCCTTTAATCCCAGCACTCAGTACGCAGAGGCAGTCAGATCTCTGTGAGTTCGAGGCCATCCTGGTCTACAAAGCAAGTTCCAGGACAGACTCCAAAGCTACACAGAGAAACTCTGTCTTGATAAACCAAAAGGAAAACAAAAGTAAAGAACAAAATCAACATGAATTAAATTAGATTAAATTGTAAGGAGAAAGATAATAGAAGGAATTATATCTTGCCTCCAAGCCAAGGGTCATAATTTTTCCCTATACATTTTATTTGTTGATACATTCCTTCTTTCCTTTTAAGTTTTTTCATTTAAATTTTTATACAGTTTTTGAGTTGATCAAGTTGGTCTTGGTTTCAATCCTTGTCTCCCAATAAAGCACCAAGTCTAAGAAGAAAGATCTGGAGAAAAGAAAGAGTGCAATATCTGATTTCTTTAACATTTAGATTTTTGCCTGTCTCCATGAAACTAGGTATATATAGCAGCATAATTGTTCATTTTCAACATGTTGGCTGTTTGGACTATAGAAGGTGAACAAGCTACTTTATCATAATTATCACTATCATCATCATTATCATTGTTAGAACTCTTCACTTTTTAATTTAAAAAAAATCAATGAAAGTTCAAACTCTTTCAATCTTTTTGAAAGATTTTCCTTATAAGTGATTCCAGAACTGTGATGCATGGCAGCAGCTGCCCTCTTACAAGCCAGTCAGACTTGCTAGTAATTATTAGGAAGAAGGTAAAACAGAGACCCCCCTCCCACCCCTGGACAACCAGTGTGTACCATGAAGTTTCTTGCCTGTGACTGAGTAAAATGAGCAAATAGAAAATCACTTGTTTGACATTGGTCCCCAATTTATATCAGAGAGCCAAGATAATGGCAAGCCTCAAAGATAACCTCCATAGTAACTCAATGACTTTGACTTTTTCTCTCCTTTACAAAGGTAAGACTGAATATATCCCTCAAAGTGAAACCATGAGAATTCATAGGTAGGCTATTTAATAAGTCTAATAAATTTAACTTTCCCAGCTTACTCTCTCTCTTCCACAAACGTTCAAACCCTCCCAAAGCTGTAGAGATTGATTGAAACTTTAGGTCCACAATGCATTGATAATGACTATCAAAACTTCAAGTAAACAGAACCAATCTATATGTTTTCAACATCCCACCAACAATAAACTTCTGGAATCCATACTGCCTCCATTAATATCATCATATACTGTGTCCTTTGTGATTCAACAGTTATTCACAAACAGTAGCAAGCTACTGAAAGGCCATGCCCCCAGCTTTTTATTTCCCTTCGAATTCACCATAGCACTAAGCAGAGTTGGCCCCTAATGGCCTCTAGATTGATCATTCAAAACTCATGCTGTGTGTGAACTGAGTATTTGGTGATTTACACAGGCTTAAGTGAGTTGTTTCCTGGCTACTCTTGAGAACCTACTTTCTTCTATGTCTGAATCTCTTTGTTGATAACAGCCAGAAAATTCTTGGTCATAACCTACTGGTCCAAACATACAGAAATGAAGAATAATTGTTATATTTGAAGACTTTTATTTGTGAGAGTCATCTGTTCTCTTGTTAAACAATTTCTGATATCTCTGCAGTTTGAAAGTGTTCAACACCATCTGCCTTGAGAGCATGTCCCCATGATGAGGGCAAAGGATATTGAGGTCACAGTTGCATTTAACTAAAGGCTGAATCTGTTCTTTGCCCTTAGACAAAAGCTTCTCCTGGGCAGAGATTTTATTTTAAAAGAATAAAACTAATAATAAGGTACTCATGGTTTCTGGGTTCTATTTAACCTATAGGTAATTTATGAAAGGTATAATGTACAGAAACCTGCACTCAAAATGGGAAAGTCCAAATCATGAGTCATTCTAAGTCTCTGCTGCCTTGGCTTTCCCAAATAAAGATTTTTGAACTTGGGCTCTCAGCCATTCAAATGTCCAGGAAAGAAATATACTTAACCTACCTATTTGTTCTAAATCACCATGGTTCTCTTGAATTTCAGAGGTATTTTCTATGTGAAAATACTGAAAATTTACTTCAAGCACAAGTATGATTTCTTTATTCACTTTTCTTGGAGTATGGAGTATAGATGCACATGTATGTGAACACAAGCATCTGTAGAGTTCAACTCTATCCCTCTCCATCTTATTTTTTGAGACAAAGTTTCTCACTGAACTTGGGACTTAATGATTGGATAAATATGATGGCCCAGTCTTCTCCTATCTTCACCTTCTGGTTCTGGGATTGCAGATATGCACAGCCACACCTGGCATCTTAAGAGGGTTCTGGGGCTTGAACTTGAGTCCTCAAGCTCTTTCAGCAATCACTTTTCCCATTAGAACCATGTCCCCATCCCCTCCCTCATTTTTTAATATTTAATACTGAATGATTCAAAAGATCTCAGCTAAGTAGAATACATTTAGAAGTTAATTGCTTCGTTTTACAAATTGCACTGCTTCTGAATCAAGAATACAAGTCATTTCCTTCTCTTTGCCACACATTCCAGTAGATCAGATGACACTTCATCCATAGCATCTACAGTGAGGCAGTAGCCTTCTCATGCTGTTGCCTCTAAAAACACCCTTCCCTCCTGACTTTGCAAATTGAGAAATGTTTATTGATCTAGATGCATCCCGTGTTTCAAATGACCCTTGGCTTGGCTAACCTTCCTAGCAGTGACTTTGAGAATCACTTCCTTTATGTAAATGATGAGTGTCCCTGGAATAAGTCCTTGTGTTCCAATAAGTGCTTTGTGGAGCTCAAAATAACCAGGAGTCAGCTTATGAGGGGGAAAAACAGAGATTTTCATGCTTGAAGTTGAATAGTTTTTATTAATAGCCCCATTTTGAAACTCAGTCAGACATTACATGACCCAATTTCATACAGATTTTCATTAAATTGTCAATGGATTGAGATACTCCCTCAAATAGAAATGAATTTCTTTCACTACATGTAGACAAGTGACACAGTCATTTTAGTCTGACATAGCAATATCTTCTTTGAAGCTGGTAAACACTAATGAATTGTGTGTGTATGTGTGTGTGTGTGTGTGTGTGTGTGTGTGTGTGTGTGTGTGTGTGTTACATGTTGAAGCGGGTACCTATGCACATGTGTTCATATGCATGTAGATGCCAGATAACAACCTGGGGTGTACTTCTTTAAGAGTCATCTCCTTTAGGCTTTTTGTTTATTTGTTTGCTTGGGTTTGATTTGGTTTGGTTTGGTTTTTATTTCTTGAGTTTCACTATGTATTTCTGTCCATTCTGGAACTCGCTATGGAGACCAGACTGGCCTTGTGTTCACATAGGTCCACCTGCCTCTGCCTGTGTTTCCTCAGGGCTGATATTAAAGGTGTGAGTCACCACACCCAGCCAATCTTATTTTGGTTTGGTTTGTTTTATATTTCAGCTCCATTTTAATCTTTCCTTTCAATTTTTAATACAACATACTCTGCTCATAATTTTCCTCTCACAGATATTTCCCACCTCCTTACCCACTCAACTTCATGTTCCTTCTCTCAAACAATAAAAGAAGAAGAAGAAAGAAAATGAAAGAAGGAAGGAAGGTAGAGAAAAGGAAGTGAAGGATGGGAAAGGAATGGAGGGAAAGAAAGGCAAGCAAGCAGATCTCTGTGAGTTCCAGGCGGCCCTGGTCTACAAAGAGAGTTCCAGGACAGCCAGTGTTATTATAAAGAGAAGCCATGTCTCAAAAACATACAGAAACGAAGGAATGAAGAAAGAAGGGAGGGAGGAAGGAGGGAGGGAGGGACAGAGGGACAGAGGGACGGAGGGAGGGAGGACAAAATAAAGCAAATGTGGAATATGTTTTGTGTTGGCTAACAACTCATCAACAAGGCCTGCCCTAAAGTATGACTGATACACTCATTGGAGAAAACTGATTTTCGCTCTTCTGACAAGTATCAACTGTAAATAGCTTCTTGGCTAGGGGTGGGACTTTATGTCTGCTTCCTTTTCTCCTTGCTGGTATTTTTGTTGTTGTTGTTGTTGTTGTTGTTGTTGTTTGAACCTGAGCAATTCTTGTGCAAGTTGCCATAGTCTCTGTGACTTCACAGTCTTATGTGTCTGGAAGATATTGTTTCTTTGGAGTCAACACTACCTCTGGCCCTTAAATCCTTCTGTAGTTGGAAGTTTCTGTTCCTCCTGGTCCTGCAGCAGTTTAGTCCCAAATAAACACACAGGAGCTCATATTAATTATAAACCCTTTAGCCAACTTCTTATTGCCTCGCTCTCTTAATTATTAACTCTTTTCTATTAATCTAAGTATTTTCACATGGTCTTCACTTACCGGAGAATGCTAGGCATCTCCTATCTTTCTGGTAGCTACATGGCATCTTCCTCACAACTCTCTCTATCCTGCTCTTCCCAGCATTCTCCTAGTCTATTATAAACCCTTTAGCCAACTTCTTATTGCCTCGCTCTCTTAATTATTAACTCTTTTCTATTAATCTAAGTATTTTCACATGGTCTTCACTTACCGGAGAATGCTAGGCATCTCCTATCTTCCTGGTAGCTACATGGCATCTTCCTCACAACTCTCTCTATCCTGCTCTTCCCAGCATTCTCCTAGTCTAGTAGCCCCACCTATATACTTCCTGCCTGGCTACTGGACAATCAGCATTTTATTAAACCAATAAGAGAAACATATATTCCCAGCATACAGAAGGACCTTTCCCATCATCTTTCTGCCTCTCCTTCCACATAGGTCACTGAGCCTTGAGGAAAGGGGTGTGCTAAAGATATCCTATTCAGGTCTGAGTGCTCCAAGGTCTCCCACAGTCTGCACATTGTCTGTGTGAATGATCATCTATTGCAAGAAGAATCTTTTAAGGAGTGCCTAAGCTGACCTTGGTTTTGAAACAAGATCTCACATTGGCCTGGAGTTCATCAAATGGACTAAGCTGACTGACAAAAAGGTCCAGGAATCTGACTGTCGGACCTTCAGAGAGCTGGAATTAATAGAGTGCATCATCACAACTATCTTTTTTACATTAATTGTGGGGTTGGAACTCAGGTCTTTGTGTTTATTGACTGAGCCATCTCTCCAGTCCACAAGGACTTTATTGACAAATTGCTGCCCACATAGATATGGAGCAATGGAGGAATATAAAATCATCTCTTTGCCCTTTTACATCACAACTATGGTTTTTCTTAACATTAATTACAAAAGTTGTCATAGTAAAAAGCTGAAAGAATTTAGAAATGCATTCAAGGTCCACCTCTCATGGTCAACATCAGCATCATGATAAAGTCCTATATCTGTCTACCCATCCGTCCACTATCCCATTGTGTTTATTTGATGTACCTCAGAATTAGCTCCAGGCAGTTGTACATTTCCGCACAAAGACTTCAGCAGACTAGGCCAATTTCTCGGCCAAAGAAAATCATTACCATTGATTTTCAGTATCATAAGCAACTCAAAATTCTAGTCTGCTTATACTCATCCCTACAATGATCTGATGTTCTCCATCTCTTTTTCCCGTCTTCCCTTACTCATTTGGACCTGGTCCTACTTGTCCTACTGGTCGTGCTATGCCTCCATCTTCTACTATCCACTCATCATTTTAGTTTGTTTGTGCAACTATGAATGAGAAGGAGCTGTAGAAACCAAGATGCCCATAGCTGTATATTATAGATGGTATACAATCCCTGACTGAAAGCCATTGAGAAGCCACAGAATATTAGAGTTGTCAAAGTGCCCAACACCATACATACATGGGTAGAGCTGGATCTTTGCAAACCTGTATGGAATGAACCCAGTAAGGAGGGATAAATGGAGGAGAGCACTGAGAAGGAGAAGAAGAGGCATGCAGAAGTGGCAAAGCTCCTCTGAGAAGCTGTTTGTAAAGAAATCTGAAACTTCTTGCCAGCCTCCCAAATAAGCACACTCTCCAGCACATTAACAGGAATCAGTCTTGAGAGAATTAGAAATTAAAAGAAACAGTGAAGGCCTGGACTCTTTGTGATAGAAATTGGACTGGCGAGACTTTCCTGGGAGCAGGCAGCATTCCAGCATTCATAAGTCCTCCAAATCTTCAGTGAACTTATGGGAGATGAAGACACTTGAAATTCAGACAGAGGTGAAACGGGGTGGCAACTTTGGGATTGCCAATGCAAAAATCCAAACCACATGAACAAATGCCTTTCAGTAACTTGTACTGATGTTAATAAGGAAGATGGTAGTATGTCAGCACACCCTATAGGCAAAAGACATGCTAAAAATTATGGGAGACAGACAAACAGAGAACAGGAACACAGGAGTGTATGTGTGTGCATGCATATGAGCATGAACATGCATACATGCTGTGTGTGTGCATATGTGTGTGTACGCACACACACACGTGAGAGAGAGATAGAGAGGTAGAGAGAGAGAATATGGAGTCAGACAAGCTTGTCTTCCATTCCTCAGATTGATCCACTTTTTTATGAGATGCAAACTCCCCTTGCCTAGAAATTGATGAATAGGCTAAGGTGCCTGGCCTATGAGCCCCTGGGATCTGACTGTCTCTACCTTTCCAGTTCTGAGACTATATCCACAGGCAGCATTTTGTTAATACGGGTTCTGAGACCAAATTTGGAACCAAAATCTCACAGATGTGTCCAGAAAATAGGTGTATTATCTGTTCCCTAAAATAAGGGATGAAAAGTATAAAACAATCATGTGTATATGGGCATAAAATAAAAACTCAAGGTAAAAATAAAATATTATTCTCAAATTTATCTAATAATCCCACAGGCACCTTGCTGGCTGTTTTTCATTAATACAAATCAAGTCAACTGGGAAGAAGGACACTCAGTTGAGGAATTGCCTCTCTCAGGTTGGACTGTAAGAAAATCTGTGGAACATTTTCTTGATTAGTTTTTGCTGTGGGAGCACCCAGCCCAATGTAAGCAGTGCCACACCTGGGTGGGTGCTCCTGGGGTATATAAAAAGCCAGACTGATGCCCTTTCTAAGAAGAGACAGAGGAGGAGTTGATTGGGGGTTGGGGAGGAGGGAGTGGGAGAAGAGGAAGGAGGGGAAATGACAGTCAGGATACAAAATAAATGAGTAAACTTTAAAAAAAAAATCAGGCTGAACAAGCCAATTAGCAGCCCTCCTCCACGGCCTCTACTTCAGTTCCTGCCTTGAGCTCCTACCCTTTATTCTCTTCATGATGGGCTGCAGTCAGATGTCTACACCAAGTAAACCCTTGCCTCAAGAGTTGCACTGAACTGTATTTATCATAGCACTGGAAAGCAAACTAGAACAGCACCTGTGGACACTTGTCTATAATGCATCCTTTGTTCTTATTGACAGCATTTTTAAATTATTCTTACTATTTAGCAGTATTCAAGGTTCTTTTAGGGGTAACATCTACTATAACTCAAAGCACATATATTCTGTCCCAGGTGGTTCATGCAGAGATCTGGAAGGCAGCTGGACTATATTAAAGAATGAGGGTTCAGCCAGACTTTCTAGTTTGGTTAGTAGCAAAGGTTAAAACAAAGAACATGTCAGACAATGGAGAGTTTGTCCACTTTTCCCTAGGGTTTCACCTGTGCTCTGACACTAGCTATCTTATTCACCCCAGTTACAGGACTTGGACTTGGCTTGCAATATACCTTATGTATTGCTTAAGAAGAGCTTGAAGTTCACTGTTACATATATTAACTAAAGTAGCTATCCTCCAAATAATGAGGCTATCATACAAGGCACACTGTAATCCTTCATAATTCTTGTGACTTCTAGCTGATGAACTTCATGATTCACTGCGTCATTTTAGTAGACAGCAAGAGAGGTCCACAGTCAAGCTCATTGATCAGTTTTCAGTGGCTGTCACCAACAGGAATATTTGTCATGATTTTGCAACATTGCACAACCCACTGGCATTGTTCTTTCACCTTGTACATGAGTGCTTGTGTTCTTAAGTACATATTGGGTCATTCTTTTCCTTCTTCACACTTCCCCCTTTCAAGATGAGGCTTAGCTTTTAGCGTCACATGTGTTAAATCATAGACAAGAAGGAAGGAATAACAAAAAGAATGTTAGTGTGTGGTTTCTGTGTGCACTCCGGAATCTGAATGCCTAGATTCTTGCTTTGACTCTGTCTCTAGCTACTCAGAAAATCTGAAGCAAATTGCTTTAACTTTTAGTTCCCTCGTATTTTCATGTGAAAAAAAAAAAGCTGAAGTAGTATTTATTCTTGACTTGTGCAAGAATGATTGGGATCTTTGTGTATACTTGTTTATGAGAAAATTAACATAGCATAAAAATGACCATTGAATATTTTAGAGTGTACAGTTCAGTGGTATCTAGAACATTTATAATGACAGTACTTCACTCCTCTCTTGCTTCATGAAATTTTCACCAGCCCCTAAAGAAGCCCTGTACCCATTAAGATCTCACTTCCACCTCTTTCTCCATTCCCCAGCCCTACATCTGTTTACCCTAAGTGTGTCATATAAATGAAGAAGGTACAGAATGTGGGTGCTGGAGCCTGGGTTCCTTCACAAAGGCTAATTTGTTTAGCTCCATTTATAATATCTATTTCATTTCCTATTTCTTTTAATCATTCTTGATTTAATTATCCATTAACCAACTGCTGGATTTTGAATTGTCTCTACTTATTAGCTAGTACAGTGTAATGATGCTATGAATACCAGGAGCAAGGTTTCTTTGGATATGTAGTTTCTCATTAATAAATATCTGGGAATGAAGTTATGGGTCATGTGATATTGCCATGCATAGAATTTGGAGAATTTCTGTATTGCCTCACAAAGTGGGCACCATTTCATATTCCTGCCAGCAATACGTGGGTTCCAGTTTCTTCACAGCCTTATCCACACTTTTCTGGTTTGTTTTATCATGGACAGACTACTAGCCATGAAGTGGTAGTTCATTGTGGTTTTAATTTGCATTTTACTAATAACAAGAGAAGTTCCATATCTTTCTTTGGGCTAGTTGCTTTTAAGTAAGAATTACCTGAAAAAAACTTTACTTTGTATTACATAGCACTTGCCATGTATCAGTCATTATTCTAATCGTATACATATGTCAATATAACAAACTGTGTAACTTCAAAATAGGTTTAGTATTACTAATCTAGTTTAGAAATAGGAGAGGTGTTTGTGAATATATATATATATATATGTATATATACATATATACACACATATATATATACGTATATGTATATATGTATACGTATATATATATATATGTATGTGTATATATGTATATATACATATATATATGGGGGGTAAGTGTGTGCATGAGTAAATGTCCATGTGGGTGAGGTTACACATGTGTGTCCAGGTGCAATGCATAACTTCAAGTGTCAGTTCCTTGAGCACCACCCACCTTTTCATGACACAGGACTTTTAATAACCCAGAACCTAAGAGCAGGCTAGACTGGCCTGTTAGCCTCGAGGACCCATCTGTGTCTGCCTCCCCTGCACTGGGATTACAAGCAAGCACCATACCACCATGGCCTGCTTTTTCCAGCATAGGTTCAGGGGGTCAAACTCAGGTACTCATGTAAACCAAGCAAGTACTTTAACAACTGAACTATCTCCCCAGTCCTGGGTTCTGTTATATTTAAGGCATTGAGAGCAATACACTACAGACAGTAAATATAAGTTAGATGGGAACACAGCTCATTCCACTGATTGATATCTATAATATGTAAAAGCACCATTCTCTGTCTTCCACTCATAACCAGTTCAGCTACTTGTCCTGTCTTCTTCATACCAGAACATACTACAGGTATGATACTCACTTTGTGGCCTTAGATCCAGCAGTGAGAACATTCTTCCCAAAGAAGACGAGGGTGGCTTTCAAGGCTTGACAGATGCTCTGTTCTGCTCAGATATTCCTTTGGTCATTCATTCATTCATCCACTCAATCATTTGATCAATTGGTATTATGCCTCCTGTGTGTCAGACACTGTCCCAAGAATTTTGTACTAGCGGTTGTCAAAGAAAAGAAGGGGGGGTTTGCAGGTCTCACCTTCTCAGGGCAGAAAATAAAATGAACAAATAATCAGTAACATACAATGCATCCTGTGGTAGAGAAGACTATGGAGGCAAAGCAAGGACAAGCATAGAATCTAGAAGCACTAGTGAGGCTCAAAGCTCAGAGGAAGGATTCTCCCAGCAGAAGACCTGTGTGGCCTGCTAAGTTGGCATCAGTCTCATTCCATCCTCACCAGTGGAATTTCTCTTCCCTAGCCTTCTCTCTAGCATTTCCCAGTGTAGGAGGTAGAAGAAGGAAAGAAGAGCAATAAGGATAGCAGCTGATGGAAAGACAGCATGGGTCTAGTGTGCTTAGGTGCAAAATTGTTAAGCAAACAAGACCCAGACATGAAGCCAGATCCAGCTTTTCCTTTAAACTGCTATTGTGGAAATCTCTCTCTCTCTCTCTCTCTCTCTCTCTCTCTCTCTCTCTCTCTCTCTCACACACACACACACACACACACACACACACACACACACACACACACACACATACACACACCAAATCATAATGTCAGGTATGAATGGCAATTTGTCTGTTTCATTCTTTCTTTGATATACACATATGTTGACAGATTTCACTGCACCTAGTTTGCTGTTTTCAACAAATTAATACAACCTAATTGTTTAGAAATGCCCAGGTCAGCCATGAACAGGCAATAAGTTCCAAGCTCATACCTAACATCTGAAGTAAGAGTACAAATGTTAAATGTCTACCAAAAGGCATGGTTGGTTCCTAGCCAATGGCCTTGAGCAGTGGTATGGCCATGAGGGTTTTTATCATCTGGTAGATAAATTGTCTCCATCCCTCTTTTTATTCTGTACCTCAAACTGCTAGCATAAATTAAAGAGGCAGAAAGGTACTTGGGAAGAACTTGGGCCCATAGAGGCTGACACTTGGCTCCTATGTCTGGCATCCTGTGCTCTAGCTTCAGACAAGTCCTTAACTTCTCTGAAATGGAAAGAATACACCTATGTGTGTGCCAGCCATTGTGATTCATAGGTATCATAGCTATATAGGACTATTGGTTACTTTTCTCCCTTGTCAGATTTTAGAATACCTTCTGATAGTGTGAAAGATGATCTTCAAGGAAGAGTCTTTTGGGTTAGATCCAGCTAAGTCCTCCAAGTCCTGTGTCTGAAATGCATGGTGTGTTCAACAATAGAGACTTATCTTCAAACTCTGAGAGGCAACTGGAGCAGCATCTCCTGGACTCCCATGATAAACAACTTCAAAGGGAATTTTTCATGCCTAGTACTGAGGGGAGTTTTTGTTGTTGTTGTTGTTACTGTATCATTCCTATGAGGGAATATTGTCAGCCCAAGTGGCATAATTTCATTCAATATATAAATATATATGTTAATTTAAATATTTGTATATAAATATATGTAGTTCTACAAACAAATATAATTTTATATATATATATATATATATTCTATAAAATTTTCAGTAAATTAAAAATGATACTTATGCTGGGTAGTGGTAGAGTACACCTTTAATCCTAGCACTCAAAAGGCAAATACAGGCAGATATCTGTGAGTTCAAGGCCAGCCTGGTCTACAGAGTGAGTTCCAGGACAGTCAGGGCTGTTACACAGAGAAACCCTGTCTTGAAAAAAATGCTATCTATGGCTTTTTCAAACACCATTTGTCTATTTAAAAGGGTAAATATTGCCAGGCAATGGTAGTATTCAATTTTAATCCCAGCACTTGGGAGGCTGGTGGATCTCTGAGTTCAAGGCCAGCCTGGTCTATAAAAAGAGAGCTCCGGGACATCCAGTGCTATACATAGAAACCCTGTCTCAAAATACAACTAAAACTTTTTATTAAAAATAAAGGTAAATATTTGTTATACACCTTAGTTTGTAAACCTTAACTTGGGATGTTGTATTCATTGTGTCACTAATAACAGCAGTCCAGTATATGTATGTATGTATGTATGTATATATATTTTTTTATTTTACATATTGATCCCAGTTCCCTCTCCCTTCCTCCCTTCCTCCCTCTCTCCCTCCCTCCCATACCCCCCCCAACCACCCTCCCATCCCATCCGCCCCATACTCCATAGGGAGGGTGATACCTTCCAGGAGGGATCATCAAAATCTGTCAAGTCATTTGGAGTAGGGACTAGTCTCTCCCTCCTGCCTCTAGGTTAGGGGAGTATCCCTCCATGGGGAATGTGCTCCCAAAGTCCTTTCCTGCACCAGGGATACATCCTGGTTCCACTTTCAGAGGTCCCTTAGACTCAGTGTTTAGCTGTGGGTGTCTGTTTCTGTTTCCAACAGCTACTAGATGAGGGCTCTATGATGGTGGATAAGTTAGTCATCAATCTCATTATCAAGGAATGGCATTTAAGGTAGTCTTTCCATTGTTGCTCAGATTGTTAGTTGGGGTCATCCTTGTAGGCCTCTGAACATTTCTCTAGAGTCAGTTTTCTCTTCAAACCTATAATGGCTCCTTCTTTTATGGTGTCTCTCTCTTTTTCTTTTGCTCTCATCTAGTGGGACTAGAAAGATTAAGTCAGGGGATATATATATATATATATATATATATATATATATATATATATATATAGTGTTAGTTGCCTTTCTCTTCCTTGTAACAAAATATCTAACATAAAGTAATTTATGTATTTTGTTCATGGAATAAGAGAGGCAGTGCATCATGTTGGGTAAGCCATGCTGAATTCCTAGTGGAAACATATAGCTGAGATTCCTCAGCTCCCAATGGATCAGGAAGCAGAAAATGGATGGGGATTGGACCAGGCTATGAACTTTAAGGCCCACCCCAAGTGATCCACTTCCTCAAGTGAGACTCCAGCCCCAAATGTTCCACAATTTTAGCACCACCAGCTAGTCTTCAAGTACACATGAGCCTATGAAGGGCATTACACATACAAACCAAAAAACCTACTCCCATTTTACAAAGGAAAAATTAGTATTCCCCATGAACGCAACTTAGTCGCTATCCAGCCAGTGCACAACAGTAAAGCCTGCATGTGGCTGACTCATGGCAATGCCCTCAACCTTGGCACAAGTCTGTCTCCTTCTGCTTCCCCCAAACACAAGTGCCCAAAGGCCCATCTCATCTAGCCCAGAGCTCAAATTTCATAGCTCCCATGAGACACCAAAAGCATGGAAAGACATTGATTAAGACCGAACAGATATAATACACAAAGAAATGCATAGCTGTTCCCTGATACCAAGCTCAGGGAGGACTATTTTTAGATAAGATAGTGCTGAAGACAGCAATCTTGTGTATATAGAACTAAGCTCTGTGTCTTCCACAAACCTGAACCAGACAGGAAGAGTCAGAAATATATCCATGAGGAGAAAAGTATTTTCTAAGGAATGCTGAAAGGGTTACCTGCAGGGTCAGTACACAATAGAAAAAAAGACCACAGATGAGAACTCAAGGCCATCATACATTTCTGTCAGTAGCAAGGTGCCAGGACCCAAAGACAATGCATAATTCCTTAGTTTAATTTCCTTCTATCTTTAAAAGTAACCTTAGATTGATTGGATAACTGTCAAGACCCCAGTGTTCAGAAGCAGTGGCTCACCAGTTTCCTCTCTGACATTTAACATAGCTTTGTAGGAGACTGACATCCTCCATCTCCTTAGACAAGCCAAGGAGGAAAACAGAACTCAGCAAGAAACCTGCCCATGGGCTCCAAACATGTAATTACTTTTCCCCACAGGACTTGGGAATGATAAAGAAATAGAAAATGTGAACCTCTGATGTAGTTCACAGGAAAGGGCTATTGTATAGGAGAGATGTCGAATTGTTCACCAACAGCCTTGGGTGCTTTCAGAGAACAAGATGAGACTATGGCAGCAGCATAGCTACTTCCCACAACATTAACTAGGATGCTACTGTGTGGCAATATGCTAGCATAACTAAGCATGCTCAGTTTATGGCTCTCACTGAACACCATGTGTATGCCTGTCTGTATATGGTAGGACTGCAATGCCAGCTAAGGACCACAGTGGGATGGATTCATTTGACTGCTTGTGAGTTCACTGACCACTGAGACAGCTATCTGTAAAACAGCCCCCTAAAGCCTTGCATGGTGGCACCACTCAGGAGATGGAGACAAGAGGTCATCCTCAACTACATAGTGAGTTTACATTAAAAACTGCCCCCCCACCAAACAAAGCCAATGTCACTACCAAGTTTAAGCTGTTCTCATTTCCCCCAAACCTTCAAGCACCAGCCATCACCATTTCTAGAAAGTTCTCAAGTTCCAGCAGTTACTCCCACATTCTCCTTTTTTTTCTCCCCATACAACCAAAGCAGGAAAACACAGGGCTTCTTCTGCAAGGCAGACATGCAGCTTTGAAAGTCTGCCTGGTCCTGAAGCTCAGCCTTAAAGGACAAAACAGATAAACCGAGGAAAATATGGAAGGGAGCTGAGACTGGTTCCTTGGATTCCAATATACACCACTTTCAGAACTACCCATGATTACATATGACCCTTAGTGTCAAAATTATTATAATTTCAGGACATTGGTGTCACATAACTTTAATCCCAACACTTGGGAGGTAGAGGCAGATGGATCTCTTTGAGTTAGAGGCCAGCCTGATCTACATAGTTCCAGAGCAGCCAAGGCTATATGGTAAGACCATAGATAGGCAGATAGATAGATAGATAGATAGATAGATAGATAGATAGATAGATAGATAGATAGATAGATTATATGGATACTAGGTGTCTTTGTTTTGTTTACTGTTGCTATGATAAAAGCACTCTGACAAAAGCAACTTAATGAAGGAAGGGTTTACTTATCTCACAATTCTAGGTTATAGTCCATCATTACAGGAGAGCCAAAGTATATGGCATGTTAAACAGCTAGTCACGTTACTTTCTCAGTCAAAAGCAGAAAGCAATGAATGCATTGAATGGCAGTCCTCAGCTCGCTTTCTCCATTCTACTATAGTTAGTATCCCTTGCCTAAAGATTGGTGTTACCCATGGTGGGCAGATCTTCTGTCTTAATTAATGTAGTCAAGATAATCTCCCACAGACATGCTAGAAGACTAACCAGTTCTAAAGGGTCCCTCATTGAGACTTTATTCCAGGTGACTTGAGATTATGTAGAGTTGATTGGGGGGGGTGAGAGATGTAATCATTTGTTTGGTTTTGTTGTTATTTGTTAGGACAGGATTTCATGTATCCCAGATTTGCAGGGAACTAGATGTGTATCAGAAGATGTCATTGAACTTCTGACCCTCCTGCCTTCACCTCCCCCACATGCAAGAATAATGGGCATGTGATACCACACTCAGTTTATTCAGTGCTGGGATGGAGCCCAGGGCCTCATGCATGCTAGGCAAGTAATCTTGCAACTAATCTATATCACAATCCCTTGCCTACCTCACTGGAAAATCACTTTACAAACTCTGAGGTCAAGTTCCCTTATAGCCAAGCCTGGGAGGAAGGAGGGAGTATTCCTAAGGAAAGGAAAGAGTTCCCTAGGTCAACATTCAGAGAGACTCTCAGGAGCTGACTGATGATGAGTGCTGGCTGAGCCTCACTCTGGCTTGACTTGCAGCACAGACCCTGAAACAGGGTTATAGGGGAACACCTGTGAATTACCACCCCATGACATTGCAGGTGTGGGGGGATGCCACCAGAGTGGTGTGTGTAGTAGTATGCACTAGAAAGTACAATAGGAGATTAAACTGAAAGTGTAGGCAGACCTGTGGAGAAGATGGAGTAAATATTTAAGGTCCACAGAGACCCAGGACAATGTCAGATAACAAGCAAAGAATTCTTTCCTGCTTTATACTTCAGCCTCACCACTAGAAAAGAACCCATCTTGCCAGCCTTGAGCATAAATAAGCCCACCACCAGTAGAGCACTCAGTCGACTTAACCCTGGTTCTACAGCTTCCTTAACAAAGTTTTCCTTTCAGTGAGGCTACAGAATCAGCCTCTGGAAGGGCCTCCAAGGCTCAGCCTATATGGGAGTCACACCACCCAAAGGAGCACATTTCAGAATGCAACCCTCCATCAAGTGAACTTCCTCCCTCCCCCAAGTCCCAAAGCCTGTAATCTGTACTCTTTTCAGTATTTTTTCACATTTCATTAGCTTTTTCTTCACCAGCTCAAACAGGGATATCTTGTTAGGAGGGGCTATATACATTTCTTTTCTGCTTTCCTCCTCCTCTACCTCCTCCTCCTCCTCTTCCTCTTCTTGAGTGTTTGGTATATAATCATAGATGGGTCATTTGCTCTTTGATGGGTAGAGTGGCAGTAGTTTCAAGAAATAGAAAATAGAATCTATGCAGACAACAAGAACTTAAAGTTACTTCCAACTCTTAGTTTAGGGCACAGGGTACATTGCTTTCTCTTCAGAGCAAACCATTTGGGGTGTGTGTGTTTGTGTGTGTGTGTGTGTGTGTGTGTGTGTGTGTGTGTGTGTGTGTGTGTGTGTATAGAAGCATGTGAAAGCCAGCAGTCAACACTGGATGTCTTCCTCATGTTTTTTTTCTAAGACAGGGTCTCTCAATGAACTAGCTCATGTAGACTACCTGGCCATCAGACTGCAAGGAATTCTGTCTCTGCCCATCACTAGAATTTTAGGCCATGTCCAGTTTTAAGTGGGTTCTGGGGATCCAGACTCAGGTCCTTGTGCTTACATAGCTAGCACTTTACCACATGAGTCATCTGTCCAGCCCAAGTACTTAAGATTTCTAATAGATTTTTTTTCATGTTTAGGAGTCATTCTTCAGTTAAAAGTACTTTGTTATCCTGGGTACTTAAAGATATACAAGTTGCAGTTCATTTTTTGACACGGCCCTCAAGACCCTTATGGGTAAGTGATACAGTCTTAGTGCACAAGGAGTTTATTATCTAAAGAGAAAAGAATGAATACTTGTGTGCAGTCCTGAAGAGGAAACAGGTCAAGAAGTCACATCTCTCCAGGGTCATGTGGCACCAGAGTTATACACTTGGAAGGTAAAAGGCAAAAAGTTGGCAATTTTCCGAGTAGGTTACAGTCATCCACATAAGTCGAAAACACCCTGCAGGGCAGCAGAACAGATAAAACCCTGTCTGTCAGTTTCTTGTGCAAGCCTTCCCACAAGTCACATGGTAAGGATTAATGCTGTTTGTTGAGTGCCAGCAATGTGCCAGACATACAACACCATCCCTTCCTGAGAGCGCTGGACAGATGGACAATTCAGACACAAAATGGGTCAGCACACAGGGTGTTTCAGTCTTAGAGGCAAGTAGCTTCTCTTGTTTGTTTGGTTACCAGGTATTAAAAAAAAAAAAAAAAAAAAAAAAAAACCTTACCCTGATGCTCTGGAGGAGCCTCTTCCTGTGACTGTGCCTCTAGCATAGCTTGCAAGCTTGCCAGCCACCTTCCTCTGAGCTCTGAAGCAAAGCTTCCCCCATGATCCTGATTTTCATACATCCCCACAGTTGTGTTAAGTGAGAAAGGGATAGCAGGTGCCTGGGTGTTTATCCTCATTTTGCCTCAAGTGACATTCATTCACTTTTGCCTGAGGCACACCTCAAGCTAGATTCATTTCAAGTGAATGGGGATTTAAAAAAAAAATACAGAGGTGGTTTTGTGTTTCTAGTCCCACAGTTCCATGGCTGCCTTCTGGTTTAGGCACTTGTACCTGACCTAGACTAACCCTATACCCATCTTCAAAAGGGTCCCCTGTGGCTTGTGCTGTTAAGACTATGGAATCACTGCAAATTTCCTGGTGACAGAGATGGCCAAGAAGAGTGAAAACTTAGTATAATAATTATATATATATTTCAGGATATAATGTGTCATATGAAGATGGATTCTTAGATTGAAAGATTTCAGGCTGCCTGTGATCCAGCTGGCTGTGTGTTTCTGTTATGTTCTTTGTCTTATGACATCTCACATGTGACACTATAGTACACTTGAATCAGAAGTCATACCTGTTTCTTCTTCCCTTGATCTTCTCTTTGGTCAATTACTTTGTATTGTGTCCCTGTTACCTGTGATCCATAAACTATCAAACCTAAATGGGATTTTAGATCATTAGTGTCTGTTGCCTTTGACCTTGTATAAGTACCTTAACCTACAAAGAAATCTCCTTGCCTCAAAGCATAAACAGACTTTCCAAAGATTGACCAGATGTGTGGGATGCCCTATGAATATTAACGAAGTCTAAGAATAAAAATGTCTTGGATTACAACTATGCTTATACCCATACCCATTCTTTCTATTTCTAACGAATTAGACAATTGAGTGGACTGAATTCTGAAAATAGATAAGATATGAGGCTGGGGAAGTGGCTGTGTCTGTGTTTGCTGTACAAGCACAGGACCTAAGTTCAGATTCCCCAGCACCCACATAAAGTCAGGCACATTGGCATTCACCTGCAATCCCAGTGCTGGAGAAGCAGAAATGGGCAAGATCGCTGAGGCCTACTGGCCATCTAGTCTATCAAAATCAGCAAATTCAACTAAATATGCGAGCCCCTGTCTCAAAAAAAAAAAAAAAGGCGGGGGGGGGGGGGAAGATATCCTTAGGAATTTATTTAAGTTGACCTCTATCACCCACATGCATGTGTGAGCACACGGGGGGGGGGGGGGCGCGGAGGGTGTTGGGATAGGGAGAGAACAGTGAGTAGGTTGTTGTTCTGATAAACCCAGTAGAGCGGCTAGAAGCTTGGGTCTGCCCCAGCTGCTGGTGACTCTGGGATCAATGAAGGCTTGCCATAAACCTGAGGCTTAGTGTCCTTAGCATCCCTGATCTGAAACTGCTTGTTAAACAACAGATCAAGATGATTCTCACGTGTAGCAGTAGAAAGCTGTATAAATAATCACTTTTTGTGAGTCAAAAGTTCTAACAACATTTAAATTTTCTCTTGAGACCCTCAAGGCCCCATTTTCATTAGCAAACAAGCATGTGCCAATGGTAACCTGAGACTCAGATGTTCTGCAACTGATCACAACACTAACCATACCCTACAGACGTAGCAACATGACAAGATCAGGATTTGGCACTTTCCATGTCCCATGAAAATGGGACATCTGCTCCTTCCATGGCTAAGACAGCCCAAAACCAAAATCAGCTCAACAGATGAGCGACTAAGGCAGAATAACTTATTCAGAGCAGCTGAGAAATAGTGGGATGTAGCTCAGATCTTGTCTTGAGGCAGGCTTCCTCAAGCCTTATTCATCCGCAATCAACTTTTATGAAGAAAAACAGAATAATGGTAAACATTATACTTGTGAAAATGTCCAAATATCAGCAGGCAGTATAAAAATCAGAATATAACATTCTGACAGCCTGCAGTCAGGCTAGACTGTAGGGTATTTTTAGCATCATGCTTATTTTTTTTAAGTAATCTACATGCTGTGATAGATGTCATGAACAGACCTCAAATATCAGCAGGCTCTGAGTCCCTCGGAGCACAAAGCCACCTGCACAAAACGCTGTTTTCCACAAAGTTTCTCTTGTTCAGCTTTAAAGTCTTTAAAGCTTTTCAAGTTTGGCAGAACAACTCTTCGGTTCGATTTCTTCTTCTTTGCCTCCTCCTCCGCCTCCTTCTTCTTCCTTGTCTTCCTTTCTAAAATTTATACACAGCCAGGAGCTAGGAGATACCTCTGCTGAACATACATGTGGCATGCTTCTGTGCAGGAACGACTGGGCAGGGACAGCTGTCCATGGGATGCTCAAATCTTAACTGTAGTCACTGGTACAGTGAAAACATGGTAGGAGCTGGAGAGATGGGTGAGAAATCACTTGCTGTATAAGAATGGAAACCTGAGTCTGGACCCCAGTAGCCCCTCCAAACTATGCCAAACATGGTGATATGTCCTTATAATGCTAATACCAGGACACAGGGACACCAGGAAGCCAGCCAGCCTAGCCTAATCCATGAGTCTCAGGTTCCAATGAAAGACCCTGTCTCAAACAAAAGATAGATGACTCCTGAGAAATGACCCCAGAGGATGACCTCTGGACTCCGCACACACACGTGTACACATGTGTGCCCATGCACTAGTATGTACACACACACACACACACACACACACACACACACACACACACACACGTGCGTTAGAATGGTGCAGAAGTTAAGATCCACTAGGAACATAGCTATGAGAAGGGAAGCTTCCAAATACTACTTGGCAAATCATTCCTTGGAAGCCCTTTAGCAGATGTGTGTCATTTTCAGATGATGCTGAAACTTCTGAAGGGAGGAGTGCTGTGGAGTGCACAGGTTCCTATCTCTCTGCTATTCCAGTCTTCTTACTACCCCACAGAAAAAGCTCCAGACCCACACACACTCATGCTGGGCTTGCCTACTTCTCCTCAGGTTCCCTGAACCTCCAGATCCCCAGATTTCCTCTCAGATCTAGTAATTAGTTCCTTCTGATCCGTATCAGCACAAATGCATGTACATGCTCACATTTATGTGCATAATGCCCCTGGTTCAGCAAACACCTAAGGGTAAGTTCAATCTGTTACATCTTTTGTCTGTATGAAAATGAAAATGCTCAAAAGATAGGGGTGGACAATTCTATCATGTGACTAATATATTGACACCTTGGTAAGAAGGGTTGTGTCCAATGAGGCAGTAAGGACATTAATGACATGGATGTGGCTCCCGATGATCAGGACCGATGTGTCTGACAGCAGATAACTGCCTCATAGAACTGTGCAGTATGCAGCAGGCAGGGTCTGGGCAACATTTTTCTGAAAAAGGCAAGAGAGGAAGTATTTTAGGATATGCCATCATCTTGTCTTGCATACAAGATTTAGCTGTGTATCAGTGAAAATACCACAGTAAACATCTGAACACATGGGCTTCCCATGTCCTGAGAAACTTTGTGTATGGACAATTAAGATGAACTTTTACATACTTAACATGCATCTTAAAATGATATTCTTTTATTTTTACTCTCAACTATTTAAAGACATAAAAGTCATTCTCAGCTAGCTGGTATTACAAAATAAAGTTTCATATTGAATTTGGTCGATAGCCAACCCCTGTTCCGTAGAATGTAGAAAAACCTAGACCTAACTAACCCAGGTCTCTTACTGACCACAATGGTTATATCATGCACACATCACTGGCTCATGTCTATCATGACAAAGTGTGGGCCTTCCTGTTTTGATTTCTGATGTATGATGTTGAAAGAGATGAATAACCACTGGTCAAAATTAGGTAGTGTGGTTAACATTTCTCTACATAGCACTTTGATCATGCTGTTTCTTGTTAGGCACTGTCAAATGAATTAAAGAAAAATAAATTATATTTTAATTACTCCCCACCTCCAAATCAGAGCACTTATTACTGCCCCCTCTTTGAGAATGGCTTATGAAATATCACTAAAGGAATAAATAATATCCTTGGATTATGGAGATAGGGAATGTCAAAAAGCTGAGTTCCAGAAACATGGAAGATGGTTCAGCCAGCAAAGTGCTTGCCACACAAGCACAAGGACCTGAGTTTGATTTCTAGCACCCATGTGCAAAGCCATCCAGTAGCATACAAAAATAAGTCCCACAGCAGGAGAGGCAGAAACAGGAGTATCCCTGGAGCTCAGCAGGCAGCTAGTCTTACAAAATCTGAGTTCCAGGTTCAGTGAGAAACTCTGCCACAAACAACAAGGTGGAGAGTAACATAAGAAGGCACTGACATTATTCTCTAGCCTCTACATGTGTGTGCATGTGCACACATGTACCCATTTACACACATGCCTGCCCACACATGCACACAAACACACATTGGAAGACACCTGACATCAGCCTCTAGCCTTCACATGTATGTACATGTACACCTGTACATGAGCATGCACACACACACAAACACACACACACACACACACACACACACACACGAGCACATGCACACTACAAAGCTGAGTTCTGTGTCTCCATCCCACAGTAACATGTGAATCTTTTCACTTTTGTTCATTACTTAAAACTGAATTGAGGGGTGATGAATTTGCTTAGATCTTAGCAGTCTTTGCTCCTTTGGTAGAGTCAGTTAGATACCCAGCTTCCTTTTCAGGGATCTCATTGCATGACTAGGAGACGAAAAACCCCTTAATTTTTATATTATGTCTAAATGATAAACTATTTCTAGCATGTATCATTGATACACCACTACCTACAGCTCATGTATCACTTTCAAAAGTCAAGTGGGGTTGTATAAGGTAGTATAAGAGAACTGCTGATAAGCTCCCCAGGTAGCACAGAAAACACAAGGCCAGATTTCTGTGGGACCTGACTGGGGTGTGTGAAGCCATCTGGCCACCAATAGGACTGTATCTTGGCCAAACCTAGGTCTCCTCTCCAGACTAACACATTCACTCTGTCTGTCCATCTCTTCCTGTCACTGTCTGTCTCTGTCTCTGTCTCTGTATCTCTCTCCCTCTCCCTCTTTATCTCCCTCCTTCCTCTCCCCACCTCTTTCTCCCTGTCTGTCTCTCCCTCTCTGTCTCTGCCTGTGTGTCTCCCTGCATCTCTCTCACTCCCTCCCTCTCTCCTGCCCCCATTCTATAAACCTGTGGAGCAGATGCCATTCATAGTTAAATCTCCACTCTGTATGAGAGGAGCCTCCACTCAGCCATCTGACCACTGCTTCTAGTCAAATATACATCCTGGGAAAGAGAATGTCATCCATCAGTACTGAGCAGTTTGTCCAGGTGTCATTAAAGTGTCAACAGCAAACCCAGAAAGCCAGAGGGAGTTTTTTGTGGTGGTCAGTATTTTTTTAATCATTATTATTAGACAGTCAGCTCCCTCAGCACACCACAGCACCCTTGTTTTTGCCTGCCTTACTTACTGGCTCACCAAAGAGCTTTCACAAAGCAGGAGCATTTGCAAGAAGTCATCTGCCCATTGAGCAGCTCCCAGGAGAAGACATAAATGTCATTTTGCTGTCCCCTTCTGTGAATCTCAGTTGGCAGCTTAGCATGGAGATCAAGTGTAAAATGTCTGGGAAATGTCTGCGTTAAAAGGCTTGCTGGAAACGAAGCACGTTTAGTTGAAATCACCAGGGCTCACTGGCTCTTTCTTCTTCTCTCTGAAATACAAACACCAAAAGCCACTGTCTAACTTGCAATCTTAATCTATAAAAGGCACTTACAGATAAGCACGTCTGGTTAAAGACTCTATCCTGGTCTCTTCTCCTGCACATGATAGAAAGCTTTGGATTTTGAAATACTGAAACATTTTTTTCCTTTAGATTCTACAGTAAGCTGAAAACTTCAGGGGTGCCACTGTCCCATTTTCCAGAAATATACAATTAATTTCTTTCAGCTCCATAGTAAATAAATTCTAACTGGTAAATAAAGGCATCCGCTCAACAGTTAATGCCTGGTGTGTGGCAGATCTTTTTCTAACTTCCCAAACTTCTGCAGAAGAGTGAGATGTCTCCATTTTACTGATGAATAGATGAGACTAAAAACCACAAAATAAATTTAGCACTACACAGAAAATTTAAACCTGGAAATGGACTGGCTACTTCATGCCTCCTTCCATGAGCAGAAAAAAGAAATCCAGATATTCTTTAACAAAAAACTAGTAAATGATGACTCTTTTTGATGTTCAGTAGATATATGTCTTCTCATTAAGTGTTAAGACTATATAATGCTTCATATATGTATGTATATATGTGTTCATGCACATGCCAGTACAGATGTATGTGGAGTGCATGTATACAAGTGTGTACTTATGAAGAACAGAGAATATCTTCAGGTGTCATTCCTCTGGAGTTGTCTGTCTTGTTTTTTTGATACCCGGTCTCTTACTGGAACTGAGGCTCACTAATTAGGCTAGACTGGCTGCCCAGGAGCCACACACCTGCTCTCACTTCCCCAGCACTAGGAATTTTTGCATGGGTTCTAAGAATCGATCTCAGATTATGATACTTACAGAGTAGGCACTTTCCCAACTGGCCTATCTCTCCCGCCCCTATAAAATGTCTCATATATATATATATATATATATATATATATATATATATATATGTATATGTATATGTATATGTACTTCACTTACATCTATATGATGACTGTCAGGATACTTGTCAGACATGAAAGATAGGAGAAGGGGATGCAAAGGAGCAGCTGCAGCCACAGGAACTCAGGAAGCTGGCAGATTAATCAGTTCAAATGCAGTTTGGTGCAGCATTGCCACATGAGGTCATCTTATGGGGTTGCTCAAATAGCCACAAAAGATGAGGAGGGACATTTGGATGGAGAGAGTGACATATGTACATTCTCCATATGAACACATGGAGAATAAAACCAGATTCATTGAATCTGAGCACAGAAAGCACAGAAGGGCTGTGTGGAACACCTATGCCTCAGATCTCTGGATTGAGCAAGTCCAGTTCACACAGTGCACATCTCTAGCTAGCTCTCAGGTGGTGTGGATACTGCTGACCTGCCTGGGCAGTGCTGCCTGGAACATCCCAGGTGGAATCACTTCATGAGGTCCCCAAAACAGGCACCCTATCCAGTCATAGCCATGTGCCTATCTCAGACACCACCTTTGCACTAAGATACCTGGAAAGCTGTGAGGCTTCTTTGTTTGATTTGAAAATCCCCCAGGCAAAGAAACCAGGAGTTGTTCAATTAAGCATGAAGCTCCCCAGTGGTTTGGTTGAGCCAAGCTCTGGGCATGGGTCTGTCCTCGGCAGTGAGTAGGCTCAGGTCTGGAGTGCTCTAGGTGAAAAACCCAGGATTAATGAAGAAGAAAGAAGAGACCAGTGCTTTCCTTCTGACCCACCTGTCCTCCTAAGATGTTCTGCTGGCCCAGAACAAAGCCAGTCCACCACACTTCCCTCCACACTCAGTGCTGCTCCCTGTCTCAGTACTCTGCATCCTGGAAAGATACCCCACCCCGAGTTACAGCATCAGCTCAGCATCCTTAGAGCCCTATCAATTTTTGAGGATCATGAAGAGTTTCAAATATCTGTCTGGTGCTATTTGTCTGCATTACAGTTCCTTGAGTTCATAGGAAGAAAATGAGAGTAGTCTGACTGCCTTCTGAGGAGGAAGAACCCCAGTCATTCAGCAAGAAGGAGTAGTAAGTGCTGAATAAAAGCTTGCCCCAAACACCAGGACCAGAAGAGACTGAGCCATTGTTAAACCTGCCACTGATCAACCTAAGGAGAGGAAGTAAGAGGATAAAGAAATGACCACAGAAATAGAACAAAATGGCAAAATGACCTTGGCTTCATCCACTGAACACCCAGGTTATCATATAATCCGTCATCCACTCAACACATCTCAGTCAAACTTGGGCCACTTTCCAATGTGAAACCATCTCCGGCATTTACTTTAAGTTCCTCAGGGTTCCCAGCCCACTAGCTTGGAACTCACACACAACCATCTGCTTCCTTTGCCCTTTTGAGTAACTATTTCAAGTGCGTTGTTTAAGGTCAAATTTTACACTAGAATTCTAACTACTTCTCTTTTTTAACCTTTATTGTGTTTCCTTGTATAAGTGTGCATGGGTGTGTACACACACTCAGGTGTGCCTGTGCCAAAAAGCACGAGTAAAGGTCAGAGGGCAGTCTTTAGAGGTCAGTTAAGTCCTTCCATTGTGTTATCAGGCTTTCATGGCAATCACACTGACCCACTGAGCCATCCTCCAGCCCCATGCACTGCTTTTCCTAGAAGGACTAAGAACTGGGTCATCTGGGTCATTTGTAATGTCCTAGACCTGTGGACACAGGGGGGCTGAAAAGAACTGGCCTCCTGCCCACAGGTGATCAAGGAGCTGGAAAATTAAGACATGCAGTTCAAGTGCAGTTTGGGGATTCAGAGACACCCAGTTCTACAGAATTACAGCTGGAGGAGAGCCCATGTCCTTCTGTGTCCTCATTTTACCCATGAGAACACTGCAGCCTACCAGGAACAGATAACTATGTGTCCCACATCATATGCTAATGAGTGGCAGCTGCTTCAGTCTGCAAGAGATTGCAGTTTGTCATGTTACTTTTATCTGGCTTTGAATGAAGAGTTCTTCTGGTGGTAACATTGACCGTTTGACACTTACAGGGTATTCTCTGTGCCTCGGGCACTGGGCTGGTCAGTCCTCTGCATCCCTGGGCTTAGCACGCCCAGCCACAGATCAAAAACACACAAGATTTTTAATCTCATTTATTAGCAGGTATTCATTTCAAAATAATGGGTTCCACTGTGACATCCCCACTTGTGTGTCATGGGTTTGATAGCTTCAGCCTCTCTTGTTTCTCCACCCCATCCTGTGTTGCTCTCCTTACCCTCGCAAATGAATCCTCCTTTTACTTTCAAGTATCATTTTTTATAAAACTCTGGATTCTGCGTATGAAAGGAAAAAAAATGCACTATGTGGCACCTGAGGCACAGCATAAAAGGGATGTTCAATATATTGAATAAATCTGTGGAGAACTAAAATACACCCTGTATTTGGCTGGGGACTCCTCAGCTCTGGGGCTTCTTTTTGCAGTCAAAAGATTCTCTCCAAGTTTCCTGATGGACCATCTTAGTCTTGTAGGTTAAGAAATATGCAAGTTATTCCTATGTTAGGAATATCCTTTAAGATCAGATTTCCCTGCATGTTTCCACCCCACACACTAGGTTCTATTGAAATGTACAAAAGGCAGCCTCCCCTCCATATCCCTGCAGCATGGTACCTTTGCTCCTGGATTCATGCCTGTAATATATGAAGCAATCTAGTTTATTTGGACAGATTTCTCCACTTCTATACCCTTTAGTCCTTGCACTAAATATCACTTCATCTTTGTCTACCATTATATGAAATAGCCACACACACTATTTACCCACACCTTGATTTTCGTTAGCAGCATCACAGTTAAGTTCACTTGTTTGGGTAGGCTTTTACATTCTTTTTTCTTAACTAACAGAATGCAGTGTTTTATTTGTCTGGATCATCCCAAGAGTTCACTGAGGTCCAATGTGTTTTTAACATATATTTAAGCAAATGCCATTTTGATTCTGTGAGGTGGACATTCTAACAACTATCTTCATCCCTTTCGTCCCATTGATTCCAGATTCACATATTCTTCTTTCCCCATATTTTATGGGTGAAGAAACTAAAGTGCACAGAGATGAAATAACTTGTTCCAAGGCACAGAACTACTGTGTGTATTTGAGTCCATGGATTCTAGCTCTGACTTCACGTTCAACCATTATGCTGAACAAATTATGTGCAGCAAATTAGTTCTTGTGTAAGCTTATGAATAAATTAACTAATTGAAATCTGTTTTTCTGATACTTACACCTTATGTTTGTGAAAGTATCCCTGCCTTTTGTCTTTTAGGAGTTTATAAGTATCACCATCTTTTTGTCTTTTAGGAGTTTGTTGGGGGGGCAGGTATTGAAAGTGTATGTCTTTTTAAAACATCTCTAATTCCAGTTTAAAAAAAAACAGGCCCTTACCTACAGTTCTGAAGGAAATGTATTTATATGAGAAGATAAACTACATCAACAGGCACCCACTCGTGGTGAAAGCTCTATTATCCAAAAGCCAGCACATTTGTATTTTTTGTTATATTAACTGTAGTGGGTTGACATTCCAACCCTTAATCCTATGACCATATTGCAGAAAGAATCTGCAGATGTAATCAAATAAAGGAGCTTGAGACAAGATTATCCTGGATTATCCATGATGGTCCTAAACCCAATGCAAGTGTCTTCATCAGAAACACACAAAGAAGGGAGAAAGAGGAGGCAGTGTATTGATTTGGTCAGGACCCTGGAAACAGAAAGGCAGACTGAAAGCCCTGCTAGGGTTTTTGAAGGAAATGTGGTCCTAGGAATGCTTTGATTTTGAACTTGTGACTGTCACTAAAGTGAGAAAATAAATAATACACATATAACTGCTGATGGAGGAGAGATTTTCTTCAATGATATAGCCGCTGGAAAGGGTTGTGTGACCCTCTAAACAATCCTAATGAAGCTCATTTAGTCACACACATGCACACACGTGCACTCACACATGTATTCACACACACACATGCAACACAAAACTATAAGGAGTTACTTGGGAAGAGGGAAGGGATCAGCAAGAGAGAGTGGGGGATATAAGAAAATAGTGGGAGTAAATATCAAAGTACATTATGCTAATGTATGAAATTTTTATGACAAGATCCATTATTATGTATAATATATGTCAATTTAAAATACTCTTTCAAGCTGGGTGTTGGTGGAACACACTTTTAATCCCAGCATTCGGGAGGCAGAGGCATGCAGATCTCTGTGTGTTAGAAGCCAGCCTAGTCTATAAAGCGAGTTCCAGGGCAGGCTCCAAAGCAATACAGAGAAACCCCATCTCGAAAAACTAAAATACTCTTCAAAATCTCAGGATGCCAATTCTCAAAAAGGATACACAGAGCATCCTTAAGTGGTAGATAGAAAAGTAAAGCCGAATGCTGAGTCTCCAATGGACATGGTATGACTTGCTGGACTACGCTGTTTTCCTGGTTCCTACTTTCTATTGTCACCTAATATTCTGATTGCCTGTTCAGCATTTTATTGGTAAGAACTGGACTTGGGAGACAACTAGAGAGAATGCCTGAGGATAACATGTAGGGAGCATGGGAGAAGTCTAACAGGGACTTTCAAAGAAACAAATAATTCCTACCCTAAACTGCCTCCAAGCTGCCCAGTATATGAGTTTATCTAGATTCTGCTAAAGATGAGATGGATGGAAGACTTCTTCAACTACAAATGGTCTATCTCCATCCTCAGAATTTTGAATGCAAGTCTATACTGTGGCCCATAACTTTGCATATTTGAAAAATAACCACCTGATGATAATTGATACTGGATAGTCCAGGCCCCACTCTTCTGAGTCAAGGTAGAAGGGTTGAGTTGGTTTGTTGGCTAATAGATTATTGTCTGGATCATCCTTCTGCCTTGTGAGTGACATCACTTCATGGTTGTTCTAAATATCTCTGTATTTTTAATTGCACATAATAAGTTTGCTTGATAATAACTCTGGTACCAAACAATGTCTTTCTACAAAAAAGCACTACAATAAGACATTTTTTTTAATTTTATTTAATTTTATATAACAGTCCAATTAAATGAAAACAAACATTTATACACAATATTTGGGAATTCGTTCTTTCCAAACTACTTCCTGCTGGTAAGGGACTCTGTCTTGGGGGTTTCGAAGAAGATTCAGATATCCTGGCTGTAGTCTTTGGGCTGTTTTGTCCAGCTGTTTTGAATGTAGGATCAGCTTGTACTCTGTTTCAGGCGGTCTGGCGTGATCAAACCACATTAGTCTGGAAGGAATCCACATCTTTTCATTTTCTGTGGAAACAAAAATAAGACATTTTGTTTTCATCTAACACAGGGCACACCTGAACAGGGCTTCCCATGTTCATGGATGAAACCATTAGTCCTCTCTAAACTCATCACCTGCACTGGCTTTTCCTTAAGGGTGCCACAGAGAATTATCAGCTCCCTAATAGGAGTCATCCTGGGAGATGACAGTAACCCTCAGCTTAAAAAGCAACTAATCCAATTCACTGAGTTAACCTCTCTTCCTAGGTCACTCCCCTCATTTGATCTGTCTAATAGAAACAACCCCATTTCTGATTCTTCACTAGCTTGTTGAGATGAGGCTACTCATGAAGACATCCTCAATGATATTCCTATATGCTCTCATCATTGTTTCTAAGTGACCAACTAAATTATGTTATAACATTTAGTCATGGAAGCTGCTCCCCTAATTTTTTATGATGTGTTATTAATATTTCAAGACACTGGAAGTCACATGGTAGTGATATGTTTGAGACAGTAAAGAAGATTGGAATGGTTTGTGGTTCCTGAAACAGAACCCAAGCCATTAATTGGAGTCTCGCTCATAGTCAAACCTGGATGAGGCAAGAAAAGATTAAAGTTGTACTCAGCACAAAACCAAATCTGGAGCCATGGTTAGCAAACAGAGAAAGTGTCGCCACCATTTAAAAAAAAAAAAAAAAAAAAAAAAAAAAAAAAAAGACATACTAGAGGCCATACTACTTTTGGGTAGGTTCAGCCCTGGTGGATATGTATTCTAGTTTAAAATATTGTAGGGAAGAAAGAAATAGATGTTTCCATGGAGATCACTTCCCAGGGCTGGCTCTCTTGCCTCATTATCATATCTGACTTAGTATTTTCTGGAATCAGTTTGAATGTTATCTATGTACCTTCTTCCTTCATTGGCCATGGATGGTATAACATCTGGCCAGAGTTTTTCTTAAATAAACTGTGTAATTGTAAGCAGTCTCTTCAATTCCCACCCATCCACTCACATACGCATTACTTGCAGGTTAATTGTCACATGAAAATTCCACTAGCATTTACCTCCAGATCTCTAATTAAGTATTTTAGGTTGGCTGAATCTATCCTTTCTCTGGGAATCAGAGTAGATACCTGCAGCTGGATATACTATGATCCAGGAAACATGACTAGTGTTAGCTTGAGGTACCTAGTGCCAGATACAAACAGCAACCTTCCAGAAGCTCTCCCCTGACACAGGATAATTTCTTAGTGACCTCTAAGAAATTCTTTATTCTTTATCATTGTTAGAAAAACTAACCCCTCCCGTGTTATTTACTTGTTCTGATTTGTCCCTTTATCCCCATTTAGCAGCTACTTATGTGACAGGGTTCATTAACGCTCCCTTAGTTTACAACTGGGCCCTTTCACCTAGAGCTCCACAACACCAGCTTGCTAGCAAAGATAACCACTCTACTTTTTTCTCTTACCTCTGCTTGGTTGAATGTGGTCATTTGATAGTTTACAGTGGGAACCTGTGGGTTCACAAACCATTTTAAAAGCTAATTAAGCCTTCAGCAACCTAATTTATATAAATTCATTACACATTTCTCACAGCATTAGAAGACTCAGAATCCTAGTTGCATCTGTTGAGCTGTTTTGGAAAAGAATTTCATTACCTCAGGAATTCAAATACTCTTAAGTTTCTTTGATATACACACAACATTTTAAAGACTTTCTATCTCTTAACAATAACTAGTTCATCTAGATTTGGAACTTGGGAGAAGATTCACTGTTCAGGTAA
Source organism: Phodopus roborovskii (assembly GCF_943737965.1). Classification (NCBI taxonomy): domain Eukaryota; kingdom Metazoa; phylum Chordata; class Mammalia; order Rodentia; family Cricetidae; genus Phodopus; species Phodopus roborovskii. Next base: position 5,901,297 of record NW_026126485.1, read on the forward strand.
TAAAGCTGAAATTTCAAGTCCCCTCACAAGGGCCCCTGAGAGAGAAGAGAATGATGGCATTTCATATTCATAATTTTGTGTGAATTTTCTTAACAGTGCAGACAGCAAAATTACATAAACTTCAGTCTCCACAGAGTCTGTATCTACCCTTAGTGGGAATATTTTGAAATAAAATTTTTATTTAAAAACCTTTTATTGAAGAATCTGTGTTTTAGCTGATCATGGTGGAGTATACCTGTAATCTGAATATTTAGGAGATGGAGGCAGGGAGATCAGGAGTTCAAAATTATTCTTGGCTATGTGGTAAGTATAATAATAGTATGTGAACTAGGACCTTTAGTGGGTTCCATGGTTGGTAAGGGACGAATGGTGGGTAAGAGATAGGCAGAGACCTGTAGATATAGCTTATGTGGGAGCAGAAGTGAGTGGAGCTTGCCTCTTAAAGGGACCTTTGTTGTCTGAATACAGAGCCAGGGTACTGCTTGCCATGCATAGGTGGGTGACACACTGTGCCAGTTCCCAAGGGATGGGGCCAGGTTTGCCTGCATTACAACATTAAGTTTGAGGCTGGCCTATGCTACATGACTAAGAGTTCAAGGGGGACGCAGGAGAAAGAGGAAACTGAGGGAGACTTTTCATAGTTGAAAGGAATACCTGAAATGAGGCTGTAGATGATCAATGGAGACACACCATTGGAGTACTCCTTGTCAATGGGAATTACAGTGAGAAATAGACAGAATGTAGCAGACTTTTTCACCAAGAAGCCAGGGGGTTGTACTATTTAACTTCCCTACATTTCAATGGTTTCCCACACTCGGGTTTGCTGATTTGCCAGGACCAAAGGAAGGAAACCACAATCTTAACACTGCTTCCTGATAAAAATCACCTCAGAGAATTCTTTTCCATTCAGTCTTGAGTGCTACCATTTCACCCAAGCTTGCCCTGTGGTGCAGAACAGCAGGGCCTTTGTCATAGCCATAGTGAACTGCTGCCTGTAAGCTGGCCTACTCACTTATTTTGTGTTTCTCCAGTTGGTATTGAGTGACCATTCCTAGCTGGGATGAGCTGAGCTTGTACTCATGCCCCCAATAGGAGCACAAGCAGTTTTAAACTGCAGACTGGCCCAAGAGACAGGAGCACAGTGGTGGTGGCAGGAATTCGAGAACAGGCAATGCTTGCTTCCAGAAATTTAAACTCAAACACCAACAGAAGGAGGATCAGTGCATAGTATATGGATGCATGGAAATAGTGCAAGGTTAGTCTGTGTAATTCATATGTGTTCATAATTATAATTTTTAAAATAATACTTAAAGGAATTCAGGGAGGGTCATTAGCTTTGAATTCTCTTGCAACCCCTTTCCTGGTTCAGTCATCAGAAGGAAAGGCCACATCAGCATCAGGTTAGAGCTGGCAGTGTACAAAGGTGAAAGTGATTAGGTAGTTAATGACTATATAGATGACCCATGGTCCTGTCGGTTGAAGGATGAGAGGGGCTTTAAGTTTTCTTTATTTTTGAAAAATTCTTCTGTGATTTTATACACAAGTCCAATATTTAGATCAAGTTGGCCCTCCCCTCTGCAGCCTCTCTAACTCCTCACAGACCCCTCCACATCCCCCTCCCAACCTCATGTCTCATCTCTTTCTACTCCTTTATATTCCACTGAGTCTGACTAGTGCTACCCATGTGCACATGGGTATAGGGCGCCATCCACTGGAGCAGGGGCAATCTACTATGGACACGGGACTGAAGAAAACTGTCTTTCCCTCTCCAGTTGCCATCAGCAGCCCATGGGGATGGAGAGAGGTTTAGGGCCCAGTCACAGAGAGGAGTTTTAGTGAAGTTTTAGAATCCGATACTCACAGTCCACATCCAACCACTGCTACTTAACCAGCCAAAGCCAAAGATGTCTTAAGCAAGCTGCTTCTTAGGCCCTGGGAGCCTTAGTTTCCTCATACATAAAATGCTGCATTCCAGAGTTGAAGAAAGTAGGTGACATATACTGAGTGGCATATGGAAACACTCACTGTATGGTGGGCAATACTGATTATAGCTGGGTGATGTTGTACAACCAGAAATGTAACAAGGCAATAAATGTCATGGCACATGATAGTGCAGCCTCAAATGCAATATAACACATAGAGTCTGACATTAAAAAGATTTTAAAATCTTTTTTTTTTTTTCAAGACAGTGTTTCTCTGTGTATAACCCTGGCTGTCCTGGACTTGCTCTGTAGACCAGGCTGGCCTTGAACTTACAGAGATCCCACTGCTTTTGCCTCCCAAGTGCTGGGATTAAAGGTGTGTGCCCCAGCTTTAAAATCATTTTAATCTACAAGTTAACAATTGCAAAAAATAAATTGAATTCCTTCATAGAAGACTGGCAACTCTCCTGCAGTATGTTAATTGTATGCAATATCTGGTGAATGCCATCCTCATCAAGACATAGTCTATAGGGGCTGGAAAGATGCATCAGTGGCTAAGAGTATTTGCTACATAAGCGAAAAGACCTGAGTTCAGATCCCCAGCAGCCATGTAAAAACCAAGCATGGCTGGACACTCCTGTAACCCTAAAACTGACCTGTGGCTGGAAGGAGACTAGAGGATCACTGGGGGGTTACTGGTCAGGTGGTCCAGCTAAAATAGCAAGTAATTTAGGTGAAAGACACTATCTTTTTAAAAAAAATGAGACTGATGGAAGGAAACACCTGGCATCCTGGCCTCCACAGGCACACACATGGGCAAGCACACCTGTGAGTGAGCACATACAAGCACATACACCTGCACACACAAAACAAACAAACAAACAAAAAACCAAGATGTAACTTAATACAATAATCATAGTACTGAATATATATATAGTCTGTAACATTTGTCAGAGATTTCATCACATCTAAGCCATTGAATTCTTTGCCTACATGTATAGTCCCAGGAGAAAGAAGGGTTAGCCTCAGAAGCTGAAGCTACCTGAGCAACGAGCAGGTGACCACTGTCAGCTTGCAGACATATACACCTTGTTGCATGTGGATCCACATGCTGTATGCCTGGCCCTGATGGAACTCAGAGGGGGAAGGAATATACCATACAAACACATTTACCATGGCTGAATGCTCGTGCACAGCCCAGGGATGAGTCATATGTCAGTCAGAACATGTGCAATGGAATGGAGAGATCTGAGAATAATTCTAGGCACCAGACTCGGCATTCAAAGGGTAGTTGTCACATTCTGTTTGCTTATGTTAGGATTTCTTCTTTTTCAGCCTGGATGAGTCTATTTGTATTGATTTCACACTTTTGGTATTTACATTTTTTCAGTCTTATCCCTCTTGTGTCTTGGATTTTTTGTTTGTTTGTTTCACTGGCTCAACTTTCTTCCTTGCTTCTTTGTTCTGGGTCCCAGAAGGCCAGAATTCACACTAGCATGAGCTCTAGTTTCCAGTTGATACAGGAAATTCAAAACAAGAGGTCATTGTTTTCTAATATTTAATGGCACAGGCACTGCCAAAATATACATTTTATTATTATTTTATTTTGGTTCTCACAATTTTCTCTATTCTCATTTCCACAAATGGTATTTTCAGTGGTAAAACTCCCATCTTCAATGCTCACTTATCAAATTTAAGGAATTTAATTTATACTTTACAGTTTAATCACAGTCTGCCCATGCTTTTTGTTTCTAATGAATACAGCTATGAATTCCTGGTCCATCATCTGCTTCATCTGAATCCTTTCATATCTATTCCTCTCTTGGATCTGATGCTTCGTTGTGGAATGTGAAACTGACAATTTGTGTCTGGTTAATTTAAACATGAGAACCTGATACATTAGGCTTCCATTCCCTACTAACACAGTCAGGAGCTAGTGGCTAGTAAGGAGAGATTGTTCTGGAGACCAACTATTTTATTTTTGGAAGGATTTTTGAGATTTGTGTTGGCCTCACTGATGCTGAGCTCTGCAACATTTCATTTAGAAGAGTTTTTAGCAAACACAGTATCTCATGCACTCTGCTGCCCTGGAAATTCCACTTGAGCCAAGGACATGGTGTGCCAACTACTGGATCCTGGATTGTCCCTTGTTCCTTTCCAAACATGTGTGGCACTAAGGCTTATTTGCACTGAATAAGAACAATGTCTGTAACATACTGTTAAGTGAGAAAAAGAGAGAAATTAGAGAGTGTAACACTGTTGGGTGGTTAGAAAAATCTTTTGTGAATTTGTCTTGAATCTGTGTGTGTGTGTGTGTGTGTGTGTGTGTGTGTGTGTGTGTGTGTGTGTGTAAGAGAAAGAGAGAAAGAGAGGGAGAGAATACCTCAAATCTTGATCCTCAGGATTCTCTACCTTGGTTTTTTTGAGGCAGGGTCTATCACTGACAAGAAACTTACCAAATAGTCTAAACTTACTGGCCAAAAGATTCCTGGAAGCCACCAGTCTCCACCTCCCCAGGATTGGGATTAAAAGCACACACCACCAAGATTTTTTACATGACTTCTGAGCATGGAACTTGGCCCTTCATGCTTACACAAGAAGGATATGACCACCTGAGCTATCTCTCCAGCCCTTGAAACAACTCTTAATTCTAACTGTGTGATCCTGGCCACCACTGGACTTTTCAATACCTCCATCAAATGACAATTAAGTAGTTGACTCAGTTCACAGGTATGGCGGCCAGGACTAAATGACTTAATACATATGTGTACAACAGTGCCTGGCATGAAATAAGTGCTTAAAATACACATGTATAATTCTGCAGAAGACCACATTTTATAAGAACACTCCATTCCCCTAACAAATGTTTACTTATTAAGTAAACTGTTGCCAGTGGTTACCTCGGGGGCCTGAAAATGAGACAAGAGCAAGAGGACTGGGTCCTACTTTCTGCTTTATAAACACATAGTGTTTGAAATTTAGGTTTGCTCATGACTGAAGTGCTTGCTAGGACAGAGGTCAGGTCTAGACTGAGGAGCCAGCCTGCCTGTGTGGAGTCCTGGCTTCTGCATGTTTGTGTACACAGCCTGGGCTATGGTCCTTCAGGTGCTATCCGCCTTGGGTTTTGTTTTGTTTTACTGTGTGTGTATGGGTATTTAAAAAAGTGCTGTCATGTACAGGTGGAAACCAGAGAATAGCTTTTCAAGAGTCCTTTACTTCTAGCTTGGTTTTTTATTATTATTATTTTATGTATATAAGTGAGTGCCTTATACTGTGTGTATAGGTGAATACCTTAGGAGAACTGGGGCAGGGATTACAGATGTAAATCACTGTATCTGGCTTTTTTACATGGTTTCCAGGAATCAAACTCAGATCATTAGAGTCACCAGCTCTGCCTTCTTTTTGACACACAGTCCCTCATTGGCTTAGAACTTATTGAGATAAAGCAAGACTGGCTGCCAAGAAACCTAAGGACTCTACCTCCCCAGAGCTGGGGTGATGAGTATGATGACCTAGCTTTTCTTGCATGGTCTTAGAGAATACATGACAGGTCTTCGGATTTGCAAGGCAATCATGTTACTAAGATGCTTCCACACTCCCAGAGCTGATTCTTGAATAGAATTGAAGACTGTCACATTAATGAGTACCAGGATATTTTCCAGGTTTTTTCTGGCAAAACAGAGTATTATGACATATTTCTGAACCTCTTTCATCTCTGTTTGTGCCAGAGTTTGTCCATCTCAGCCTTATTGATACTTGAAACCAGACAGTTCTTTGTCCTATGTCTGGAGCATCCCCACCATTTACCCACTAGATGCCAGGAACACATTCTCTTCAAGTTGTTACAGGAGTAACAACTCCAGATATTGCCAAATATCCCCCAGGGGAAGAGCCTCCTGGAGTGAGAGCCATTACTTTAGACTCAACAAAAAGTGAGTTTTTGTAACTCTTAGAAAAGGCCATTCCATAACCAGTCAGGAAGGAATATTCGATTAATTTACCATTTTTTGAGAAAATACTGTGGATCAGGCTGATTATTCTGAGTGTTTTATATCATTTCTATCTGATCCTCCCATATTATATCCTACATTTTTCTATAATGAGGAAGCAAGATCAGAGGGCTGTGTGACCTACCAGGTGTTGGTGTTGGGGACATCTCCTGACTCCTCAGGCCCTGTGGCAGGGCTTTCTCTGTCACTGCTTCTACTTTTTGAGGGTTTTTTTTTTTCAAATTTACAGTGTGTGTACAAACTTGCTTCAGTTGGAGTGTGTAAGTAAGTGGGAGTATTAATGGAAATCAGAAGTGTGGAACAAGTCTGGCTTCAAAGAGAGTCTTATAAGTATGAACCTTTAAAGAAACATAAGGAGTCTAGCTTGTTAGTAGCAATAGCATACATTGTGGGCCAAATGAGTGCTCTTCACTTGCTGTATATGTATTGACATATCCTAAATCTTCATTCTGGATTTTTTTCACCAGAAGATTTTTTTCTACTCTTTTTCTGTGTACATATGCAATTGTATGTATGTATGTATGTATGTATATGTATATTTGTATATGTGTATACATACACATTCATGTGTGTGAGTGCAAGTGCATACACACTACAGGACACATGTGAAGGTCAGGGAACAACTTCAGATTTCTATCCCTACCTTCAGCCTTGCTTGTGACAGAACAGCATCCCTGTTGTCCTGTGACTATGTATAAAAAGTTAGCTGGCCTTCAAGCTTCCAGGGACCCACCTGTCTGCCTCCCATCTCACCATAGGAAAGCTGGAACTAGACATGTGCTGTGGAAAACCCTTTTTTCTTGTATTCTGGTCCTTGTGCACCCCGTGCTTCACCCACTGAGCCATCTCCCAGTCCCCTAGAACTTTAAGCAAAATTATTTCCATGGTTGTGTAAGATCAAGGGGTCATTTCTCGAAATGTGGCTTCTTCTCTTCTACCACAAAAACACAGCAGCCAGAGGAAATGACCTTGAATGACCTTCAGAATGTTGAAAGGCAGGTAGGGTCTTAAATTGTTTTTCTCTCCTCCAAGAACATGTTGGGGACAGTGCACTAACTAAACCTTCTGAGTAAAGGGATCTTACTAATGTTTAAAAAGAAATACTCATGTTTGCTTTTTAACTCATTCCACTTCTCTAAAAAGACTAATAAAAATGTTTTAGGCTTAAAAGGTGCTCATGGAGTTCTACAATCATCCAACTTAGATGTTTGCTTTTAAGGTAGACTATGTTATTTCATGAGCAGATGCCAAGCTTTGGCGGTACTGATGTGAGAGGCCTTTTTCCAAGCATCTTACATTTTTGTTGTCACATCAAATAAGAGCTTATGAAAGGCAGCAACCAGGGAAGCAGTCTGATACATCATCTTTTTAAAAACAAGCTTTCTCCTTTTTAAGTGGAATTCTATCCCACTTTTGGCATTCGGAAATGTTTTGTTCACAACAAGAACCGTTGTACCATATTAGGCAACATTCTCCTCCTCACAGCTTGAAATGAATACAAGGGCTAAGTTCACAAGTTTGAGTCCCTTTAAAGACATGTTTGATTGCAAAGCTCTGTCCACCCTGTTTGATATCTTCCACCTCCTGCATGACTGAACTAAGCTCTGGGACAGCCTGCTGCTTAGGCATTTTTTAGCATCCAGGTTTTCTTTGAGTCAACTTTGCCATCTAGTGGCCTAATGGGATCTTTCCATTCATGAAGACATAGCTGTGGAGTGCTGTAATGAACTTTGACAGAAAGCAGACACTCCTGACCAAAGCAGGGACCCAAAACAAGCTCCAAAAATGATGTATTCTAAAAAAGAAGAAATGCTAAGTAGCTAGTCTTTCAAAAACATGGTTGCAAACTGCTAAGGCTCCCCCATGATTGTGATAGGAAAAAGGAGTAGAATTAGAGAACTGGAGAGATGGCTTGGTGGTTAAGAGCACTTGTTACTCTTGAACAGGACCTGAGTTTGATTCCCAGCATCTATGTGTTAGCTCACAACTGTCGGATTCTAGGGAATCCGATACCCTCTTCTGACCTCCATGGGAGCCAAGCATACAGGTGATACCATAAAACAGGCAAATGTAAACAAATCTAATAAAAATAATTTTAATAGAGTGAATTTATATTCCTGAGGAGTAGGAAGTAACTTGGACTTTCCAATTAGTTTAAGATTTTAAAAACTGAGTTTTGTCTCACTTTCCAGGAGAATAAAAGAAGCTAAAAGAAAACAACTCACCTGAGCCTTATTTCTAAATTTCTTACATTCTTTAATACCTAATTGGTCAAGTGAACAAATCCAGTTGTTTTTTAATTTATACAACAAGATATGACTGTCTACAGGGAGGGATTTCTTATTGCCTACATGACTTTCTGAGTTTTAAAAAGATTTTATCCACCTCTTCCCTCTCAGTTATGGGATGATGGATCACAATCACAGAGGCTATGACTTCCTGGCTTCCACAGACCAATCACAGAGACTTACAGATGGAAGTGTTTTAATGAGGTGTACTGATGTTGACTATGACAAAATTATTTTTTTTTACTTCCAATCGCTTTTTATTTTTAAAAAAACAAATTTCAAGAGCAAGATGGATGAGCATATAAGGCACTTACTACCAAGCCTAATGACCTGATTCCCAGGACCCACATGGTAGAGAGAGAGAATCAACTCCCCCAAGTTGTCCTCTGACTTCCACATATGCACCACAGCATATGTACCCACAACATGTACACACACACACACACACACACACACACACACACACACACAAAGCTGAGTAACCAAATAAATGTAATAAAAAATTAAACAAATTCCTTGCGGTATAGTTGATATTCACATGTTTAAGGGAATGAATGGCAGGGGAGGGCCTAGGTCCTACCCCAAATGATATGTCAGACTTTGATGATTTCCCATGGGAGGCCTCACCCTCCCTGGGGAGTGTTGGGGGAGATGGGGGGATAGGATGAGGAGAGGGAATTGGGATTGTTATGTAAAATAAGATTGTTTTAATTTAAATAAAATTTTATTTAAAATAAATAATTAAAAAGAGTAATGGTTTCTATAGTGATGCAGATTTACATATCTGTTATTGCAGATTATTATATGTGTGGTAACAGTAGCTCAAATCCACTTATTTTAACAAAAATTTCTAGCACAACTTATATATTATAAAGACTAGTCTAGAATATCCACTTGCAGATTAATTTGTCCACCAAACAGATTAATCAAGAAGCATTAGTTGTGAGTAACCAAGCCTTCCTTCAATCACCCAAGAAACAAGGGGAACTTTTGGTTATATTCCCAAGGCCAAGGCTGTTCTGTTGATTTAGGAATAGCTATGTCTAGTATTGAAAGAACTACTCTCAGACCACCTGTTCGTAGGGCTCCACTCCATTGTGCTCCTGCCCCACGCCCATCTTTCCTTTGCCTTCTCTTACATCTCAGGTTTCGCACACATACAAAGGTAGTCAACAGACTACCCAGGATCCCCAAAGGTGAAAGACTTTCTCTTCACAGCATCCATATGAATTCACCAAACCGATCATCTTTCTTTGTGTATACATCAAGTCCATCACTGTGGTCAAGGACTCATGCGAGACCAAGTGGCAAATACCTATCTCAAAACATGCTGAAAGAGTATCAGGTTGAACACAAACAAATAGCTGAAAGAATGACAAATCACAGATATCTACTGTGGTCGTACCTTAAAAGAAAGATAAAAGAAAATAGACAAGAAGCCTTGGGATTTCTAGGTATTGCAATGAAATCAGAATGGGTGTCATAAGACAAGAAAACAAGACACCAGAACATGATTAGTTCCCATAACAGCAAAACCCCGGACCATGATGCAATGGCAAGGGGCTCTAAAAATTGCTATGGATATCAATGTATGATGCAGAGAGGTTGGTGGATTGGTGGAAGGTAGGCTATAAACAAAGCTGCCATGCAAATCTGACAGAAAAGAAGGAAAAAGCTACTGTGTCCAAGAGTCTTTGCAGGGTCCCAAGACCCTGGGAAGATTAAGGTTCTTCAGAAAGTATATAAGAAATGAGTATGCTATTTTCAAAAACAGTGTATTACATATTTCAGTAATGTTTAAAGACACAGTGTCATGAGCTAAGAATGTAGTTCAGTTAGTGGAGCGGCTTCCTACCATGCAGAAAGCCCTGGTGTAGTGAAGTTTTAATACTTACACTCCAGAGTTAGAGACAGAAGGATAAGAATTCAAAGTCATCCTTGGCTACATAGTATGTTTAAGACCAGTTTGAGCTACATAAGAATGAAAATAAAGAGTATTATGTGAAGTAGTGAACACTATTTCTCTCTTGCTTTGGATTGGCTTGGATCATTTCAGTAAAGTTTAAATAGCTGGTATCACCTTCAAGTTGCTTGTCTGAAGTCTCAGATGTTTAAAATGCTCATATTTAAATGTTCGTCATTTTATCAGGTGGATAGAATGCAAATAATTCACATCCAGTTATCAAGCAGGATGAAGGTAACTCTATGGTTGAATAATTGCCATATAAGCATTTGATCTTTTTCCCCCTGTGAAAACGATAGAAGTAAGTAAATCGGAGGAATCAGGGTTTGGTTGTTTGATGTCAGTGTTCCATGAGATGTATGTACACGTGTGAGTGAAAGTACAAAGGTCAATTCCTTTGCTAATTATTCTGCCTTGAACAAATCAACCTGGCATGCCTTTGACTCCTGCCTTTCACATTAGAGAATTAACTGGATCATATGTAGCTGCTTTGAAATTTGTGCCTTGTAACACATATCTTAAATGCAGGCCATAGAAAACCAGTGTGATGCATGTCTCATTCTAGCTCTGGAGACTAAGACAGAAAGGTCACAAGTCTGAGGGATAAGGAGTGAGTTCCAGTCCTGCTTGGGTTACAGATTGAAACCTTCTCTCAAAAACGAAAATTAGATAAGAGTGTAAGAAAGATTTGTGGAGATGAAGGGGCAGGTAAACAGGAGTGGGGGATTAAGAGAAATTGGGGTTGATAGTATTTAGTATGAATTATATGTAATGGTCAAATATCAAATTTAATCTTTAAAAGAATATAAATATGTATATATGTACATATGTATATGTATATGTATATATGTGTATATATATATATGTATATGTATATATATATATTGCCCAAAGAAAATACCAAACAACACACAAACCTTTCTTAACTTCATCTTTTCTCTTTTTTCCCCAGACTATGTCAGAGAGTCACAATGACCTTGCACAGTAACAGTACAACCTCGCCTTTGTTTCCCAACATCAGCTCTTCCTGGGTGCACAGTTCCTCAGAGGCAGTGCTGCCCTTGGGGACAGTCACTCACTTGGGCAGCTATAACATTTCACAAGCAGCTGGGAATTTCTCCTCAAACGACACCTCCAGTGACCCTCTTGGGGGTCACACCGTCTGGCAAGTGGTTTTCATTGCATTCTTAACAGGTTTCCTGGCATTGGTGACCATCATTGGCAACATCCTTGTCATTGTGGCATTTAAGGTCAACAAACAGCTGAAGACAGTCAATAACTACTTCCTCTTAAGCCTGGCCTGTGCAGATCTGATCATCGGAGTCATTTCCATGAACCTGTTCACTACCTACATCATTATGAACCGCTGGGCACTTGGGAACTTAGCCTGTGACCTCTGGCTTTCCATTGACTATGTGGCCAGCAATGCTTCTGTCATGAATCTGCTGGTCATCAGCTTCGACAGGTACTTCTCCATCACAAGGCCACTCACCTACCGAGCCAAACGAACAACAAAACGAGCTGGTGTGATGATTGGTCTGGCTTGGGTTATCTCCTTTGTCCTGTGGGCTCCTGCCATCTTGTTCTGGCAATACTTTGTGGGGAAGAGAACTGTGCCCCCAGGAGAATGTTTCATTCAGTTCCTGAGTGAGCCCACCATCACCTTCGGCACGGCGATTGCAGCCTTTTATATGCCCGTCACCATCATGACTATTTTATATTGGAGGATCTATAAGGAAACTGAAAAACGTACCAAAGAGCTGGCTGGGCTGCAAGCCTCTGGGACAGAAGCTGAGGCAGAAAACTTTGTCCACCCCACTGGCAGTTCTCGAAGCTGCAGCAGCTATGAACTACAACAGCAAAGCATGAAGCGCTCATCCAGGAGGAAGTATGGTCGCTGTCACTTCTGGTTCACAACCAAGAGCTGGAAGCCCAGTGTTGAGCAGATGGACCAAGACCACAGTAGCAGTGACAGCTGGAATAACAATGATGCTGCTGCCTCCCTGGAAAACTCTGCCTCCTCCGATGAAGAGGACATTGGCTCGGAGACCAGAGCCATCTACTCTATTGTACTCAAGCTTCCAGGTCATAGCACCATCCTCAACGCTACCAAGCTACCCTCCTCAGACAACCTGCAGGTGCCAGATGAGGACCTGGGGACTGTTGATGTGGAGAGAAATGCCAATAAGCTTCAAGCCCAGAAGAGCATGGATGATGGTGACAGTTGTCAGAAGGACTTCTCCAAGCTTCCCATTCAGTTAGAGTCTGCTTTGGATACAACCAAGACCTCTGACACCAACTCCTCGGTGGATAAGACCACAGCCACTCTACCACTGTCCTTCAAGGAAGCCACACTGGCTAAGAGGTTTGCTCTGAAGACCAGAAGTCAGATCACCAAGCGGAAAAGAATGTCACTCATCAAGGAGAAGAAGGCAGCCCAAACCCTCAGTGCCATCTTGCTGGCCTTCATCATCACATGGACCCCCTACAACATCATGGTCCTGGTGAATACCTTCTGTGATAGCTGCATCCCCAAAACCTATTGGAATCTGGGCTACTGGCTATGCTATATCAACAGCACCGTGAACCCCGTGTGCTATGCCCTGTGCAACAAAACATTCAGAACCACCTTCAAGATGCTTCTCTTATGCCAGTGTGACAAAAGAAAGAGACGCAAACAGCAGTACCAGCAAAGACAGTCAGTCATTTTTCACAAGCGAGTGCCCGAGCAGGCCTTGTAGAAAAAGGGTTTGTCAGTAGCAGTGACCACACATGCACATCAGCCCACACAGCCTAGCAGGAGTCTGGCGCAAGTGGGAGGCCATTCCTGATGGTGATAAAAGGGGTTTTATCAACCACATGGGAGAGAAGCTGCCTGTTTACTGATCCATTGAATAAACTGATTTTGGCCAAATGCCAATTCAGCAGGAAAGAAAGGAAAGCATACTGCTGAATATAAAGAAATATATTCTGAAATAGACTTTTAAGTGTTTTTTTCTTAAAGAGAAAAAAATATATTGTCTTGAAGCAAGTATCCTCTGAAATTGGTTTGCCTAGGTCTTTTAACTCCCATCAGCTCTGAAATCACAGGCGAGCCTCGCTGCACTCGTTGCCATGTGCTCTTCCAAAGGGTCCCAAAGTGTTCATCCAGACCCCATGTGAAGCGCAGCAGGCTTGGATATCTGTGGTTCTGAGTTATTTTGTACATTGCAAAGCTGACACCTCTTGTCCCAATCAGCTTCTGTCCCCTTTTGGTGTGTTGTTAAACTCTATTTGTGGATTTGATTCTTGGTTCTTGCAAAGTACTGTTTTGTGCAGTTCAAGTTTCATACAAATAAAATTGCATATGAATACATGCATACCTATATATGTGTGAGTTCAGCACGCACACACATAGTGTATATAACCTGTTGGGGAACACCGAACTGGCCAAATGTTCCTACCATATATGCTTTCAGTACTTTGGTAACTGAAATTCTCTAGGATCCTAATATGATACGAAAGTGAATTAAGCCCGGTTTAATGTTGTGTTAGGGTTTGGGTTTTTGACACTGGAGTTATTTTCCACAAACCACCCTGAAGAATAATATCCACCCCAGAGAAGCCAGGCCTTCTCATCAAACCTGTGCTAGACGGAAAGTCTCAAGGGTCAGTCGGTACCACGTCTTGACTGGACTCTGAATGCGTACTGTCTCCTTGGCTGTTAGCTCTATCTACAGAGCTGAACTAGGGCCCCTCTGAGCTCAAATGAATGAACTTATGTACATGTTTGAATTTAGTCGTCCAAATCTGAATGTTTCAAAACAAAATTTCTGGGATCTAAACTGCTTGAAACTCAATCCTAGAGTCACCTTTGAATGTCACATACAGCAATATATCTACATTTACATGGAAAAACGAAGGAAATACTGTGCCAGGGCCTGACAGAAAGTATTGTATTTCACTCCCTGCTACTTGGCACCTTCTGGAGGAAAGTAGGGCTTACCTCCTGTTATTTAGCAGGAGCCAGGACCTTCTGGTTGTCACCGTATAATCTTCACCCAGGAACGGTTGGTGTCTAAGAAGCCACAGGTCCTCTGAAGAAAAAATTGCACTTGAAAGTATTGCTTCAAAATGTATTTCTTTCCATTGTGACAAGCAAATTTTGCATTATCCTTTGAATTGCCCCAAGTGCACCGTGTTTTCTCCGGGGGAGGGGGTCTGCTGCTCTTGTTCTCGTGGCTGCTGTATTGTTGGGTTCCTTCCTTCTTTTCCTTCTGCTGGGACTGTGTGGGGAGCGGGTGGGGGGATGGGAGGGCTGTGGAGAACCCTTCCCTTGTGCAGGGCATCCATCTGTGTTGTGAACCCAGAGCTGGGGCCAAAGCTGCTTTTGTATTCAGTGTGAGGTGGTGTTTACAGCCGACTTTGACATCAGTGGATGTGTTCTCAGTGGTGTGTCTGTACCTAAACTATTTAATGTTGTGTCATGTTTATATAAAGAATATTTATGCATACTTCACCATGTGTTTATTTAGTGTTGATAAATATGACTCTCTCCACTGTGCCCTTTGATGTTGGTTCTTTAAGGTCCACTCAAATCATGACTAAATGTCCACTAAGCTTTTTCATGTGGCTAAGAAGAAGAAAGTCATCACGTGGTTGACATTCAAGAGCATCTGACTCCTTCCAGGTAATAAGCCCTGTCACTGAAAGTCACTCTTTAATTAACCTGTTGTGACCTAACAATATCATGGAGGATCAGCAATCCTCCTCCATTGTATCTGGAACCACACTGCAAGGAACAAAAAGAAAATCCGCACCACCATAAGGATTTTCGTTTCATTTTTGGCCAACATGCAAGCAAAGAATAAGAAAAACCAGAGACTATTTTCTCACATGTATAGTGATGTGCAGAAGGCATGTTCTCTACCTGGGAAGCATCTAGTAAGCTATTGCATCTATATTTTATTACTCAAGATACCCTGGCACTAATAAATACATGTATTGTCATTCACGTTTCCCTGTACATCAGTAATTCCAACCTTTCTGAAACTGTCATTCTATCACCTCCCACAAAGGGCTCTTCTTTGTATTAAAAGAAGAAGAGTAGAGAATCCTTTAGCTTGAGCAGAAAGTCAACGGTAAATTAAGATTCTACTTAAACATCATTATCTCCAGATTCTTGTCCAAGATCCCAATAATTACAAAAAAAAAAAAAAAAAAAAAGATACTAACTCTTCTTTTAGCTACTGGGCTACTGGGTTCATTATGGTGGATAAGCCTCTTATGGCAAAAGCTGCTTCTAATCTCTCTTGGCTGTATATGGAAAGGTATGTCAAAGTCTTGGGTCATTTTTGAAGAAGAAAAACAAACAAAATGGATTCTTTTGAAATGAAGTGCTTAGAAATTTAGCTGAAAATGCAGTTGAACATTTGTAACTACATGTGTTGCATAGGCATTTCTCAAATGGCTTCTCCTAAAGCAGGCATCCAGCATGCACGGAAGATCACACTCCTTATCCCCGGCCTTGGAATAGAACTACTCCATCCCATAAGAACAAGGCATGCAGAGATTTAAGGGTTATCCACTTTAATTGAAGGAGGAAAATAATCAAACCTAAAGTAAGCCACATATGGAGATACTGAGAGAACCTAGCCTCTCCCACCCTCTCCCTTTTCTCCTTCTCTCTCCCTCTCCCCCTCACCCCCTTTCTGTTTCTTTGTGTGTGTGTGTGTGTGTGTGTGCGCACGCATGCGCCTCTTTATCTCACTCTCAGAGTCTCTCTTCCTCTTTATCTCCCTTTTCCTGTCTCTCCATATCTCTCTGTTTAATCTCTCTAGTTTTCTGCTTCTCTGTGTCTATCTTACTTTTTTTTCTTTTTCTCTGTGTCTCACTGTATCTTTCTATCTTTGTCTCATACTCACTTATTCATACACTCCATACTTGAAAAGGCATGTTCATGTGTGTACATGTAGATACACACACAGAGAGAGAGAGAGAGAGAGAGAGAGAGAGAGGCCTGCCCATTTCCCTTGGCTTTGGTCTTTGTTACCTATCTTTTGCCCCATGGTCCTATAGTTCACTATTATTCTGAACCCCTTCTAACCCAGCCCAGACTCTCTGTAGAAGTCCCATTTTTAGTCACCCTTTAATATATAATACATCTAGACTCTAAGAGAAAGAAAAAGCTCATACACATTGGACATGGGAGTGACTAAATATCTAGAAGGCACATCAGCCTCCCTTGCAACATTCCCATACAGGAGTAGGTAGAGCTTTGTGCAGCGGGTGGGAGGGGAACTTGAGAGCAGCTACAGAGGTGACTGGTCAGTCCTGCCCTGGGAAGGAAATAGTATTTCCAAACCAGCAGCAAAGACTGGCAACCCCTAGAGTAGTAGGGAAGAAGGACCTAGGGAGAGACAGGGATTCCAGATTTCTCCAACTGCAGATGATTCAAAGATGAAGACACTGGTTCAAAGTCTTGGGTTCAATATCCAGCATTACATAAATCGGGTATGTTAATACATGCTTATAATCCCAGCACTCAGGAGATTGAAGCAGGAGGATCAGAGGTTCAAGGTCATCTTTTGCTACACATAGAATTTAAAGTTAGTCTAGGATATATCAGACTCTGTCTCAACATAAACAAAGTAAAAAAGATGTGAGAACATCACCAGGAAGGTAGACAGTTTGCCCTTGGCCGATTCTGAGAACAAATAAAAGCAGGACACTGTAGTGATGAGGAACCCTGAGTTCTGCATCTGGTTCTATCATGTCTGGTCACGTGTTCTCAGACATACTTGTCAGTTAATGCAAACTCTCTAGATTCCCTCCCAAAGCTTAGACTAATACCTCAAGCTCATCTTCTGGTGTCAGGCAAATTGAGAAATGTGAACAATTATTGTGATAAACAACTGAACATTACAGGCTTTAAATACCCATGAAGTTATTTGCTGATACTTCAATACAATTGATTCTGAAGAACTCTTTTTGGGGTGTGTGTGTGTGTGTGTGTGTGTGTGTGTGTGTGTGTGTGTGTGTATGCTACAACATGAATATGGAAGTCGGAAGACAACTTAGAGGAGCCCACTCTCTCTTTCCATAATGTCAGTTCTATGAGTCACTCCGGTCATTAGACTTGGTAGCTTTACCCACCTAACCACCTTGCTGGCCAGAATTAAGAAGACTACTAAGGCTCCTTGGAACACCAGCAATCCCATTATTGGAAACACCACTCTTATCATGAGCACACTCACATTAGCTCAGCCAGCCTCACAGAGTCCCCAGGTAGCAAGAGTTGGTTTGGGTTTTATAGTGTACTCTTTATTCCAGGACTAAGATTTTGCAGAGTATAACCATCAAAAGAGTTATCTGTTTAAAGGTTAAGATTACCCTTTCCTTGGGTACACTCCTCCACTGCTTGTGAAGTGCAAACTCATACAGCCACTTTGGAAATCAGTATGGCGGTTCCTCAGAAAAATGGGAATCAGTCTACCTCAAGACCCACCATTCTACTCTTAGGCTCTTAGGCATATACCCGAAGGATGCACATTCATACAACAAGGACATCTTTCAACTATGTTCATAGCAGCATTATTTATAATAGAGAGAACCTGGAAGCAACCTAAATGCCCCTCAGCTGAAGAATGAATGGAGAAAATGTGGTTCATTTACACAATGGAATACTACTCAGTGGGGGGGGAAACAATGGAATCTTGAAATTCACAGGCAAATGGATGGAACAGAAGGAACCATCCTGAGTGAGGTAACCCAGTCACAAAAAGACAAACATGATATGTACTCACTCAGATATGGACTTTAGACAAAAACAAAGGATTACCAGCTTATAATTCACACCACCAGAGAAGCTAGAAAGCAAGGAGGACTCTAAGAGAGGCATACATGGTCCCCCACAGAAGGGGAAAGAGACAAAATCGCCTGGGCAAATTGGGAGCATGGAGGGAGGAGAGAGGGAATTAAGAGAAAGAGAAGGGGAGAAGAGGAGGAGAGAGGAGGGCATGAGGGAGCAGGAAGATTATGTCAGTAAAAAAAAAAAAAAATACAGGAGAGTAAGAAAAGAGGTACCATAATAGAGGGAGCCATTGTAGATCTAAAGAGAAATCTGGCACTAGGAAAATGTACAGAGATCTACAAAGATGACCCCAACTAAGAATCTAAGCAACAGTAGAGAACCTACCTTAAATGTCCTTCCCTGATAATGAGATTGATGACTACCTTATATGCCGTCCAGGAACCTTCATCCAGTAGCTGACAGAAACAGAAGCAGATACCTACAGCTAAACACTGAGCTGAACTCCTGGAATCCAGTTGCAGAGAGGGAGGAGTGATGAGCAAAGAGGTCAAGACCAGGCTGGAGAAACCCATAGAAACAGCTGACCTAAGCAAGGGGAAGCTCATAGACTCCAGACTGATTATTAGGAAACCAACATAGGACTGACCCAGACCCCCTGAACGTGGATGTTAGTTAAGGCAGACTGGGCAGTCTTTTGGGCATCTGGTAGTGGATCACTATTTATTCCTAGTGTACAAATGGACTTTGAAAGCCCATTCCATATAGAGGAATGCTCTCTCAGCCTAGACACATGGGGGAGGACCTAGGCTCTGCTCCAAATAATGTGACAGACTTTGAAGATCCCCCATGAAAGGCCTGGGCAGCAGAAAGGGAATGAGATAGGGGGTTGGTAGGGGGGCAGGGGAGGAGGGGAGGGAGAGGGAACTGGGATTGACATGTAAAACAGGATTGTTTCTAATTTAAATTAAAAAAAAAAAAGTTTACCCTTTCCTCAACCTAAATGGGGTTTTTCTGCCACTTCTCATGAAAGAATATTTTTATACAATGCAGGGTGAAGCCTGTCTAAACAGTATCAGTTCCAGCTCATCCAAAGTTCAAGGGCAACTTTTTACTGCTTCTCTAAGGACTTAAATCACACCTTGTTGTTTTCCTACCCCTAAATAGTCAGCCTATAAGGACTGAGGGGGTATCTTGGTGAGTAGGCCTTGCCTGGGAAGCACTAAATCTGAATCTGAGCCCCAGCTCAAGTCAAGCATGGTGCAGTCGAGGCATGAATATTGCCTGAGACTTGCTCGCCTCAGTCTTTTTCAATTGGTGAACTCTAGGCCAGTGACAGATGCTGTCTCAGTCAAGGTGGACAGTTTCTGAGCATGATGTCTGAGGTTGTCCTCTGGCCTCATATACAGGCACGCACACTTGCACATGCACATGTACCTACACATACATGCATGAAAAATAAATAGGGCTGAGAGATTGCTCAGTGGGTAGAGACATTTGCCACCAAGCCTGATAACTCAAGTTTGATACCCAGAACCACCAGGTAGAAGGGAAGAATCGATTCCCATTGCTTGTCCTCTGATTCCATACACCTGCTGTAGCAAGTACACACATGCACACACAAAAATAAATAAGATGTAAATAAGTAAACATTTAACCTCAAGAAGAATGAATGTTGCATGAGTAAATATTCCAAAGTTAAGAGGATAGATTCTGAGGATGTAACCCAGCACTCCCTAGCCCTGGGGAATTCCATTTTCTTTTTCTGGCTTTAGTGATAGTGGCTGAAACATGAGTTATATGTTAACATAATGAAATACGTAAAGACGGCAATGTTCACAAAATGACTGCACTAGACATAAGTTAGTAGGCACTCAAGTGTAGGTTGATGGTGAACAATAGAGTACTGCTCCTCAGGTGAGCATCACCTGTCACCATCATGCACATAGCAGCAGACAGTGCCTTTGGATGCAAGGAAGTAGCTGTCTGCATGCTTTAGTGTATCAATAAACCTGTGGTTCTAACTGAACTCTAATCCAGCACAGAGTTCTGATGCTACTGATGTGGTAGGGCTGGGACACATAAGCACTTAGTCATTCAGGCATCCAAAAAGGCTCTTATCAGTAAAAGTTTCCTCACAGTCTTAATTAGGGATAGTTTTGCTATGGTGAAATGCCATCACTACAAAGCAAGCTGGGAAGAAAGATTTTTATTTGGCTTACAATTCCACATTCATAGTCCATCACAGAAGGAAGTCAGGGCAGGAACTCAAACAGAACAGGAGTCTGGAGACAGGAGCTGATGCAGAAGCCATGGAGGGGTACTGCTTGCTCAACTTGCTTTCATATAAAACCATGACCCCAGCCCAGGCATGGCCCCACCCACAATGGGCTGGGTCCTCTCCCAGCAATCACTAGTTAAGAAAATGCCCTATAGGCCTAGCTACAACCCAATCTTCTGGAGGCATTTTCTCAATTGGTGTTCCTTTCTCTCAGATGACTGTGTCTCAGATGACTGGCCTGTGTCAAGTTGATATAAAATTAGTCAGGACAACTGACTCCTTTTTTAACTTGACATACAACACTTTTTAAGGCATAACCTTTCCTATTACTTTGGTTCATTCCCCACATCTAACTGGGGATTCCTATAAAATTAAAAGTAAGTTAAATACTTTCTTATGCCAAGAGGGAAGGACAAGGACACAGTCACAGTCTGAACAAAGGAAAACCACACTCCAGCAGTGTAAATAAGTTAATGTCAGCATCTTAGATTTGCTTAGATTTGGCCTCTTCCTCAGTACCCAGGTCGCTTCTTTAGCCTCCGCCCTCTGAAGCACACACAGCTTGTCTTCTAGGCCCTGGCCGGCTCCACTCCACCCCTGCTCCTGATCTTTGTCCTGGCATCTCAAAATGCTGAGGTCATCCTCTGTACCTGGTCTGCATCTTCACCAATGTCCTCCCCTGGGCTCTTTCATGGCTCAAAACCTCAACTTTTATTCATGATGCCTTCATGATGTGGTTTCCACTACTACTCTGGCTGCACCTTCACCAATGGCCTTCCCTGGCCTCCTTGAGTGCTGCCAAGACTCAGCTCCTTTCTACGACAACTTCATACCTTCAAAGCCAATGCCACCTGGGAGTGGGGAGGGCCTGAGGACCATATAAACATGAGCTTCCTCTTTGTATCAGTGGAAGATGGTTGGGTTCATTTAAGATATCTATGCCTGTCATTTTTTTTAAGCTGGAAAGTTACTAGTTGTGAATCTTTTATCCTTTTCTGCAAGCAGTTACATCCATTCACCCTCTAATCCAGAAGCATCACATTTGGGGGGCTCCTGCTTGGAATTCGATGGAGGATGGAGTTTTTGCATGGTCCTAATTTTTTCTCTTTCTTTCTCTGTATATGTGTGTGTCCATGCATGTATGTGTGCACAGATGGAGGGTTGCATTTGGAAGCCATAATTTGATGTTGGGTATTTCATTCATTCTCCACCTTAATTATTGAGACAGGGTCTCCAACACAAACCTGGAGCTCACTGACTCCGTTGACTTCCTGACCAACAGCCCCAGGGATCTTTTTGTGTCCACTCCCTATCACTTTGATCACAGACACATGCTCCCATCTAGATTGTTATATGGGTACCTGGGATTCAAACCCAGGTTCTCATGCTTGCATGGCAAACACTATACTAACTGAACTATCTCCCCAGTCCCTTGGGTTTTTTTTTTGTTTGTTTGTTGGTTGGTTGGTTGGTTGGTTGGTTGGTTGGTTGGTTTTCAAATGTGGGAGACCCACCAGATTTGGTGCAGACAGAAGAGAGAATGACATGAAAAAGGGCATGTCCCACTCTGTTTTCTGATGACAGACCTTGGGGGGCATATATCTGAATTGGACATGTTCTGGCTTCTAATGCATGCGGGTGGGTAGAAAAGCCACCATACAAAAAATAAATTGGCTTTGTGAACAAAAGGCATGTGTTGGATTTACATCACCATCAACATCAAAGATGCTGTTTTTTACCTGTAGCATTGTTTTTGTTTTGAGACAGGGTCTCAAACGTCTGTGTAGCTAAAGATATCTGTTACTCCTGGGCCTCCTTCCTTTATTTTCAAAGTGTTGAGATTGCTGTATCAACCTAGCCAAATGAATCTTACCATTCTTATTCCCTCATTACCACAAGTCAATATCAAAACCAGTTCCATCCTTTATCTTTCATCCTTTATCCTTTAACCTGCACTGGAAGATGATGCAAGATTGTGGTGAATATGATCCCCAAGGGTCACAGTGAAATAAGTAAGCAAATGATTACTGAATGAACTATGTTTCACTGTCATTTAAAGATTTTATTTTATTTTCAAATACATGTATATATGTGTTTCTGTGTATGATGTTTCTACCTTTTAAATATAAGAGTTATTTATCAGCATAACTTAGAAGTAATGAGAACAAATAGAAAGCAGAGGCATAGTTTTTGGTTTTTGTTGTTGTTTGGTTTTTGTTTTCTGTTTTGTTTGTTGCTGGTTTGTTTTCTTTTGGTTTATGTTTCTTGTTGTTTGTTTGGTTGGTTGGTTGGTTGGTTGGTTGGTTTGTTCTGTTTTGGGTTTTTGTTGTTGTTGTTTCAACAGGGTTTCTCTGTGTAACACTAGCTGCCCTGGACTCAGTCTGTAAACCAATCAGACCTCAAACTCACAGAGATCTGCCTGCCTTTGCCTTTCAAGTGCTGGGCTCAAAGGCTTATGCCACCACTGCCCAGCTTAAATATTTGTTTTTTGTTTGTTTTTTATGCTTGGGGAGAAGGTTGGTTTCGGTTCTTTGAGATAATGTTTCTCTGTTTTTTCTCACTCCCAAGTGATGAGATTACAAATTTGCACTACCATGGCTACTTGGCTAGACCAATGCAATCATAATACTGTTGTGGTACATTAAATCTTAGATGTGTGGATCCAAACAGATCTCTAAACAGGACTTGAAGCACCTGTGGAGGTGTGGGTGCTGCGGCTTGGTCTAGCTGTAGGACAGAATCCTTCAGAACTTGTCTATATGTGGGGCTGCCTGGAAAGGGGGGTATTAGAAGAGGTTTAGGGGGCAGACAAAAACTAAGGAAAGCTAAGACCACTCACCAGTGGTGACTGCATCAAATGTGACTCTTTGGATGAGGACTCTCTCTGCATATGGCTCTTGAACACTATCAAAAAACTAGACTGGATATCAGTATTTTCCTAGGCAGCATTGTTTATGGTCATTCTAGCTGTGTGGATAGGATTAATGTCATTACCTTGAGTGGCTAGAAGTGGAGGAGAGAAGGCAGGGCCATGTGATGATGGGCTACAAGGAGCACCCTTCTTTACCCCAAGCTTCACCCCTATAGCTTCACATTAGCCTTACTTAGGAATTCACGGACCTCCGGCAGGAAACTGGCCAAATGACTTCTCTTTTTCCTGTTGTAATAGAATAAAGCCTAATTCAAACAATCTCTGTCATGGTGGAAATTCTGGATTAGCCATCAACATTCACTCTGCATTCTTAACCAGCACAAATTTCTTTGTGGATCCTGTATGTCCTATAACCCAGAAATAAATGTTGTTCAGGTGAAACCAGTTATATAAGCCTAAATGTACTGATTTAAAACTTTCCTGTTGCAGAACTTTTTAAAGAAATTAATCTGTGTATTATAAAGCAAATGACTGACATGTTCCCATAGCCAATTGTTGGCCAAGAGTAAGAGAGTTCCAAAAGTCAAACCAAGTGCAAAAAAAACAGAAAAATCAATAAAACCATTACAAAGAAAGTAAACACTACTGAGGAGATAATAGACTGAGATGGCAGTCCACTCATAATCCCAACACACACAAAAATAGAGGCAGAAGGGTCAGAAGTCCAAGGTCTGTCAGAAATTTGCTGCCAAGCCTGACAATTTAACCCAAGTGATGGAAGGAGATAACCAACTCCCCCAGGTTGTTCTCTGACCTCCACATGTGTGCCAAAGCATGTGAGTACATATACAAACATACAGAGAGAGAGAGAATACCAAAAAAATGCATGAATAAATACTTTATTTTGTTTTGACAGGGTTTCTTTGTGTAGCCCTGGCTGTCCTAGAACTCACTGTGTAAATCAGGTTGCCTTCAAACTTATAGAGATCCATCTGCCTCTGCCTACCAAGTGCTGGGGTCAAAAGTGTGCACCACCACTGCCCAACATGTATGTATGTATGTATGTATGTATGTATATATATATGTATATATAATTTTTATTTAAATTTAAATTTTACATATCAATCCCAGTTCCCAACCAACCTGTTCCACCCACAAACCCCCATCCCATACCCTTTCTGCTTCCCAGGGAAGGTAAGGCCTACCATGAGGAGTCTTCAAATTTATCATATCATTTGAAGCAAGGCCCAGGTCCTCCCCCATGTGTCTAGGCTGAGGGAGTATCACTATATGTGGACTGGGCTCCCAAAGTCCATTTCTTCCTTCCTTAAAAAGTGCTTCAATGGCCTCCTTGTTTCTTTTAATTACATTTTTGGTTATCAAACAAACAAATGGACTTCTCTGTAATGTGTTTCTATATCCATAGTATTATACTTTCCCAGTCATGGTATTTACTCACTCATATATGGATTTTAGACATAGAGCAAAGGGCCACCAGCCTAATTCACACCGCCAGAGAAACTAGGTTACAAAGAGGATTCTAAGAGATTCATATAAGGTCTCTCACAGAAGGGGAAATGGACAAGATCTCCTGAGCATATTGGGAGTGGGGGTGGACAGTGAGTGGAGAGGGGGCTAGGAGAAAGAGAGGGGAAGGAGAGGAAAGCACGTGGGACTAGGAAGATTGAGTCAGGGGAGGAACAGATGAGAGGAGAGAGAGAGACCATAAAATAGGGGACCATTATAGGTTTGAAGAGAAAGCTGAATCTAGAGAAATGTCCAGAAACCTACAAGACTGACCCCCAACTAACAATTTGAGCAACAGTGGAAAGGCTACCATAAATGCCCTTCCCTGATGAGATCAACGACTAACTTATCCACCATCATGGAGCTCTCATCTAGTAGCTGATGGAAACATAAGCAGACACCCACAACTAAACACTGAGCCGAATTGAAATACAGATGCAGAGAGGGAGGACAAGACCAGGTTACAGAAACCCACAGAGACAGCTGACCTGAACAAGAAGGAGCTAATGGGCCCCCAGACTGATAGCTGGGAAACAAGCATTGGACCAACTCAGACCTGGATCTTGATTAGAAGGCCAGGGCAGTCTAAAGGACCACGGACAATGGAACCAGGATGTATCCCTGGTGCACAAAATGACTTTGGGAGCACATTCCCCATGGAAGGATACTGCCTTAACCTGGAGACAGGAGGGAAGACCTAGTCCCTACTTCAAATGACTTGACAGATCTAGATGACCCCTCCTGGATGGTATCACCCTACATGTGGACTGGGAGGGGGATGGGAGGGGAGGGTGGTTGGGGGGCATGGGAGGGTGGAAGAGAAGGAAAGAGGGAGGGAGAGGAAACTGGGATCAATATGTAAAATAAAAATTAAAAATAAAAAAAGAAAGTATAATAATATGGATATGGAAACACATTACAGAAAAGCCATTTGTTTGTATGATATTCTTCCAGGATTCTAAAGCAAGGATAATTTTAGCACATTTCAGAGCTAGAGTGACCCCAAGCAGAATAACAGAGAGTCTTAGTTAAAAGAGTGTCCTTAAATATTCTCTAGCCAAATTTATATTCAAATCTTCTATGGCAGCTTTTTCCTGAAATAATAGCCAATGGCTGAAAATCAAAAGACCTGTAAGAAACTGGGCAATGGAAATGAGTTTGGATCCCCAGAATCTGCATAAAGCTGTATGCCACAGTGCCTATCTGCTATCTCATCACTCCCATGGGGAAACGGAAAGGGTGTGACAGGGAACTCTCCAGAAGGTTGTGTGCTAACCTGCCTGGTGAACACAACAGCAGACAAGAGGACCTGCCTGAAGGCAGGTAGAAGATGAGGACAGGGGCTTTGTCTTTGGTCTCCACTCACATGTTGTGGTCCATGGGCATGTACAGTCATACATGTGAACACATACACTGTTCTCTCTCTCTTTCTCTCTCTCTCCCATGAACACATACACGCAAAGATAGAAGGAAAAGGAAAAAAGAAGAAATAATAATAGAGACTAGTGAGCTGTTTGATCTAGAGAACAAATGTGAGCTAAGGCTCTGCTTATACTCTATCCAACCATCTATTTAATCATCCATCTATTCATCTGTCCATTCAATCATTCATCCATTTATCTATTAATCAATCCATTCATTCAACCATATACTTACTGTTCATCAGTCCATTCATTCAATCATTCATTTCTCCATTCTTCCATATCTATTATGTGTGAATTCAAATTCAGAGATAATATATCTATCATAAAAATACATTTATTTTCCAGACAGTGGTGGTGCACACCTTTAATCCCAGCACAGGTGAATTTGTGAGTTCGAGGCCCCCTGTTCTACAGAGAAAGTTCCAAGACAGTTAGGGCTACACAAAGAAACCTTGTCTCAAAAAAAACAAGAAGAAAAAAAAAGGGTCAGATTTCTTTCCAACACAAATTATTATAATTTAGCTGATTAGCCTGACAATAAGGACTTGTATGACAAGTTGTGATACATAGTGGACATTCTTCATAAAGTTCACAATAAAATCTGTACGACAAGGTTTTGGATATACACATAGGTAGGTAGGTAGGTAGGTAGGTAGGTAGATAGATAGATAGGTAGGTAGGTAGATAGATAGATAGATCAAGGCACATTCAGAAAATTAAACCCTTACAAGATAGTAAATTTATGATTTTAAAAACTGAAGGCAAATAAAAATTATGCAAGAGGTATTTTGCTTTGAAAAATCTAATTTGTGTCCATGAACAAAAAATGAAAGAAGACCCTATAGAAAACAAAATAATAAATGTAAATATCCTTCTCCCCCATGCACTCATGAAAACAGCCCTTATTATTTCTTATTCTGTCATTTATCCTCCACTTTATCTTCCAAAGCAGTCTTGTACACTCCCATCATTCATAATCCAGTGTAGTCCAGAGGTGTGAAGTAATTAACCATCCCAAAGAGTCCCACCAGGACTTCCTGAGTGCAGCTCATGAAAAGACTATAGCCACTCCCACCCCATCTTCTCAGAAGCCAATCAGCAGATGGAACATCATTTCTTATCCCCAGCCAAGGCTTCTCTCCTGGACTATGTAATACTAACCTCAAGAAACATCTACCTACAAACAGAAAACACTCCAAACGTAGAAAGTCTGGGCCAAAGAGACTGTGGAAAAGCTTGATGACCCAAGTTCAGTACCCAGAACCCATGTGAAAAGGTAGATGAGGTGACATGCGTTAGTAATAATCTCAGCCCTCCCATGGCAAAAGTGGAAGGCTGAGATAGAAGAAGTACCCAGTATGGGATACACACACACACACACACACACACACACACACGCACGCACGCACGCACGCACGCACGCACGCAAGCAAGCGCGAAAGAGAGAGAGAGAGAGGGAGGGAGGGAGGGAGGGAGGGAGAGAGAGAGAGAGAATTTTTACAATCGAATCCAAAAGACCCAATCCAAAGGGTTTGTCAATTACCTGGACAGTGGCTGGAGAGATGGCTCAGCAGTTACGAGTTCTCGTTGCTTTTGTAAAGGACTGGATTGAGTTTCTAGCATCAGGAGTCGCATAACCCTCTATAACTTCAGTGCCAAGGGATCTGACACCCTCTTGTGGCCTCCATGGGCACTTTCATGCATGTGATACACATAAACTCATGTAAGTATACATACATATGCATAAATAAAAAGAGGTAAATTTTTAAAAAGAAATCACCTCTTAGCTGGGTATGGTGGCACACGCCTTTAATCCCAGCACTCAGGATGCAGATGCAGGAGGATCTGTGTGAGTTTAAGACCAGCCTGGTATACAAGCAAGTTCAAGGTCAGCCAAAGCTATTACACAGAGAGACCCTGCCTCAGAATAAAAACAAGAGAAAGAAAACGAGAGGTGGGGGGGGAGGAAGGGCAGGCCACTGTCCACTCTCATTCCTTGAGAGTGTTATCCTCTAACACACAATATATTCTGTCTTCTACACTATACTCTGTCTCCTCTGAATTCTTTTAATGGTGATGGCAAGGATCAGAAAGCTGAGAAAAAGCCAGAGAAGGATCCTAGTTACAGTATGAGCTAAAATACATACATACATACATACATACATACATCAGAAAGAAATACTTTCTTCTGGCATGGCTATACCTGTGATGCCTGCACTAAAGGGCTGAACTTTGTAGGAGCAATCAGTGAATCACTAACTTCTATCTTTGAAATATAGTTTCTAATTTTAATAGCAAAGCTTAAAAACTATATTTTTTTCTTCTTACTATGTCCAAGTTTTTGAGCCTGATAAGTACACATATTAATAATGGTTTCCACCCACAAAAAACAAACAAGACTAAATTGTCTTTCATATACTAGTCTGAGTGTAGTATATAACTCTTGAAAATCTCACTGTACAGATTGCTTAAGTATCTCTAGATTTCATCACCTTATTCAGGGTGGAAGCCAGCAATGTTGATAAGATTTTCATCGCTGAGAAAAACAGTGTAGTAGAGGAAGGATTTGCTTTGGGCTCATGGCTTTCAGGTATTTGTGTCCATGGTCAGTAGCTCCATTGCTTCTGGGTCTGTGTGTGTTAATTCAGAATATCATGGTAGATCCATAAAACAGAGCGGAGTGATTCATCTTAGGCAGAAGGCAATGAGGGACAGAGAAAGCATCCTGTCTCCAAGGGCACACCACTGCCTTAGCTACTTTTCTGTTGCTGTGACAAACACCACAATTAAGGTGACTTATAATAGGAAGGATTTAATTTGGGGCTTACAGTTTATAGGGTGAGTTCATGACCATCACGGCAGGGATAATGACAGCAGGTAGACAGGTGTGGTGTTGGAGCAGTAGATGAAAGCTTACATTGTGGTCCACAATTTGAAGCAAAGAGAGAGAGCTAACTGGAAACGATGTGGGGGTTTGAGAGCTCAAAGCCAGCCCCCAGTGACATATCTCCTCCAATAACAACATACCTCCTTCTAGTCTTTCACAAACAGTTCTACCAACTTACAACAAAGTATTCAAGCATATGAGCCTTTGGGGACTGTTCTCATTTAAACCACCACACTGCCCAATAACCAATAGTCCCTCAAACTTTTCATTATCTTCTTTCTGTCTTGGTTTTGTTGCATATTCATATGATTAAAATGCCTGGTTTAGTTGAGAAATTGTTCTGGCTCATAGTTCAAGGTGCAGTCAGTCCTCCATGGCAGGGAAGTCAAGGCGGCTGGAGTTTGAAGCAATTGGTTTTGTTGCATCCACTATCAGGAACATAGAACAATGAAGCATGCTTTTACTCAGTTCACTTTTTCATTTATACAGAGAAGAACCCTAGCTAAAGAATGTTGCCACCAATAGTGGGTATGTCTTCCTGCCCTGTACTACCTGGTTTTGTGTGTCAACTTAACACAAGCTAGAGACACCAGAAAGGAACGAGTCTCAGTTCAGGAAATGCCTCTATGAGATCCAGCTGTAAAGCATTTTCTCAATTAGTGATCAATTGGGGAGGACCCAAGCCATGGTCCGTGGCGCCATCCCTGGGCTGGTGGTCTTGTGCTCTATAAGAAAACAGAGTAAGCAATGTGACACAAACCAGCAAGCAGTTCCACTCCATGGCCTCTGCATCCGTTCCTGCCTCCAGATTCCAGCCCTGCTTGAGTTCCTATGCTGACTTCCTCCAATGATGGACTGTGATCTGGAAATAAACCCTTTCCTCCCCAACTTGCCTTTTCATGGTGTTTCATCACTGCAATAGAAACCCTAACTAAGATATGCCCTAATTAATACAATCAAGATAATCCCCTGCAAAGGTATAGATGCCCACCTCCCGGGTGATTCTAGATTCTGTCAAGTTAACAATTAACAAACACTAACTGTCACATCTCTCAAATGTGCCATCAAATGGTGACTCCATAAGTAGATTAACTTATTGCTTAGGTCAGAGCCCTCTTGGTCCAACAACCTCTCAATAGTGAATGCACCTGCTGGGGACAAAACTTCTCATCACACAATCCTTTGGGGGTTGGGGGCATTTCATATCTAAACTATTACACTCTGCAGTTGTCACACTTTCTTTAAGGAATAGAGAAACAAGACAAAAAGACACACTGCATGAAGCATCACTCTTTAAACACAATCCTTGTAGCTGGATGATGAATGAATGTGCTATGGAAGGAGCTTTGGTCACCTGGCAGAATGTAGAATTCTCCATGAAAGCACATGGTGGGAACTGGAGGAACACCAGTTTTATGATTTAAATGTGAAATGTCTCCACTGGGCTCATGTGTTCAACACTTGGTGTTGGTGCTGTTTTAAGAGGTTTGGGAAATTTTAAGGGGGGAGGCATAACTGGGGGATGTAACTCACTGAATATGTATCTTTGAAAACTGGTCCCTGCTCTTTCCTTCTTCCCCTCCTCTTCCCCTGTCTCTTCTCTTACCATCCTCTCCTCCCCTTCCCTCTCTTCTTTCTACTCCTACTCTCCTACTCCTCCTTTCTACACCCCATGAGATAATGAACCCATGCTACCACATACGGTAGCCAGTATGTTGTTTTGCTAATCAACTGAGCTGAACCCTGTGAAATGGTGGGCCAAATTAAATCTTTTGTCATTTAGGTGGTTTCCTTGGGAATTTTGGACGCAGCTACAGGAGGACACAGCAACAGCTAGTACACACTACTTGTTATCTGAATCACATGTAGTTCAGGGAATAATGTGGAGCATGGCCTCCAGGGACAGCATGACCTCTGCCATCGTGAACTCTCAGCAACTTGTATCTGTAAGTTGCTTGTGATCTTTTGGGTAACGCCAATTAAATTCATTCGTTCAACTAGCTAGACTTGAATGGTGTTGTTTCTTTGGTTTCCGTTGGTTACTTTTTTATGTGGGTGAGTAGACATTTGTTCATCTCCCCCCAAGAAACTTAACAATGATTGATCCAGAAAAAAAAATCTCTTAAGTCACTGACATGAGAGGTATCTATGTCACATTCACCCCAATGTCTACACTAATTGCATTAACACTAGTTGCCAAAAACATGGGTCCCAAGTGTGGTGTGTGGGGGTGGGGGAGTGTATGTGTGGTGTGTATGGGGGTATGGGGATAAGGGGTGTGACATGGTGTGTGTGTGTGTGTGTGTGTGTGTGTCTGTGTGTCTGTGTGTGTCTGTGTGTTGGGTTGAAGGGTTGGCATTCTGGAGGCTTATTGCTTGCTCACTGGCAGTCCAAGCCAGTATCTCTAGAGGGACAGGTAGGTTCCCTTCACAATACAGTTGGAGAGAAAAGTTACTCTATGTGATCCAGCTTCAGCCTGCAGAAGGGGAACATAGCATGGGGCAGCAGAAACACATCAGAATGTTTGATCCAAAAGCAGTCAGTCAGCTGGCCACGTTGGGCACTGTGTCTGGGAAGGAGGGGAAGACGGTTGTCCTGAGTGGGCTTTGTCCTAGGGTACATATCTCTCTTAAAGGAAATGTTCACATAGATTACTCCCTGCCAATGCCACCTGATTCTTCTGTCTGGATTATTTTCTTGTGTGTGTGTGTATGTATGTATGTATGTATGTATGTATGTGTGTGTG
The DNA here is from genome assembly GCF_943737965.1 of Phodopus roborovskii. NCBI lineage: Eukaryota > Metazoa > Chordata > Mammalia > Rodentia > Cricetidae > Phodopus > Phodopus roborovskii. The sequence goes on from NW_026126485.1 coordinate 5,933,006, forward strand.
TGTGTGTTACTGAAGACCAAACCTAGGTCTTTGAACATATTAGGCAAGCACTCTGCCACTGAGCTATATCCCAAACCCACTACCTGGTTCTCAAGGTGACAGCACTGTTCCTCTGTGTGACAACTACAGTTACACTGGAATTAGCATAGGATAGCAGAGGAATACAGTTCTGGGAGGAGAATCTGAATATCACTCTAAAATACGAGATACTTTCAATATGAAAAGAAAATCAGATGTGGGTACAAGAGAAGGGATTGACTGTCTTTGATTGAGTAGGAACAATTCACTAACCATTATGTGGGTCAGGGCATTTTGTTATCAAGAAATTTGCCCATTTAAATTCCAAAATACATTGGCAAGACTTAATAGAGCGCCAATTAAGATTTCTGTTCACTCTGGAGCCCTTGTACAGCGAAGCCAGAGGATGGGGAGTGGGGAGCAGTTGACTGGATTTTAATCCCTGCCTGGCATGCTGGTCTCTGTGACCCCACCATTAGGGGGAATGAGAGCTTCTTCGGTCCTTCCTCCACTCGCAGCAGCCGACCCTCTGTATAGGCATACAGAGCCGGAGCTCCAGCGTCTTAATCCTAAATCCTGTACATTAAGTTCATCAACACGCCACCCCAAAAACAATGTGTCCAAGAATTGTGGTTTAATCTAACCGCCAAACCCCGAAGCGTACATGCATGCAGTTCTCCTTCGTGCACACCAGAGGGCATTGTGTGACCACTTACTGCAACGGAATGGCCTCGCTTCAACAGCAGAGACTCGGGAACATATTTCCCAACCTTAGTCCATTCTTTACAACAAGCTCGGCGGTTAATACTGAGACTGTAAACTGAAAAATAGCTTTATTTAGAGTCTCAGGAACTGCTATTTGGAAGGCAGATTTGAGTAAAGCCAAAGGTATACCCAGAAGAAAGAACAAAAGAACTGATTGGCCAATTACAGTTAGAGGCGTGGCTCTGGCTCCAGTGCATGGTGCTAGCTCAGGGGCTATAGTTAAGCTGGTCCCTGGGCTCCGTTTTAGACACTTTCTTAAATGGAATGTCTAAGTTTTCCAAAAGAGTACTTATTTGCTAGTTGCTCATCTATTTTATTTGGAAATGCTTCAAATTTGCCCTGCGAGTAGCAATGTAAGGTCATTCACGCACCAGAAAACTTAGGTGGCTGTGAGTGCAGAAAAGGAGGGAAAGAAACAAGAACAAGAGAGGACCTTGGACTTGGTGCTAGTTAGTTTTTTTCAACTTGACACAAACCACAATCCTTTGGGAAGACAGAATCTCAATTAAGAAAATGCCTTCATCAGGTTGGTATTTTATCACAATAGAAAAGTACAGCCTCATTCTGTATCCACTGGGTAAACAGGAGCGTGCTTTAGGCAGAAGTGTAGGGCTGTAGAGAACAGTGCTGAACCTAGGCTGTGCAGAGTGGGAGGCTATGAGGGAGGGCAGGGGGGGGGAGCACATCAGATTAGAAGAGGGAAAGGGGCATTTGTAGCAACCCAAAGTCTGGGGAAAGCTGCTTCTGTCTCCAGCATTTGTCTCAGCACAGCAGTGGCTGGAGGCAGAATGGAGTAGCTTTCAGGAAGGTCGTGGTTCTCCATGGTTCTCCATCCAGGTATCACTCTTTGGTCTGCTGGGAGGTAGGGTTTAGGAACTACAAGCCAGGCAGGTTCTCTCCTTCTTTCCCCAAAATTGTCTTAAGTGACCTCTTCAACATGAGGGTCCATCTGTTTTGATGGAACAGGAATCCTAGAATTAAGTGCTAAGAAGGGTGTAGGCTTCATCTACCATGGTTGTACATGTAGGGAAATGGAAGCCTAGAAAGGGAGAAGGCTTTCACACAGGGCATCAGCATTAGCCAGGGTCTTGTTTCTGTGTCCGCTCCCTAGATGTTTAGATGAGAGCAGGATTCCATGCTTGAGCAACTTATGGAGCCCTGTTGTCACTCATGACATTCTAAGTGTCACAAGTATGAGCTTCTACCCAGTTCCACTGATTGAATCAAGTCAGGTGGGTACCCGTCCTAGCTGGAATCTTCTGTGTGGGTCAACTTGATACCCGCTGGAGTCTTTGGGGAAGAGAGGACCTCAGTTAAGAAATTGGCTCTATCAGAAGGGCCAATAGACAAGTATGCGATGTAGTGCCACCCCTGGGAAGGTAACCGTGAGTTGTATAAGGAAGCAAGCTGAGCAAGGAATAAAGAGCAAGTAGTGAGAAGCACACCTCCATGGCCTCTGCTTTGCTCTGCCCCCAGGTCCTTCCCTGACTTCCTGCAGTGAAGGGAATGTGACCTAGGAGTTGTAAGAGAAAATAAATCCTTGCCTTACCTCTGTGTTGGTTTCAGTCAGAAGAGGGCTCGGCTGTACAGCACTAGCCTTATAAGCATGGGGACCTGAGTTCCTTCTTCATGACCCATACAAAAGCCCAAGGAAGGTGATCTGAGCTTTATAATCCCAATGGTGATGAGACAGGAGGATCTAAAGGGTGAGCTAGCCTGGCCTACCAGGCAGAGTTCCAGGCCAGTGACACGCTGTCTCAGACAAAAAGGCAAAGGCATCTGTACTTTGAGAGCCAAGGCTGTCCTCTGACCTCCACACATGCACCCATATACATGTAAATGTACATACATTCACACACACAAAAATAATTGAAGTGGACATTTAAAGAGCAAAATTAAATTTAATTTAAAGGACTAGAACTAAAATTTGGAAAAATAAAAAGAAAATCTTCATGATTTTAGTGTGGTTGTTAATTCCTTAAATTTGTCCTCAAGGGTGCTAACACGACAATGAATAAAGAACATAATTGGCCATCAAGTTAATGACATGTCTCACTGCTGAGACAAAATTCCCGACAAGAAGCAGCTCCAGAGAGGAGGGGTTCATGTTGGCATTTAGTTCCGAGTTATGGTTCATTATGAAGGGGAACGCATGGTGGTAGGAACATGAGGTTGAGGTATACTGTGTCCAAGGTCAGGAAGCAGAGACACATGAGTGATGATGTTCAACTCACTCTCTTGTTTTCATTTAGTAAGTTAGGAGTGCCACCCCATCCATAATGCCTGCCATATCCAGGGGAAGCCTCCTTTCTTCCATTCAAAGCTTCAGGAAACACCCTCACAGACTCACTTAGAGAAACACACATAGTGTCACTGTATCTTCCAAGACAAACTGCCACCATCTTCCTGAGTTCAGCTGTGCCGGCTTACATCACCACAGCTGGGCTTGCTGGCACTTGACCTTCCCTTATAGGAGAGGTGGGGAGGGTCAGGAGACCCTCACCTGAGTATGTAGACATTCCAAATCCTAATCACTTGTATGTAATTCTGTGCTAATTGCATATGGCCTCAGGGAGGAGCTAGAAATATACAGTCTGGGAGGAACCTGGGAGGAGGTTCCATCTCTGCAGACCTACGGGAGTCATCATCCATGCTAACTCTTAAGTGTGTCTGCTGAGATGGGATTTGTTACTGTAGCTTTAGCTGTCCTGCCTCTGCCTCCCGAGTGCTGGGATTAAAGGCAGGCATGCTCCACCACTGCCAGTCCAGTGTGGCTGCTTTAAGACCACTCACATCCTGCCTGTGACTCCTTACCAAATGCTGGTTTAGCCTGATAAACTCAGTAGTTCCCCTGAGTCACCTTCAGAGGAATTTGTACCTCCATTTGTCACTGGAACCTTAGGACAAAGGGAAGACATTGTTTATCTCCTCCCCAGAAAAGGAATTTTAGCAAAACATTCTAAATCTAATCACAAGTCAACAGAACTTTCTCCCACAGAGGGGAAAAAAAGGAGCTAAGAAGTATGTGTTTTTGAATATCACATTTTAAAAGGCAGAAGTTCAAGACCAGGCTAAACAACATAGTGAGTTGTAGGCCACCCTGAACTACACATGGAGACTTTGTTTCAAAACAAAAATTCAAGGGGCTGGTAAGGCCAACAAGCCGCAGAGCCCAGTGTCTGAGGATCCCATACCCTCTTCCTGCCCCTGTGTGCCGGACCATGCACATTGTACACTTACACATTTGCAGGCAAATAGTCATATACATGAAATAAAAACAAATCCTTTTTTAAAGTTACATAGTAAGTAGATGCCAGAGCCATCAGAACCAGTACACAGACCACAGGCATCTGACACCAGCATAATAGGCTACTCCTATAAAATGCTGTTAAGAATCTAGGATGGCCTGGCCTCTTAGTTTAGTCACCTTTATTTTTAAATACGGTAGGTTCCCACAACTTCTCCCAATATGTTCTCAGAAATAAAGTTGTTTATTGGCTAGAGGTGAGTCTGGGCTCAATTGGGGCGGCCTCTCCCCTACAACCTCCCCCCACACACAAATCCCTGGGTTGGCCCCTGATCCCACTGCTCCTGTCTCCGGTTCCCATCGAGAGCACCCTTGGAGCTCTGATACACCCCCACCCATCCCCACCATGAGCCTGCCCCTCCTACCCTGTGCCCTACCCTGCCCACTGTCCTGCCACTCTGTTTGAGCCCTGGGACAGAGGGTGGAGCCAACAGTCCACCCTACTTCAGAGACTTCTCAGAGCAACTCTGAACAAAGGAGACCTGCCTATCCACGCGGGACCACCCGTAATTTCCACCTGCTTGGTCTCTGACCCCACCTCCAGTCCTCTGCTGGAGTCCATGGCCCCTCCCAGAGATCCGCCTATCTCTGCAGGTCAACTCTGAGTTCCCACCAGCAAGATCCTTGACCCCCAAAGCAGGGCCTCTGCTAAAGAAAGAGGCCTCAGCTAGAGTGTGCCAGTTTCCAGTGAGATCCGACTATCGTGCAAAAACTTCCCAAGTTTCAGCTCAGTCTTTGTCCTCTTCCGCCAGCCATTAGCTAGAGCTATTGGCTAGAGGCATCTTCTACTGGATCCTCAGCCCTGACCCTGTCTGCTGAGAGACCTCCTATACAGCTTGGACCACCCAGAGCTACAGATATTGAATCTCTGACCATAGAGAGAGGGGGAGACCCCACCAACACCTATTGGAAGAAGCTATGGGAAGACGGCAATACAAGAAAACACCTAACAACAGAAAGACAAGCATGACACCACCAGAATCTAGGGAATCTACACCAACTAGAATGGAACACAACAACAAAGCAGAGGAAGCAGAAGGGAACGACTTAAACATTACTCTCATAAAAATGATAGAGGCCCTCAAAAAAGATGTGAGAAAATCCCTTAAAGAAATGGAAGAAAAAAACAAACAAAAAAATGGAAGAAATGAACAAATTCCTTAAGGAAAGTAAAGAAAGTACAGAAAGCCAAGAAAAACAATTAACCAGGTGAAGGAAACAGTTCAAGACTTGAAAACTGAAATAGAGAAAATAAAGGTAACACAAACCGAAGGAATGCTGGAAATAGAAAAACTGGGCAAAAAATCGGGAACTACAGACACAAGCATAACCAACAGAATTCAAGAGATCGAAGAGAGAATCTCAGGCACAGAAGATAAACTAGAAGAAATAGATTCATCGACCAAAGAAAATCATAAATCCAACAAATCCATAACACAAAACATCCAGGAAATGTGGGACACCATGAAAATGCCAAACCTAAGAATAATAGGTATAGAGGAAGGTGAGGAAGCCCAGCTCAAAGGTGCCAAAAACATATTCAACAAAACCATCGAGGAAAACTTTCCCAATCTGAAGAAGGGCATGCCCATGAAAGTACAAGAAGCATACTAAACACCAAATAGGCTGGACCAAAGAAAAAAGGCCCCTCGACATATAATAATCAAAACACCTAGCATACAGAATAAAGAAAGAATATTAAGAGCAGTGAAAGAAAAAGAACAGGTAACATATAAAGGCAGAAAATCAAAATTACACCTGACTTCTCCATGGAAACCCACAAGGACAGAAGGTCCTGGATAGATGTTCTACAAGTATTAAGAGACCACAGATGCCAGCCTAGGCTACTATATCCAGCAAAACTCTCAATCACTACAGATGGAGAAAACAAGATATTTAATGACAAAACCAGATTTTCCCAATATGTAACTACAAATCCAGCCCTACAGAAAGTATTGGAAGAAAAACTCCAACCCAAGGAAGGTAACTATGCCCACAAAAATGTAGGCAACAGATAATCCAACTACACCAGAAACCAAGGGTAAAGAAGAACAAATATATTCACAATAGCACTGCCAACAACAAACCTAAATCAAACAAGCATCAACAATCAATGGTCCTTACTCACCCTCAACATTAACTCACCTATAAAAAAAACACAGGCTAACAGAATGGATATGAAGACAGAATCCATCCTTCTGCTGCATACAAGAAACACATCTAAGCTTCAAAGATAGACATTACCTCAGGGTAAAGGGTTGGGAAAAGATTTCCAATCAAATGGAACCAAGAAGCAAGCAGGCATGGTTATCCTAATATCTAACAACTTAGACTTCAAACCAAAATTAATCAAAAGAGATGAAGACAGTCATTTCGTATTCATCTCAGGAGAAATCCATCAACACAAAGTCTCAGTTCTGAACATCTATGCCCCTAATACAAAGGCACCCACATTTGTAAAAGAAACACTACTAAAACTCAAAGCTCATATAAAACCTCACACACTTATAGTGGGAGACTTCAATACACCACTCTCAACACTAGACAGGACCACAAATCAGAAACTCAACCAAGAAACAAAAGAACTAATAGAAGTTAAGTCTCAACTGGGTTTAACAGACACCTATAGAACATTCCATCCAAACACAGAATATACCTTCTTCTCTGCTCCATATGGAACCTTCTCTAAAATCAACCACATACTAGGTGGCATAACAAACCTCAACAGATACAAGGGAATAGGAATAGTCCCCTGTATCTTATCAGACCATCATGCTTTAAAATTGGAATTCAACAACAACACAAATAGCAGAAAACCTGCAAACTCATGGAAACTGAACAATGTGCAATTGCACCACACCTGGGTCAAAGAAGAAATAAAGAAAGAAATTAAGGACTTTCTAATATTCAACGAGAATGAGGACACAACATACCCGAACTTATGGGACACCTTGAAGGCAGTGCTACCAGGGAAGTTCATTGCACTAAGTGCCCATATGAAGAAAACAGAGGATGGTCACATAAGAGAATTAACAGCGCAACTGAAAACCTTAGAACAGAGAGAAGCGAACTCATCCCCTAGGAGTAGACTCCAGTAAATAATCAACTTTAGGGCTGAAATCAACAAAATAGAAACCAGGAAAACAATACAAAAAATCAATGCAACAAAGAGTTGGTTTTTTGAGAAAATCAACAAGATAGACAAACCTTTATCCAAATTAACGAAAAAGCAGAGACAGAACATGCAAATTAACAAAATCAGAAACAAAAAGGGGAACATAACAAGGAACACAGAGGAAATCCAGACAATTTTCAGGTCATACTTTGAAAATCTGTATTCCACAAAAATTGAAAATTCAAAGGAAATGGACAAATTTCTGGATAGCTATCACTTACCAAAATTAAATCAAGAACAGACAAACAACTTAAATAGACCTATAACCCGCAATGAAATAGAAGCAGTCACCGAAAGCCTTCCAACCAAAAAAAGTCCAGGGCCAGATGGATTCAGTGCAGAATTCTACCAGACATTCAAGGAAGAACTAATATCACTACTCCTCAAACTGTTCCACAAAATAGAAACAGAAGGTTCATTGCCAAACTCTTTTTATGAGGCCACAATAACCTTGGTACCCAAGCCTCACAATGACACAACTAAGAAAGAAAACTACAGACCAATATCCCTGATGATCATCCATGCAAAAATACATCAGAGAAATCATCCACCATGACCAAGTAGGCTCCATCCCTGGAATGCAGGGATGGTTTAACATATGAAAATCTATCAACGTGATCCACCATATAAACAAACTGAAAAAGAAAAACCACATGATTATCTCTCTAGATGCTGAAAAAGCCTTCGACAAAATTCAACACCCTTTCATGATAAAGGTCTTGGAGAGGTCAGGAATAACAGGAACATACCTAAACATAATAAGAGCAATATACAGCAAACCAACTACCAACATCTTCTGTTGGAAACCAAAGCAAACAGCCATACATAAACTGAGTCAAAGTAGATCTCAGATGCAGAGGGAGAGGACAAGACCAGGCGGCAGAAACACATAGAGACAGCATACCTGAGCAAGGAGGAGCTAACGGGCCACCAGACTGATAGCTGGGAAGCCAGAATGGGACTGACTCAGGCCACCCTGAATATGGGTCTCAGCCAGAAGGACTGAGCAGTCTAAGGGACCTCAGACAATGGAACCAGGATGTATCCCTGGTGCACAAAAGGACCTTGCTAACACATCCCCAATGGAGGGATAACTGCCTTAACCTAGAGACAGGAGAGAAGCCCTATTCCCTACATCACATGACCTGTCAGATCTACATGACCCCAACTGGATGGCATTCCCCTACATATGGAATTGGGGTGGGGGGATGGGAGGGGAGGGTGGTTAGAGTTCATGTGAGAGGGCAAGAGGGTAAAAGGGAGAGAAGGAGGGAGAGAGACAAGGAGGGAGGGAGGGGGGAAGGAGGGAGGAAGGGAGAGGGAACTGGGATCAACATGTAAAATAATAAATTAAATTAAAAAAATGCTTTGACTCCAAAATTTAAGTTCAAGGAAAAGTTACTAGGGAAAAGGATTTCTATTTTTTTTTCCACAGAAAATGAAAAGCAATGGATTCCTTCCAGACTAATGTGGTTTGATCACACCAGACTGCCTGAAACAGAGTACCAGGTGATCCTACATTCAAAACAGCTGGACAAAGCAGCCTTACAGACTACAGCCAGGATTTCTGCATCTTCTTAGAATCCCCCATGACAGCTCCCCTTACCAGCAGGAAGTAGTTTGGAAAGAACGATGCCCAAATTCCCAAAGATTGTCTATAAATGTTTATTTTCATTTAAATGGACTTGGTTATATATAAAAAAAATCACTATATCCATTTAAAAAAAAAGCTGGGTGTGGCCCCCTCATGCTCCTGTTATACCAGTGCTGTAGAGAGGAAGCACCAAGACACACAGATCACTGGGACACTGGCTGCCAGTGTAGATGCAGGTTCAGTGAGAGACCCTGTCTCAAGGAGTATACACCTTTAGCAAAACCTAGTTTTGTTTAAAATGTACAAATCCTAGAGAGAATGAAATATATCACTTCTGTCACTTTATGGCATAAGTCAACGCTTAACATAAAGTTCATACAATTCAGTGTCAGGTGGTGCAAAAGATTGTCTTATGCACTGTTACAAAATACCACCGGTTAAACCATGAATTTCCCAACAACAAAGATAAAAAGAAATGTGTTTTCTTCCATTAAAAATACAGCATGCATTGTACTACGCTCTGCTTCCTTTAGTTTTGTTTTGTTGGGGTTTTTGTTTCCTTCTTTCTTTCTTTGTTTGTTTGTTTTATTTTGTTTTCCCAAGACAGGTTTCTCTGTATTGCTTTGGAGCCTGTCCTGGAACTTGCTCTGTAGACCAGCTGGCCTTGAACTCACAGAGATATGCCTGCCCCTGCTTCCAGAGGATGGGGATTAAAGGTGTGTGCCAACAATGCCCAGCATATGCTCTGCTTTTTTAATACACTCTACTTTTGTTGTAACATATTTAAATATGTATGTTGGTGTAGCATATTAAACCTAGATAATGTTTCGAGTTTTACCATGTCATCTTTTTAATTTTTCTATATGATTCTCTTACTTTTCCACTGTATGAAAATGGACCACTAATATACATTCAAAAAATCATATATGGCATACACATTGACTCTTCTTGAGAGACAGTGGAACAATACAAGATAAGTGACATTTCCTCAACTTCAGGGATCATCCTGATATTGTAGTTTAGAACCCCACCTTTCTCTGTATTGGGCTTTCTCTCCAGAAAAACCTGAATCAGAAAGTAAGTAAATAAATACATAAATAAGGTTTAACTTGCTATGATGGCTAACATTCAAAATTGCAATGAAATCAGTCTTGCTAAAGCCTAACAGAAGAAATCCTGTGTGGCTTTCCATCCCAGCCCATGGACAAGGAGCTGAAAGGGTTGTTCTCCCTCGGTCATATCTCATCTTTACTCTCACAGCCTCCGGGTGTCATGAAGCATTGGTGACATCTCCACAAGTCATTTATGAGAACAGAGTTTGATCTCTGATGTCTATGGCCCCCACATCAGCAGGTCAGGCAATAAGCTGGGCTCTGGAAGCCAGGGCAGGGGCAGGGATAGGCTTGCATCTTTGTTGCCAGGCAACCATTGCTACTGCCTGAACCTCTCAATTTATGGTCACTATGCTCCCCCTCCAGGCAGTGCTAGGCAATCTCTGAAATTCAACAATGGGATTGTACCATTTTAGAAAGGACATGACCAAAATAGAGTCTTCTACCCCTATGTCTATGGAAGTAATTTTAAAGCTAAGAAGTTGAACAAATAGGTTAAAAAGAACTATTGATTTCCTATAAATCAGCATTATAAGAATAATTAGAATTCAAAAATAAAGTACTGTCTCCAATAGCATGCCCTCAAATTGAAGTCATTAAATAAAATTCCAGAAAAATCTATATAGATACATGTTCATAAAGCCTTGAAATGAAGTGCCAATAAGTCAAGAGTTGATAAATGAATGCAGAACAATTCTTTGGTTAGCTGCAGTGAGGCTGAATCACAGTACCCCTTCTTTCTAACTTGATGCATATATATTCAGCACACTAAATCCTCAGCAAAAAAAAAAAAGCAACCATTTCTAACCCTACAGCAGATATGTAAAACTGCAGACTGCAGACATACATCAAGCAGGCACATATACCCAGATCCACCATCTAAGTCTTCAGTAGTGAAGAGTGTTCACTGTTGATAATAGGATGGATGGATGGATGGATGGATGGATGGATGGATGGATGGATGGAAAGAAAGAAAGACAAGGAAGGAAGGAAGGCAGGCAGGCAGGCAGGCAGGAAGGAAGGAAGGAAGGAAGGAAGGAAGGAAGGAAGGAAGGAAGGTAAGAGCCCAGATTAGAACAGAATAACTACAGACAATTGATTTTGCCAACAGAACAAAGGTAAACCAATAGAGACAAATATGTCTGGTCCACAAATGGAAATACTGAAATTGGAAAATATAAGAAAATAAACACAGGCAGGAGCTTCATTGCATTCCTATAATTTTACTTAAAATAATTCATAGATTTGCCAATGTTTGAAATAAAACACAAAAGAAAGTCTGCATGTTCTTGAGTTTACAGTATTTTTAATGTGATACTAAAAGTTGATACATAAAAACAAATTAATGTAGACTTGACCAAAACTTACAATGTTGGCCCTAGTATATAATTTGGTTGATAGTGTCATTTATAAAGTCCTGAGTTCAATCCCCAGCACTTCATAAAGCCAGACATAGTGGCACATGAAAGGTAGAGACAGGATAATCAGGAGACTAGGCCATCATCAGCAACACAGGAAGCCTGAGCCCAACTTGGGCTGAGTAAAAAAATAGGCCCACCTTCTAGTGCCCTGCTCAGAGACTTCTGGGGACTGGTCACAGGGGGACTCATCCTGGTAGACCTGGCAGGCCAGCCTATCCAAAGTCTGCCAGCTTCCTAGTCCTGTCTCCACCCACAGAAGGAGCCCACTTTCCAGTGTCCTGCTCAGAGCCTCCTGGGGACTGGGGACTACACACAGGGTAAACCATCACAGCAGAAAAGCCTATCTAGAGTCTGCCAACATCCTAGTCCAGCCTCCACCCACTGGAAGACAAGAACCATCAGAATACTGGACCTGCTTGCACCCACAGGAAGAGAACCTTGGTCCCATACCCACCAGGAGAGGGATACGCCACCAGCATGCACAGGAAGAAGGGATGGGTAGACAACAATATAAGAACACAATGAACAACAGAAAGATCAATAGATGCTAACAGAGTATAGGAACTCTACACCAGCAAGACCTAAACATCCCAACACAGATAAAGTAGAATGACCCTAAAAACAACTTTATAAGAATGATATAGACCCTCAATAGGTAATCAGAAAATCCCTTAAAGAAATGGAAGAAAAAACAAAGAAGAAAATCAAGAAATGGAAAAGACAAACCAAAAATTGCAACAAACAATACAAGGCTTGAAAGTTGAAAAAGAGGCCAAAAAAAAAAAAAAACAGTCTGAGGGAATGCTGGAAATAGAAAAGCAAGGTAAATGATCAGAGATGGAAGAGAATCTCAGGTGTTGAAGATACACTAGGAGAAACAGATTCATTAACCAAAGAAAATCCCAAGTCCAAAAAATCCCTAACATAAAATATCCAGGAAATATGGGACACCATGAAAAGGTCAAACCTAAGAAAAATAGGTATAGAAGAAGGTAAAGAACCCCACCTCAAAGGTGCAGAAAACAAATTCAACAAAATCATAGAAGAAAACTTTCAAATAATAAATTAAAAAAAAAAAACGCTTTGACTCCAAAATTTAAGTTGAAGAACAAGTTACTGGGGAAAAGTATTTCTACTTTTGTTTCCACAGAAAATGAAAAGATGTGGATTCCTTCCAGACTAATGTGGTTTGATCACGCCAGACCACCTGAAACAGAGTACAAGCTGATCCTACATTCCAAACAGCTGGACAAAACAGCCCTGCAGACTACAGCTAGGATATCTGAATCTTCTTCGAATCCCCCAAGACAGCGCCCCTTACCAGCAGGAAGTATTTTGGAAAGAACGACGCCCAAATTCCCAAATATTGTGTATAAATGTTTGTTTTCATTTAATTGGACTTTGTTATATAAAATTAAATAAAAATAAATAAAAAAAAAAAAAAAGAAAAAAGAAAACTTTCCCAACCTAAAGAATGACATGCCAATGAAAGTACAATAGAGTGGACCATAAGAAAGTTCTCTAGCCACATAATGATCAAAACACCAAACATACAGAATAAAGAAAGAATATTAAGAGCAGCAAAGGAAAAAGGCCAAGTAACATATAAAGGCAGACCAATAAGAATTACACCTGACTTCCCCATGGAAACATTGAAGGCCAGAAGGTCCTGGATAGATATTCTACCAACACTAAGAGACCATGGATGCCAGCCCAGACAACTATACCCAGGAAAGTTTTCAATCACTGTAGATGGAGAAACCAAGATATCCCATGACAAAACAATTTTAAAAATACATATCAACAAATCCAGCCCTACAGAAAGTTCTGGAAGGAAAACTCCAACTCAAGGAAGCTAACTACACCCACAAAAACATAGACAATAGATAATCCCACTTTACCAACAGCCAAAAGAAAAAAGGGGGGTGGGGAATCTACACACGATACCACCACAAATAACAAATCCAAAACAAACAAGAATTGACGGAAGATGTCAATCTGTAAATATGTTTCTCTTATTGGTTAATGAATAAAGCCCTGTTGGCCAATAGGAAAGCAAGATAGGTGGGACTAGGAGACAAGGAGAATTCGGGAAGAGGTAGGAGGAGATTCAACATGTAGGATTAAGAGAGCAGAACTCCGGATCCTCTCTCCGGTAAGATAAGACACGTGGAAATGCATAGATTGATAGAAATGGGTTAATATTTAAGTAAGAGCTAGCCAATAAGAAATGCTGGTAATAGGTCAACAGCTTTATATCTAATACAACATCTCTGCGTGTTATTTGGGCTGATGAGGCCATGGGACCAGGCTGGCAGGAAAACTGCTCATAACAAAGAATTAACAATCAACAGTAATTAGGATCCCTCATTATTAATGATCTTAACTCACCTATAAAAAGACACAGGCTAACAGAATGGATGAGAAGACAGACTCCATCCTTCTGCTGCATACAAGAAACACAACTCAAAGACAGATGTTACTTTAGAGTGAATGATTGGGGAAAGAGTTTCCAATCAAATGGTCCCAAGAAACAAGCAGGTGTAGCAATCCTAATATTTAACAAATTAGACTTTAAACTAAAATCAATAAAAAGAGAAGAATAAGATAATTTCTTATTCATCACAGAAGGAGTCCATCAAGATGAAGTCTCAATTCTGAATATCTATGACCCAAATACAAAGGCACCAACATTTCAACACCTCACTCTCAACATTAGACAGGACCACCAGACAGAAACTTACCAAAGACACAAAGGAACTAACAGAGGTAATTACAGAAATTATGGATTTCACAGATATTTATAGAACATTCCATCCAAACACAAAAGAATATACCTTCTTCTCAGCGCCACATGGAACCTTCTGTAAAATTGACCACATACTCAGCAATGTAGCAAACCTTAATAGGTACAAAATGGAATAACTCCCTATGTCTTATCAGACCACCACACCTTAAAGTTAGAATTCAACAACAACACAAACTGCAGAAACACTACGAATTCATGGAAATTGAACAATGCACAATTATGCCATTCCTGGGTCAAGGAAGAAATAAAGGAAGAAATGAAGGGCTTCCTAGAATTCAATGAGAATGAAAACATGATACCCAAACCTATGGGATACTTTGAAAGCAGTGCTAAGAGGAAAGTTCATAGCACTAAGTGCTCACATGAAGAAATTGGAAAATAGTCACATTAGAGAATTAACAGCACAACTAAAAGCTCTAGAACAAAAACAATCAAAATCACCTCCTAGGAGAAGACACCAGGAAATAATCAAATTGAGGGCTGAAGTCAATAAAGTAGAAACAAAGAAAACAAAACAATCAATGTAACGAAGAGTTGTTTCTTCAAGAAAATCAACAAGATAGACAAACCTTTATACAACTAGCAAAAGGCAGAGAGAGAGAGAGAACATGCAAATTAAGAAAATCAGAAATGAAAAGGGGGATATAACAATGGATATGAGAAAATCAAGAGAATCTTCAGGTCATACATTGAAAACCTGTACTCCACAAAATTCGAAATTTAAAGTAAATGGACAATTTTCTGGATAAATATCACCAAAATTAAATCAAGAACAGATAAGCAATTTAAATAGACCTATATCCCCTAATCCCCTAATGCAACAGAAGCAGTCATCAAAAGTCTCACCAAAAAAAAAAAAAAAAAAAAAAAAAAGCGCCCAGGCCAGATCTTTCAAGCCGGAATTCTACCAGAAATTCAAAAAAGAGCTAATACCAAAATACTCCTCAAAGTGATCACACAATAGAAGCAGAAGGGTCATTGCCAAACTCTTTTTACAAGGCTCCAATTACCTTGATACCCAAGCCACACAAAGACACAACTAAGAAAGGGAATTACAGTCCAATATCCCTCATGAACATTTATACAAAAATACTCAATAAAATACTGGCAAAGCAAACCCAAGAACACATCAGAAAAATCATACACCATGGTCAAATAGGCTTCATCCCAGGGATGCGGGATTGTTCAACATATGAAAATCCATCAATGTAATCCACCATATAAACAAACTGAAAAAGAAAAACCATGGGATCATCTCACTAGATGCCTTTGACAAAATCCAATACCCCTTCATGATAAAGGTCTTGGAAAGATCAGGGATAACAACAATAATTGCTAACATAACAAAGGCAATATACAGCAAACCAACAGCCAGCATCAATCTAAATGGAGAGAAACTCAATGTGATTCTTCTAATATTGGGAATGAGACAAGGTTGTCCACTCTCTCTGTATCTCTTCAATATTGTACTTGCAGTTCTAGCTAGAGAAATAAGACAATGAAAGGAGATCAAGGGGATACAAATTGGAAAAGAAGAAGTCAAAATGTCTCTATTTGTAGAGGATATGTTAGTTTACATAAGTGACCCAAAAACTCTACCAGGGAACTTCTATAGTTGACACACCTTCAGCAAAGCATCAAGGTACTAGATTAACTGAAAAAAATCAGTAACCCTACTATATACAGACGATAAAAGGGCTGAGAAAGAAATCAGAGAAACATCACCCTTTACAATAGCCACAAACAACATAAAATATCTTGGGGTAATGCTAATCAAACAAGTTAAAGACATGTGTAGCAAGAACTTTGCATCTTTAAAGAAAGAAATTAAAGAAGATGCCAGAAAATGGAAAGATCTCACATGCTCTCGGATAAACAGGATCATCATAGTAAAATGGCAATCTTGCCAAAAGCAATCAACAGATTCAATGCAATCCCCAGCAAAATCCCAGCACAATTCTTCACAGACCTTGAAAGAACAATACTCAACTTTATATGGAAAAACAAAAGACACAGGATAGCCAAAACAACCCTGTACAATAAAGAAATTTCCTGAGGCATCACCATCCCTGACTTCAAGCCCTATTATAGAGCTACAGTCCTGAAAACAGCTTGGTATTTGCACAAAAATAGGCAGGTAGAACCAATGGAATTGAATTGAAAACCCTGATATTAACCCACACATCTATGGAACACTTGATTTTTGACAAAGAAGCTAAAATTATACAACGGAAAAAAGAAAGCATCTTCAAAACTGGTGCTAGCATAACTGGATGCTGACTTATAGAAGACTACAGATAGATCCATATCTATTGTCATGCACAAAACTTAAGTTCAAGTGGATCAAAGACCTCAACATAAATCCAACCACACTGAACCTCTTAGAAGAGAAAGTGGGAGGTACCCTTGAACAAATTGGTACAGGAGACCACTAAACATAATACTGGTAGCACAGATATTGAGATCAACAATTAATAAATGGGATCTCATGAAATTGAAAAGCTTCTGTAAAGCAAAGTACACAGTCAACATGACAAAATGGCAACCCACAGAATGGGAAAAGATCTTCACCAACCCCACATCTGACAGAGGGCTGGTCTCCAAAATATACAAAGAAATCAAGATGCTAGTTACCAAATAATCCAATTAAAGTGAAGTACAGAACTAAATAGAGAATTCTCAATAG
This sequence comes from Phodopus roborovskii, assembly GCF_943737965.1. Classification (NCBI taxonomy): domain Eukaryota; kingdom Metazoa; phylum Chordata; class Mammalia; order Rodentia; family Cricetidae; genus Phodopus; species Phodopus roborovskii. The sequence continues at coordinate 5,949,893 of NW_026126485.1, forward strand.
AGGAATCTAAAATGGCTGAAAGACACTTAAGAAAGTGTTAAACATCATTAGCCACCAGGGAAATGCAAATCAAAAGAACTCTGAGATACTGTCTTATTCCTGTCAGAATAGCTAATATCAAAAACACCAAAGACAGTTTATGCTGGAGAGAATGTGGAAAAGGGGGTACATTCCTCCACTGCTGGTGGGAGTGTAAACTCCTACAGCTACTTTGGAAATCAGTATACTTGTTCCTCAAAAAATAGGAATCAGCAAGATCCAGCAATTCCACTATTAGTCATATAACCAAAGGTTGCACATTCATACAACAAGGACATCTGTTCAGTTATGTTCACAGAAGCATTATTTGTAATAGCCATAACCTGGAAACAACCTAAATGCCCCTCAACTGAATAATGAATGGAGAAAATGTGGTACATTTACACAATGGAGTACTATTCAGTGGAAAAACACAATGGAATCTTGAAATTGGCAGGCAAATTGCTGGAACAACAAGAAATCAACCTGAGTGAGGTAACCCAGTCACAAAAGGATAAACATGATATGTACTCACTCATATATGGATTTTAGACATGGAGCAAAGGATCACCAGTCTACAATCCACACATCCAGAAAAGCTAGAAAACAAGGAGGACCCTAAGAGAGACATGCATGGTACCCTGGAGAAGTGGAATGGGACAATATCTCCTGAGCAAATTAGGAGCATTGGGGAAGAGGAGAAGGGGTTAGGATAAAAAAGAAGGGGAGAAGAGGAGGGGAGAGGAGGTCCTGAGGGAGCAGGAAGATTGAGTCAGGGAAAGAATAGGGGAGAGCAAGAAAAGAAATATCATAATAGAGGGAGCCATTTAGGTTTAAAGAGAAATCTGGCACTAGGGAAATGTCCAGAGATCTACAAGAATGACCCCAGCTAACAATCTAATCAATAAATGCCCTTTCCAGATAATGAGATTGATGACTACCTTATATGCCATCCTAGAGCCTTCATCCAGTAACTGATAGAAGAAGAAGCAGACACCCACAGCTAAACACTGAGCTGAACTCCTGGAATACAGTTGCAGAGAGGGAGAAGTAATGAGCAAAGATGTCAAGACCAGGCTGGAGAAACCCACAAAAACAGCTGACCTGAACAAGGGGGAGCTGATGGACCCCAGTGTAATAGCTGGGAAACCAGCATAGGACAGATCTAGACCCCCTGAATGTAGGTGTTTGTTAGGAGAACTGTGCAGTCTGTAGGGCCTCTGGTAGTGGCTCAGTATTTATTCCTAGTATAGGAATGGACTTTGGGAGTCCATTACACATAGAGGGATACTATCTCAGCCTAGGTACATGAGGGAGGACCTAGGCCCTGCTCCAAATGCCTCACCATCCCTGGGGGGGCAGAAAGGTGATGGGATGGGGGTTGGAGATGGGACAGGGGAGGTGCGGAGGGAGAGGAAATTGGGATTGACATGTAAAACAAACTTGTTTCAAATTTAAATTTAAAAAAGGAAAAAGTTATTAAACTAATGTAGAGTCTACTTTTTAAGAAGAACAAAGAGACTGGGAGAAAATATTTTAAAAATACTTTCTAAAAATATTCAAATTGTACAATAAACTCTAAAACTCAACAAAAGAAGACACAAATGTGATTTAAAGATAAATGAGGGCTGAATCAACTAGTGGCACAGGTATACAATCTCAGCACTCCAAGAGCTAGGCAGGGGTATCATGCATTCTCAGACAGTCAGGACTACAAGGTGTGGCTAGGGTTATAGCTGAGTGATAAGTAGGTTCTTAGCAATCCCAGGGCACTGGGTTCAATCCCCAGCACCCATAAACCAGTTAGTAAAGGTCTAAATAGACACTTAAAAATGAAGATGTGTAGATGGCAGAAAAAGCATACAAAACGCCTAAAATTTATTCTGCTGAGAGATGAAAGCAAATTAAAATAACATTGGGTAGCAGTGTGTATCTAATAAATTGTTAAAATCTAAAAGCAGAAATAGAATTGCAGCAAGAATTCTTATCCATTGCTGGTGGAATAAGCAATGGTATGTCACTGTGGAAGACAGTTTTCTAAATATAGTCTTATAGATGAGACAATTATATACAGAGCAATTAAATAATTTCTCAGAATTAAGTCCAAACCAGCGTGCAAGCTGCAGGCAGCAATATAGAATGTAGCCTTCACAACGGCCAGCAAAGACCTTCAGTGGTAAGTAAGTAGCGTAGCTAGGGAGCATCCATGAGAGAATACGGGGATGAGATCTGAAGCCACACAAAAACAGTGAAGCGTGGCTAATGATGTAGATGGCAAAATACAATATATGCATACACATAGCCCTTGGTTCAATCTCCAGCACATAAGAAGACAAGGGGGAGGGAAACAAAAGAGGGAGGGGCAGGAGGGAGAAAAGGAGGGATGGAAGGAAGAGTGGTGGCGATAAATGTATATATACTGCTAAGAAAAAGAAGTCAATCTAAAGAGGATATATACCACATGATTCCAATTACATGACAGGGTGGAAAGAGGGAAGGGCACATGGGTACCAGCTCTGCGAGTGATGGTGGCTGTGAGTTGAGTGGGGACATGGGATGAAAAAGAGTAGGCGAGACTGTGAAGTATAAGGGAAAATCTGGGAGTACATAGTGCCAGCATGAATGAAGAGTGCTTGTCACTCTAAGCTAGAAGATCTTTCACTACACATAGAACTATAATGGGACTATCTCTGAATAAGGGTTTTAGGTGAGAGCAAAAGCACTATATATAAGAATTTAACATTTAAATCACTTCTTACTATGATAAAAATACACAACTTAAATTTCCTCTTTAATTTTACACTGAAATTATACTGAAATTCAAATCACATAAAAGTTATCATTTCAACTATTTTGAGATTATGGTTCAGTGGAAGTCAGTCGAATATGTTAGCACACTATGGGTTTATAACCTCCCCCCCCCCATCAATGCTTGGAGTTCAGGTTCTCCATGCTCTCGCCAACTCTGGCTATTTCTTCTTTGTGACTAATAGTCACACTAGAGAGTATGATATAAAGACTGTTGAGGGTTCTATTCTAGGTGACTAGTGGCTGTAATAGTCATGATCCTTCCATATATTTACTGGCTTGGAATTGGTGGTGGCCTCTTGAATATGACACTAAAAGCATAGAAAACAAAAGGAAAAGATTGATCATGGAACTTCCTTGATACTGAAAATTTTTGAAACCAAAGGGCACTATAGATAAAGTAGAAGAGATACCAATCCTAGTGTGTAAAGGCACTGCTACCAACCCTAACAGCTTGAATTCAATCACTGGGATCCAAAGCATGTAAAGGCAGGACCAATTCCTACAAGTTGTGTTCTGATTACCATACACTACTGTGGCATGCATGCACATGCACATGCACATACATGCACATGCATACACGCACACACACACACACACACAAATAAGTAAATATGTAAAAGTATAATTAAAGGAGCTGGAGAGATGGCCCAAGTGGTTAAGAGCAATTGCTGCTCTTGCAAAGGATCCAAGCTTGGTTCCCAATGCCTACATTGAGAGGCTCACAACAGCTATAACTCCAGATTTTGGGGGATCCAATGCTCTCTTCTGGCCTCCTCTGGCACTTCACTCACATACATAAACATACATTCAGACATACACATATAAACATAATTAAAAATAAAATCTAAAATTTTTCTTTAATGTTTTAAAGTTGTTTTAGAAATTTCTGTGTGTCTGCATGTACTAGGCATGCTCAGTTCTGGGAAGTGGATTTATGCCTCTACTTTTACACTTGTTCAGAGCTGAAGCTGCCTATGCTCACATCTGGCCTCATTCCTCCATTCTCTGGATGCTAAAGATCCATTCTGGGGTCTACATTCACTTTTATTCCCCAGGGTCCTGCCTCTGGAAGACTCCCCTCAAGTACTCATGTGAAAACACATGAAGCAAGTACAAACTGAACCAGAAGGGTCTTCATCATTTAGATGGCGTTTTTTCTATTTTAAAATTTTATTTTCATGTAGATGAGCGTTTTGCTGCATGTACATCTGTGTAGCGCATGTGTGCCTGGTACCCACAGAGGTCAGAAGAGGTTATCAGATTCCCTAGGACAGAAGTTAAAGACAGTTGTGATCTGCCATGTGAGTGTGGCGATAGAATTAAGGTCCTTTAAAAGAGCAATCAGTTCTCTTCACCACTGATCCACTTCACCACCCCCATTAGAACAGTTTCTGAAAGTGCTTTTTGTCACAGGCTATAAGGAACACCAGGGGCCCTTGTTAGGTGCCCCTCAATGTCTCAGCACTCTGATTTAGCCCTACTTGTTATTCAGTTGTCAAAACCTCCCAACAGAGTTCTGGAACTACAAGCATGAACCACCACATCCAGTTTATGCTGTGCAGGAAATAAAATCCAGGGCTTTGTGAATACTAGGTGAGCACACTATCAACTGAACTATAGCCTCAGCCCCTCCATGTACACACCCTGTAACACTCAAAATGCAGCATGAGGAAGGAAAGAAGGCACACAGACCATATATCTTATATCAGCTTTATTCCCAATCACCCCAAACAAGAAATATAATATCCAAATGTCATCCCCAGGAGAATGGTCTCTACACCATGCAATGCAAATCAGCAAAAAAGAGATCTACTGACACACCAACAACAGCATTTATGCTGAGTGAGAGAAGCCAGACCAAGACAAAAAGAGCAAAAATAGCATCAATACCCTAGCATGGACGATGATCATGCTTACATGAGAGTCCAGAAAACACAGCTGATCTTTAGTGACAGACCTGTGGTTCTGGGAAGAGTGAAGAAGACACAGGTGTCATAGTTATCTTCTGCTGTCAATTTGACACAAACATAAAGTTACCTGGGAAGAGTGAGCCTCACATGAAAAGTTTCCAAGATGAGAGTGGCCTGTGAGCATGCCTGTAGGACATTTTCTTACTTGCTAATTGATATAGTAGAGCTGGGCCCACTGTGGGTGTTGCCTACACAGGTGTCCCTAGCTTGTCTAAGAAAGGTACCTGAGCAAGCTAGAGGGAGCAAGCTAGTAAGAGTATTCCTCCATCAGCTCCTGCTTTGAGCTTCTGCCTTAACTTCCTGCCTAGGCATCTCTCAATGATAGACTGCAGTCTGTAAAGTAAAATAATCCATTTCCTTCCCCAAGTTGCTTCTGGTCATTGTGTTCTATAACAGCAACAGAGAAGCAAACTAGAACAACAGGTAACACATGAGAGCGTGCACATTTCCTTCATTGGAGTTGTAGCTTTGTCATGGGTGGGCATGCAAGAGATTTGTAGAAAACCACTGATTGTTCTGACTGGTCCTCAGATCACAGCAAAATGAGCAGGGTATGAGTAGGAATCAGAGAAAAGGCTGAGATTGTCCTGCAGACAGGTCAAGGCATGAGGGAACTGGGTTCAGTGGGTACGTCTGAGCCACAATAGCTCCTAATGTGTAGAGAAATGAGTGCATCTAGTGGACTAGAACGCCTCCCAATCTAGCTACTTCCACAAACAAAGTATGTAATTTAGGAAAGTGCCCCATTTTCTCTAATGCCACCCTTAATTCTCTCTCAAGTTGACGTGCTGTCTGCTTCCAGATTAGGGAAACTCCTGTAGCCTAGGGACTTAGTTAATGCTCCCAAAATGCTCGCTGTGTCTCAGAAGGTGCTTCTAGTCTTTCATTACAGTCCTTTGCAACAGTCCTTTGGCAAGTCCCATCATATCCATACTTCACAGGTCAGAGGTTATGGGAACTTATCATGATCACATACTTGGACAGTGCAGGTCCTCATAATGAGCCAAGTATGGGTGGCTTTTCCCCATAACTCTTTACTCCACATCTCTACCTTAAATTTTGTCTTAAAAGCATTTAAAAGTTGCTCATTCCTATGATATAGTCATCTATTGACATGTTTAAATACTGTACTTAGAAATTGTGTGTGAAGAGTTGTAGATTTGCATGCATTAAGGGAATAGATGTGTGAAGGCCAGAGATACCTTCCTCTGTCACTTCCCGTTACTCTGAGGTGGTCCACAGTGTCCTGTCACCTTATGGCTGACTTAACTTGTCTGTATTGACAATTTGGCTAGATTGGCCAGCAAGCTCTGAGGGTTCTCTGTCCATGCCTCCCTAGCCATGGGGTTACAGGCTTAAGCAGCTGCACCTGGCTTTTTACATGGGCGTTGTCACTGGAATTCAAACTCTAGTCCTCTTACTAACATTGCCAAGTACTTTACAGACTGAGCTGTATCCCTATCTTCCCAATTAGCAATATAAATGAGTGTACATGTGAGCATTCTGAGTTTAGTCATATAGAGTGGGTGTCATGGGTTCTTCTAGATACATCTTTTAATTCTTCTAATAGCCTTGTTAGTTGCTTGAATGTACATAGTGACACATTCAATTGATTGATACATTGCATTGCAAGTAGCTCTTTCTAACCCATACTCCAACTATTTACAGAATCAAGGTGTGTTAGCAGTTGAGAAGGTAACATGTAGCCTATTTAGCATTGTGGCCTATACTTCACATACTCTGAGACTCATTCTCCATGTGTATCAGAGCCAGTCAGGAGAGACTCTCTGAAAAGCAATGCATCAGTATATGTTTAAACTTTGCTGGGCAGAGTTAAGAACAGGAGGTGTGGAACATAAACTTCCCTATTTGAAACACAGCATTGAGCTGTAGAGAGTTGAGTCTGAGACATACTTGAATTCCATGTTTCTAGTCTGGAAGAATGAGTAGCTTATTGAGGTATCTAATGCATTCCATCCACTGTGCTACATTTTTAAGCTTTGTTTAACACAGGTAGGTATATGGATACTGTTGATTCTGCAACACAGTGTTTAGCATTGTGTGGTATGTATTTAAAACATTCTTCCTGGTTTGTGTTTAAATTTGGGCATTAACGAAGTTGGACATATGAGACCTTAAATGTGTTTACGTTTTTTAAAATAAATTTACTATGTATAAATGAGACTAGATGATATTATGGGCTATATGTTATAGATGGTTAAAAACTGGTGATATTGAAGCAGAACACAGCCATCATCACACAGACACCCCTGTTGCTGCTGCTGCTGATGATGATGATGACAAGAACAGCTAACATCAGCTCATTTTGCAAGAAAACTCCCCTTCCTTTCCCTTTTCTTCCTCTTCTTTCACCCCTCCTGTCTCTCTCCCTCTCTTTCTGTTTGTGCAGTGTGTGTTTTGCATGCGTGCGTGCATGCACGCGCATGTGGTGTTCATACATTTTGGAAATAATCTGGGGATATTATGTTCCCTTTGCAATGTAGTTGTGTAGCTGTTTGTTCACCTGCAGCCTATTGTTTTGATGGCTAGAGTTTTGTAAAATAACTTTAGGAAATCAGGAAGTATGACACCTCCAGTTTTGTTTTCTTTCTCATAAGTGTCTTGGTTATTGGGGGTCTCTTATGTTTCCCTACAGATTTTAGAGTATTGGGTTCTATTTCTGTGAATAATGCCTCAGGTATTTGACAGAGATTTATGACATCTGTAGATAGGTGTTATAGTCAGGTTTCTATGGTTGTGATAAAACACCATGACCAAAAGCAAAAACACTAAAATCAACCTACACAAGGATATTTACTGTCCAAATAGCCAGGATGGACTGCTGTAAGGCTAGCTACTGCTTCACACGAGTTACTCCTAACTACTTACTACTTTTTTACAGATAAATCCCCTGACTTTTAAGAAAGTACAAGGAAACAATTCACTCCCTTTCTTTCTCCAAATAATTATTTGTTTTTCCTACTAGACTAAGAAAGGAAAAGTCAGCATTGATAGCTGTTGCTTGCACAAACACATAGGAAAACAGTTGGCATATACTCTTTAAAGATATAGAAGCTTATAGAGAGAAAGAGAGAGAGAGAGAGAGAGAGAGAGAGAGAGAGAGAGAGAGAGAAAGAGAGAGAGAGACTTCAGGGGCTGGAAAGATGGCTCAGTCGTTAAGCTGCTCTTCTAGAAGTCCTGAGTTAGGTTCCCAGCGACTGCATTGTGGCTCCAAACCCATCCATAATGAGATCTGGTGCCCTTTTATGGCCTGCACAATAAACAAACAAACAAATAAATAAATAAATAAATAAATTACTTTTTTTATAAAATGAAACTTAAAATGTAAGCCTATACAAAACACTAGATTCTCTACTCCCCACAAAGTGAAGGGATCTACAACAGCATAGAGAAATAATTTAATGCCTTCCAGAACAGAACTCAGCTCTGTGAAGGCTTCCTGTTCTCTAAGGGCAACTCCTATGCCAACTCACAAAGCAGATGCTTCCACCTTTTATCTGTTTATGTGGTAGTTTTCTTGCATCTCTGGCTGAATGTCACCTACAAAGGCCAAGAGGTTATCCAGGACTTCATCCCTGTTGTGTTAGAAGTAGTTCTGGAGGATGGTCATCTTCCTCTGATTCTTCTGCACCTCACTGCTACAACTGCCATGGGATTCTAGTGCCATAGCTTCCTTCTCCCTCTGTACCATTCAGTCTCAGCTTGAGCTGCATCTTTGGCCCACTTTAGCCTCCATGCTACAGGCCTCAGACACCTTCGCAGGCTGCCCAATTCAAGGCTTGCAGGAACTGCTGGGTACCCTACAATTGACTTCCCATCTCTGCAGAGACTCTTAGCCAGAATGTCCTCTCAGCCTGCTTTCTTATATCATCCAGGACCATACACCCAGGAGTGATACTATTCCCTATGGAATGACCCTACCCACATCAATCAGCAGTCAAGAAAATGAGTCATAGGCTTGCCCACAGGCCATTCTGGTTGAGAGTGTTTCTCAGATAAGGTTCCCTTCTTCCCAAATGACTCTAGCTTGCATCAGGTTGACATAAAAACTAGCCAGAACACAAGGATTTGAATGAAATACCATTAGGAATGTAGTTAAAAAACTTTTTGTGTAACTTAAAAAACATTTTATGTAACTTGAAATATGATGCCTGAGCTTGCCACCAGCTAGCTCCAAGAGCTAGGCCTCAGAAGCAAACCTCAGTTCAGAGAGGAACCTGGTCCATTACAGACCCTGATATCCTAAGGAACTAACTCCAGGGGTTATAAACATTCTAGTGAACCAGCATGGATCTGTGAGAGTTCTGAGAGACAAAGCTACCACCCAGTGCAATGAAAAAAAAATGGAAATGGTCCCTAGAATCCCACTTTTTCCCAAGACTTGGGTGCTGTAGCCTCTCTGTTGATACCTATTAATGGGTAGTCCTGGCTTCAGTGACCATATGTTAACTTACAGCACAGTTGCTGGGCTCACAAAGGCCCACCTGTCAGCTACTCTCTGGCCTACACACCCAAGTAATTCCTGGACATTTGTTAGTGGCATCCTTCTATCCTGCCACAGTTTAAAGACTTCACAGTGGATGTATGTTGAACCTGCAAGTTTTCTAAGTTTCACCAAGAGGATTCCCCAGTGGAACACTGAAGAAGCACTTTCTCCTAGACAACTATTCTCTGCTTGGTGAGATGTCTATTAACTTTTATATCAGCATAACATTAGAAGGTGTTATGAAGAGCATGAGACTCAATCTCAGGGTCATGGGTTTGTGCCCCACATTGGGCACCATTATGTTATGAGTAAGGTTTTCCACTGCTGGTCTGGTCCCACCACCACACCAGCCCCAAATAACGCACAGATACATTGTATTAGATGTAAATACTGTTGGCCAGTTACTAGTTTCTTATTGGCTAGCTCTGTCTTAAATATTAACCCATTTCTTTTTATCTAAGTACTTCCTGTTGGCTTATCTTACTGGAGAGAGAAGCTGGCATTCTTCTCTCTCCGTCCTCCATCTTGAAACTCATCCCTACTACTTCCTCTCTCCTCCTTTCTCCTAATCCCACCTGTCTTGCTTTCCTATTGGCTAACAGTGCCTTATTCATTAACCAGTAAGAGAAACATATTTACATAATGACATCTCCCATCAACAAGGAACGTTTATGTGTGAATAAACTGAGTATATCCATAAGACAGCTCTTGTATGGGCATACTAAGTTCCAAGCACCATGGGCCTGCTCTCCTCAGAGACACAATTGGACCATATTGGCTCTTTTGACTCACAAGCATACACCATTTTCCCATTTATTTGTGTCTCATTCAATATCTTTCATCAGTGTCTTATAATTTTCAATGTGTGTATTTTTTGCTCCTTGACTAAATTGGTTCCTAATTGTTGTATTTTGTTTAACTAGAAGCTACCATAAATTAGATTATTCACTTGATTTCTTTTTTAAGATGCAACTGGTTTTACATAATGATTTTTTAATCCTGCAATTGAATGTATTTCCTTATTTTTATCTGAGGTCTGATCAGGACCTCACTATATAGCCCAGGCTGGTTTTGAACTCATGGCATTAGAAGACTGTCATTCCAGCAATATACCTTCTCAGCGTGTATGTAAGTATTCATGTCTTCCAGGAATAAGATTACCATGGTACTCAAAAAGCTGACCTACTACCAGTGAAAATCCAACCTGATAGATACTAAAATTCCCTTTGCATGGGAAATCTAAGTCATAGCATTAGGATGAAGCTTCAGGGCACTGTGGTAACAGCTAAAGGCTACAGTTAGCTTGTGGAAAACTTTGGGTGACAAAAGTATATTTATCCATGGTGGAAAAAATGCAATATTTTACCCCATTGTAAAACTATATGAAATTAATAGGATTTCCATAATGTCTATCTAGTACCTGATCACCTTAAATTAATAGTACATTTATAATATTCTTATTGAAATATAAAATATTTTCCCACTTTAGAACTCTTCACAAAAAATGGATTTAACAGAAAGGTATTTTATAAAGTTTTTTTAATTTTTACTTAATGTGTATGATTTTTTCCTGCATATATGCCTGTGTGCCATTTATATGCACACTAATCACTAAGGCATTTCTCTAGCCCCCATTGTTGTCTGTAAGACAGAGTTTCAAGTAGTCCAGGCTACTTGGAACTCATGATGTGCTGGGGATGACCTTAGCTCCTGGCCCTTCTTTCTCAGCCTCCCAACTACTGGTATTTGATACCACTTTGATTTAAACCTTATTGATTTTTCTGAATCCTCACTGCAGTCTCTCTGTTCAATCTTCTCTGCTCTCTCTTTCTCATTTCTTATCACTGTATATCTAAAATCACTCTGTATCCAGAGCATTTTGCCTCCTGTCCCAGGTATCTGTATCCCTGAGCATAACTGAAGCCTAGCAGTTAACTGACAACTCCTCAGAGAGCAGTTTGGGGGGCACTCTCTGATCTTCATCACATCAGTCAGGACCATTAAGTAGCTTTTCAGTTTCCTCCCAGAAGCACAGAGGAGAAGAAGGGGTTGCCTTGTCCTGGCTGTGGCCCACTGCTGGTGCCACTTCATTAGTCCCATCTGTTGGGTGAGAGAGGGTGCCAAGAGCCTATGTCTGTCTCAGAAAACCCTTCATGAAATCTGCAGCGAAAGACTCAGGCTGCAGAGCAGATCACCTTGTTCTTAAGAAAGATGAGCAAGAGGTCTCCTGTACCAATTTGATCAAGTGTACCTCCCACTTTCTCTTCTAAGAGGTTCAGTGTGGCTGGATTGATGTTGAGGTCTTCGATCCATTTGGACTTGAGTTTTGTGCATGTTGATAGATGGGTCTATCTGCAGTCTTCTACACACCATCATCCAATTGTGACAGCACCATTTGTTGAAAATGCTTTCCTCCTCCCATTGCATACTTTTAGCTGTTTTGTCAAAAATCAGGTGTCCATAGGTGTGTGGATTAATATCAGGATTTTCAATTCAATTCCATTGGTCTACCTGTCTATTTTTGTGCCATTACCAAGCTGTTTTCAGGACTATAGCTCTATAATAGAGATTGAAGTCAGGGATGGAGATGCCTCCTGAAGTTCTTTTATTGTACAGGGTTGTTCTGGCTGTTCTGGGTCTTTTCTTTTTCCATATAAAGTTGAACATAACACCAGTAGCACAGACACTGAGATCGACAATTAATAAATAGGACCTCCTCAAACTTGAGAAGCTTCTGTAAGACAAAGGACACAGTTGACAAGACCAAACGGCAGCTGACAGACTGGAAAAACATCTTCACCAATCCTACATCTGACAGAGTGCTGATCTCCAAAATATACAAAGAACTCAAGAAACTAGTCAACAAAACACAAAATAACCCTATTAAAAAATGGAATACATAACTGAATAGAGAATTCTCAATAGAGGAATCCAAAATGGCTGAAAGACACTTAACAAAGTGTTCAACATCATTAGCCATCAGGGAAATGCAAATCAAAACAACCCTGACATACCATCTTACTCCTGCCAGAATGGTTAAAATTAGAAACACCAATCACAGCTTATGCAGGAGAGGATGTGGAGAAAGGAGAACACTCCTACACTGCTGGTGGGAGTGCAAACTGGTACAGCCATTTTGGAGATCAGTATGGTGGTTCCTCAGGAAAATGGGCATCAGTCTACCACAGGACCCAGCAATCCCCCTCTTAGTAATATACCCAAATGATCCACATTCATGCAACAAAGACATCTATTCAACTATGTTCATAGCAGTATGAACATAGCAGTATGCTATTTGTAATAGCAAGAACCTGGAAGCAACCTAGATGCCCCTCAACTGATGAATGAGTAAAGATGTGGTATATTTACTCAATGGCAAAAAATAATGGAATCTTGAAATTCACAGGCAAATGAATGGAACTTGAAGAAACCATCCTGAATGAGGTAACCCAGTCACAAAAAGAGGAACATGGTATGTACTCACTCATATATGGATTTTAGACATGGAGCAAAGGATCAGCAACCTACAATTCACTGGGATACAAGGAGAAACCTAAGAGATTCATACAAGTTCCCACACAGAAGGAGAAAGGGCAAGATCTCCTAAGCATATTGGGAGCTGGAGAGGGGGCAGTGAGTGGAAAGGGAATTAGGAGAAAGAGAAGAGGAGGAAAGGAGAACATGTGGGACCAGGAAGATTGAGTCAGGGAAAGAATAGAGGAAAGCAAAAAAAAGAAAATACCATAATAGAGGGAGCCATTATAGGTTTGAAGAGACAACTGACTCTAGAGAAATGTCCAGAGACCTATAAGGATGACCCCAACTAACAATCTGAGCAACAGTGGAGAGGCTACATTAAATGCCCTTCCCTGATAATGAGATTGATAACTAACTTATATGCCATCCTAGAACCTTCATGTAGTAGCTGTTGGAAACAGAAGCAGACACCCACAGCTGAACACTGAGCTGAACTCCTAGAATCCAGTTGCAGAGAGAGAGGAGTGATAAGAAAAGGAGTCAAGACCAGGCTACAGAAACCCACAGAAACAGCTGACCTGAACAAGGGGGAGCTCATGGACTCCATACTGATAGCTGGGAAACATGAGTCTCAGTTAGAAGGACTGAGCAATCTAAGGGGCCTCTGACAGTAGAACCAGGATATATCCCTGGTTCATGAAAGGACTTTGGGAGCACATTCCCCATGGAGGGATCTCCTTAGCTTAGAGGCAGGAGAGAGGGCCTAGACCCTACTCCAAATGACTTGACAGATTTTGATGATCCCTCCTGGAAGGCATCACCCTCCCTGTGGAGTGGGTAGGGAATAGGATGAAAGGGGGGAGGGAAAGGGAACTGGGATTGATATGTAAAATAAGAAAAAATAATAAATTTTAAAAAGGAAAAAGGAAAAAAAAGAAAGATGAGCAAGCACACACCTTTAATCCCAGCCCTTGGTGGAGGGGGACACAGTCAAATGGATCACTCTGATTTTGAGGCCAGCCTGGTCTACATAGTGAGTTTTAGGATACCCAGGACTATGTAGAGAGACCCTGTCTCAAAACAAAACAAAGAAACTGAGAAGTGAGCAACTCTAAGTTGGTTTAAATAGTTCAGAAGCCCCCCACCACACACACACACACACACACACACACACACGCACACGCACACGCACATAGCCCCACACAGGAATTTCATATAAGCTTTTTCACCAGATCCCCTTCTGAAGTATTCAGATTCTTTAAAATGATGACAAAGGTTATTAAGGCTTGGCTTTATACATAGTCGTGCAGCTCTCAGCTTCAACAGAGAAGCTCTTCATGCAAAGGACAGAAACTCACCTGTTCAAAGTGCGCAGAGTAATTGTCAGGGTCAACGGAGTGCCCTTCCATAAATGGAGTGTCCATAGCTCTCTCTGGACCCAACATGCCCACTCTACTAAAGAACTTACAGCAGCTGTGGTTTGCACAAGACCTGCAAGTGATCAAGACCATCAGCAGCAACCCAGCACAAATCCAGGAGAAGCTCACAAATTCCCACCCTGACTGAGAGCTATTGATAGCTGTCGGTTTCTAGGGGTGGGTCATTTTTAATTAATCTTTGTAGACACAGCTTCTTCCAGGAATTCTCTTTCACCCATCTATAATCAGAAGAGTGAAATGGATGCTTTTGGCTGCCCAAGGCTCTCTCTCCACGTACACAGTCTAGGGCCACCTGCCTGGGGAATGGTCCAGCCCACAGATAAGATGGATCTTCCCAAAGCCATTAACATAACTAAGATAATCCTCCATGGGGATGTTCATTGGCCCAAATTCCAAGTGATTGTAGATTCTCTCAAGTTGACAGCTAACACCAAAGGCCACTCCTGCTGTCCAGTTGGGGAAATGAGCTCAAACGACCTCAAACGCTGGATAAAACCTTCCTTGATTGTCTTCATTAATATCCATTTACCCAAACCCTTGTAATTTTTTTGATGGGAGAGGGAGATTAGGAGCTCTAGGAAATTCTGGCATCTGTGTCCCTCAGATGTTCTCTCATGGATCCAATCCACAGTTACTGCATATACCTTGAGAAAATGTAAATGCTCTTAGAAGCAAGGAGATAAAAAGTTTAATACAAACACTTCCAGTTCCCACTCTCTCTACTGATGTATTTGTTAATCATGTAACAGATCCCTGGTTAATCTTTCCAGCATAAAATTAAGAGTTTCCCTGTATGAAGTGAGTCTGAAATAGTGTTTTGTGTTCTTCTATAATCATGCTCTGCCAGACCCTTTTAAATTGTGACAGGTTAATGCATGGTATTACAATACTATAATGCATAGAATTACTAAACGGATAAGCATACTGTTGATAAACTTCTCCATAGGTGAATGAACACCTTTGGAGAAATGGAGAAACTTATCACTGTTAATGCGATGTTCCATAAGAAATGTTCTGTAGTTATTGCTTATGCTTGAAAATTATAGCCCACACTGCAATGAAATACTATGGAGAAATTTAATTTTCATAATTCCAAGAATTTCACTTAATTTTGTATTACAATATTAAAAAAAACATGAGTTAAGTTTTGGATTTGAGACTTTACCATTAATCATTCTTAGCCCTTAGGTTAGAAAAAAAAATATAGTGACCTTGAAGTTATTCCTGTATTTGTGCAAATATTTTCAATCAGATTGAGCTATATACCAAGACTGTGAGATTAGTCATGAGGGCAAGCAAATGAGATTTCCCCAGATTGACTGTCCTGCCTGAAAATATGCTAGGACAGTGATGGCACAGAGCTTGTGGGTGTAACCAACCAATGTCTGATTTAACTTAAGGCCCACTCTACAAGATAGAGCCCATACTTAGCACTGTTTGGATAACCAAGAACCAGAGACTAGATAGCCCAGGTACTTAGGGTAAAACTAAATACTACTGTTCAAATGAAGGAAGGAAGGAAGGAAGGAAGGAAGGAAGGAAGGAAGGAAGGAAGGAAGGAAAAGAAGCATAATAAAATGACCGACCCCTAAAGATATTCTGCTATATTTATAGATCAGTGCCTTACTTAGCCATCACCAGAGAAGCTTCTTCTGTCAGGAGATGGGAACAAATACAGAGACTCACAACCAGACATTATGCACAGAGAGAGAGAGAGAGAGAGAGAGAGAGAGAGACAGAGACAGAGACAGAGACAGAGACAGAGACAGAGACAGAGACAGAGAGAGCTTGGAACATAGCTTTAAATGGGACGTCTCTATCAGATCCTACCCCTCAGAGCTCAGGGAACCCAAGGGAAGAGGAAGCAGAGAGAGTATAAGAACCAAATGGTATGGAGGACACCAGGAGAACAAGGACCTCTAAATCAACTAAGCAAAACTCATATGAACTCACAGAGAATGAAGCAGTAAGCACAGGGCCTACACTGCCTGCATCAGGTCCTCTGTGTATATATTATAGCTTTCAACTTAGTCTTATTATGGAACCCCGAGTGTGTGAGGGAGGGAGGAGGTGTCTCTGATTGTTGTCATTTCTTGTGGATTTTTTCCTTCCGTTGTTTTGTCACGTCCAACTTTGAAATGATGATTTTTTTTGTTTTATTTTATTATACTTTATTTTGTCATGTTTGGTTATCTCTTAGAAGCCTGTTATTTTCCAATGAGAGACAGAAAAGGAGTAGATGGGGAGGATAAACTGTAATAAGATATATTTTATAAGAAAATAATCTATTTTCAATAAAAGGGGAGAAAATGTAGTTTAAAAAAAAAGATTTTAGCAGATTGAAATGTGCTAAAGCTCCATGTTCATACCTATGAACAAATAAGGAAACAAAATATCTGAAGTTTTCACTTTTTAAAAAAGCAACATACACCAAAAATGCTCCCCTTTTACCCCTTAACCCTCTAAATCGTTTCTAACCTGTCCCAAGTTCAAATTTCTATGCCATAGGCAGAGATCAGGTTTCTACCATCAGGAGATTGCACTTTTGAGGAGTAGGAAGACAAAAGTTCATTGTTACTCTGGAATAGAGCAATGATGAAGAATTAATGAAAAGAAAATATGGGCCACTCAGGGTAGGACAGTGCCCCCATCAGTTTTTAGCATGGATCTCACGGAAGAAAAATCTTCATTGGTTTGAAAATTACTTCTTCAAACACAAAAGCCAGCCTCATTAGCCAAATTCAACAATGCTCCCTTTGTAAATGCACAAAGGCATGTCTGTAGACACTTAATGGTTCATCTCAAGATGAACTTGAGAAAGCAAGCATCGATGTGAAAATGTCCTTCCTTAAATGTATGGTAAGCAGGGGTGTTGGTTAAAATCAAGAGTCTAACAGGTCATTGTACTCAGGAACAGACTCAGCTTTTTTCCTTTGAAACATCCTTGTCATATTGATCCTAAAAGATGTTACAGTTGGAGCAGAAATTTTAAAAGTCAAGGACATTTAATTGGTCACAAAAAAAGTCTAGTGTGATGGTAAGCACTTATGATATGAGTGCTGGGAAGGCAGAGATGGACAGATCACTTACAAATTGGTCACAGAGTTAAGGTTAAAGCTCAATCACAGAGCACTCAACTAGCATGCACAAGGCCCTAGGTTTGGTACCCAGCACTAGAAGAAAACAAAAATCAAAAAGTTGGCCACAGTCAAATTAGTGCAGTCAAGAACCAGAGGTCTCAAATGCAGTGTCCAGGTTGTCCTTAGTATTGGGTCACCAAGATTCCGCCATGTTCCACAATGATTGGGTGTGCCATGTATGGAACAAACCTTCAGGATTATGTCTCACACAGCAGTCTAGACAATGTCCTCTGTGTGCTACTGAGGTTTCTCTCTCCCATCAGCTCTTCCTGCATCCATGATAGTATCTTTTTCCTTCACATTTCCAAAGTTTGGTAAGTCAGTAGTTTCCTCCTCATTCCATGAGTCTGAATTCTCTAGCTTCTTACAAAGATGAAGGATAAGACTCCAAGCACTTTCACTATGATTTTAATAAATCAGGCTCACAAAGAACACTACTTCTTCTGAAATTGCGAGCATGTGCTTGATTGTTTAAATAAATATTCCCTGCCAAAGCAGTTGGTCCCCAGTAGACTTAATTAGAGCCACAGAGGATCAAAGGGGACACTTGGATCTTCAAGTGACTTCAGAAGCAGTCTTTGGAACTTGGGGCAGGAGGAGAGGCACTGCAAAACCCGTGGTCAGCTAGATGTGGTGACACACATCCATTGTCTCAGCTTTGGGAGGCTGAAGCAGGAGGACCATGAGCTTGAAGCCAGCCTGAGCTAAATAAAGAGACCCTATATAAAACAAGAGGGAGAGAAAGATGAAAACAGAAAGGAACGGAGGAAAGGGGAAGAAGGAAAGCAAGCAAGCAAGGGAGGAAGGAGCTAAAGAAGGAAGAAAACAAGGGAAGACAAAAAAAAATTAAAAAGAAAGGAAATCATTATCAGGGATCAAGCCTAAGCATTCAAGAACAATTTGGAGCCGGGTGGTGGTGGTGCATGTCTTTAATCCCAGCACTCAGGAGGCAGAGACAGGTAGATCTCTATGAGTTTGAGGCCAGCCTAGTCTATAAGAGCTAGTTCCAGGGCAGCTAGGGCTACACAGAGGAAACCCTGTCCTAAAAAACTAAAATAAAATAATCAAGAACAATTTGACAAATATAACAAGACCATATCTCGATAGACAGATGGAGGGCTGGAGCGATGGCTCAGTGGTTAAGAGCACCAGCTGCTCTTCCATGGGATCTGAGTTCAAGTCAGTACCTACATGGTGTCTCACAACCATTTATAACTGCACTTTCAGGGGATCTGATGCCTTTTCTGACCTCCAGGGGCACCAGGTATACATGTGGTATACAAACATGCAGGTGAAATATTCATATACATAAAAATAAATCCTTTAAAAAGGTAGCTTAAAAGCCTTTGTGTCTAGGGTTACCTGATAAATCCACAGGTGATTATATTACAAGTGATTTTATAATTTAAAGCAGTCAAGAGACAGAAGATGTGTAACTGATTGATTAACAGCCATAATTTAAGACTGTGTGCTTAAGGATTTAGCAACAAAACAAAGCTCCAAGTTCAAATCTTGGTTCTGTGACTGACCAGTGTTTAAACCACTGACCATTATGAACAAGTGGAGAATTCTAGGTGCTCTAACTTTTCCAAGATGGTCTTCACCTGGTAGTCAATGGTAACCCCTGGAAAAGCCCTCTATATAGTCTTTGCAGGAACTGAGGATTTTTCTATGAATCTGTAAGTAGCATCCTTTGATCAGGTAAGAACATCTGGCTCCCAGATGATGGATGTCACTGACCCCAGACTAGATGCCAGAAGACCACAGTCATTACAAGTAAGATGACAATCTCCAAGGGAAGTAGTCAGATGAAGACCTGAAGTGATGACCAGACTGTCTGTGGACAGTAGATGACAAACTCTGACACATGGTGGGGAGGTACCTCAGGTGATTGCTTGCCTAGCGTGCACAATGCCCTGGGTTCAGTCTCCAACACTGAATAAACTCAGTATGGTGGCACATGCCTGTAATCTCAGCAAAAGGATTTGGAGTACAAGGTCATCCTCAGCTACATAATGTAAGAATCACAAATAAGTAGGAGGCGCTTGGCTGCCATCTTTGCTAGCTGGTATCTGGTGTTTGCTTGGCTAGGCTCTCAGTTCATCCTAGAGTTGAAAAGTTATTAGCAGTCCACAAAAGGACTGAGCCCAAATATCAGAAGGGAGAGAATCTGGAGTCCCAGGCTATACATTAGAGCAGGCTTTGCACCCTGAATCAGTAAGGTGAGGATGGAGGGAGCAATACTTGGAAGATTGTACCTCGCTGAAAAACTCCACCAATGAAGAAGAATTTGGGGCATGGAGATGTGTTTAGGGTTGTGAACAAAGATTTATGAATAGAAGCTGTGTCTGGCTATAGAGAGAGACCCTGTCTGAAAAAATACTAATAATAATAAGTAAAGAGGCGTTCCAGGCTCTGGTAAACACAGCTAAGTTTGTCTTAGCAGACTCCTGTGGGTTCTCATGAAGCCCCTCTCTGAGGAGTACACACAAGATTCTGTTGTCCTTTCCCTAGTAAACCTCTCAATTTTATACAGTTAAAACTTTTTACAATGTCTTAAATTTTCTTGCACCTAAAGCATCTTATGATAGTCCTCTGAATGATGGGTAAGAATAGGCTGTGTCTCTTCAGGAAGGGGACCACCCCAGACTGCCTAAGGGCAGGCTGAGGGCTGGAAACTCTAGACCAGGACTTAGAAACTCAACCCTCTGTTTTTGCTTACTTGCCTGTTAAAAATAATCTTTGGCAACTTGCTCACTCTACCTGTGCTTGACTGTGAGTTCTCCTTCAGGAACACAAAGAGTAAGCCAGAGGGACTTCTGCCACAGTTGGGAATCTAACAAGGCTTCATATGATTTACAAATGTTTATTAACAAAGAAAGTGTATGTTCGTTTTTTTTTATTTTTGTTTTACATTAAAGCTGGCAGAGTCAGAAGCACTCTCCCTTGCTCCAGGGTGGTTATCATGAGCAGAGGTTCCCAGTATGTGCACTTATAACACGTTGTGAAACACAAAGAAGGCAAAACTCTTCCCAGCTCCATGTCTGCATGTTGCCTTTAATATTTCACTCCTCGAGAGATCTTAAGTGCCCTGAGGGCCAGAAGGCAAGATGGTTTAGAGGGTCAAGGTGCTCACCTCCAAAGCTGAAATGGCCAGGTTTCAATCCCTAGGCTACACATGGTGAAAAGAGAGAAACTCTTACAAGTTGTCCTCTGATCTCCACACATGTACTATGAGATGTGCTGAGGCACACACACACACACACACACACACACACACACACACACACACACACACATTAAATTTTTTAAAGGTAATTTAAAATTTATTTTATTTATGTAGACATGTTTACACATGGCACATACATACATGGAGGAGTCCACAAGGCCAAAGAGGGCATTGCATCCCCTGGAACTTCTTTTCCGGGTGGGAGTTCCCATCTAGGTGGTAGGAAATGAATCTAGGTCTTCTGCAAGAACAGCAAGCACTCTTAACTATGGAGCCATTTCATATGCCCCCTAAAACAATTTTTTAGAGTATTGCATATTGTATTGAAAGACCTTCAGAGGGCGTGGACCCTCATGCCCCAACTTAGGAAAGGCGCACCCCCAAAATCACTCACGAGAAGCGGTCTTGATGCAAAAGCATGAGGTCTTTTATATTCCAGTGCACTGTGGTCCGCAGCCATACTCCACGTGGGGTAGAGGACTGGGAACCCTGGGTACAGGGTTTAGACAGCTTTTATAGGGTTACAACAAAGCCCATGCATTATCATCTCATAGCACCCAGTGCAGACCAATCAATTTGTACTATCCAAGTCCATACTTAGCCCAGGAAGTCTGCTTTCACTGGGGCTTCTGGGTGGTGTGACAAGGCTCATTTCCTGTGTTCACTCACTCACAGGTGCTGTTGTAAACAGTCAAGAATTTGACCTTTTGGGTACAAATGATCCACATCCATGCAACAAAGACATCTGTTCAATTATGTTCATAGCAGCACTATTTATAATAGCAAGAACCTGGAAGCAACCTAGATGCCCCTCAATTGAAGAATGGTTAATGAAGATGTGGCATATCTACACAATGGAATACTACTCTGCAGAAAAAAATAATGGTATCTTGAAATTCGCAGGCAAGTGGATGGCACTTGAAGAAACCATCCTGAAAGAGGAAACCCAGTCACAAAAAGAGGAACACAGTATGTACTCACTCATATATGGATTTTAGAAATAGAGCAAAGGATCACCAGCCTATAATTCACATCACCAGAGGAACTAGGATACAAGATGTGTTCTAAGAGATTCATATAAAGTCCCTCACAGAACTGGGAAGGGACAAGTCCCCCCAGAGCTCAGAGGAAGTGGAGGGGGCAGCGAATGGAGAGAGAAGTAGGAGAAATGAGGAGGAGGAAAAGAAAACATGTGCGACCAAGAATAATTGAGCCTGGTTAGGAATAGCAAATAGGAAAGAGAGAGAGAGACAGAGACAGAGAGAGAGAACATAAAAGAGGGAGCCAATATTGGTTTGAAGATAAAATTGAACACAAAGAAAGCTCTAGAGAACTACAAGACTGCTGCCAACTAACAATTTGAGCTTCCATGGAAAGGCTACCATAAATGCCCTTCCCAGAGAGTGAGATCAACAACTAACTTATCCATGGAGCCCTCAACTAATGTCTGTTGGAAACAGGAGCAAACACCCATACATAAACACTGAGTCGAACTAGAACCCAGATGCAGATGGAGAGGACAAGACCATGCAGCAGAAACACATAGAGACAGCTTACCTGAATAAGGAGGAGCTAGCGGGCCACCAAACTGATAGCTGGGAAGCCAGCATGGGACTGACTCAGGCCACCCTGAATATGGGTCTCAGCCAGAAGGACTGAGCAGTCTAAGGGACCTCAGACAATGGAACCAGGATGTATCCCTGGTGCACAAAAGGACCTTGCTAACACATCCCCCATGGAGGGATAACTGCCTTAACCTGGAGACAGGAGAGAAGCCCTATTCCCTACTTCACATGACCTGTCAGATCTACATGACCCCAACTGGATGGCATTCCCCTACATATGGAATTGGGGTGGGGGGATGGGAGGGGAGGGCGGTTAGGGTGCATGTGAGAGGGCAGAGAGGGTAAAAGTGAGGGAAGGGGGAAAGAGGGAAGAAGAAAGGGAGGGAGGGAAGAAGGGAGGGAGGGAAGAAGGGAGGGAGGGAAGGAGGGAAGGAGAGGGAAGGAGGGAGGGAGAGGGAATTGGGATCAACATGTAAAATAATAAATTAAATTTAAAAAATGCTTTGACTCCAAAATTTAAGTTCAAGGACAAGTTACTAGGGAAAAGGATTTCTATTTTTGTTTCCACAGAAAATGAAAAGCTGTGGATTCCTTCCAGACTAATGTGGTTTGATCACGCCAGACCGCCTGAAACAGAGTACCAGGTGATCCTACATTCAAAACAGCTGGACAAAGCAGCCTTACAGACTACAGCCAGGATTTCTACATCTTCTTAGAATCCCCCATGACAGCTCCCCTTACCAGCAGGAAGTAGTTTGGAAAGAACGATGCCCAAATTCCCAAAGATTGTCTATAAATGCTTATTTTCATTTAAATGGCCTTGGTTATAAGAAAAAAAAAAAGATAAAAAGATGTGACCTTTTGCCTATTCACTGCTAGGGGGCAGAGTCTAGGGAGAGTTAGGCTAAAATTTTTCATCCTTACAGTATCTTCTAGAACATCTCACACTATTGACATGTAATATACATTCATATGTGAAAATTATAGCTGGTGTATACATTTTTTGTCTGCACTATTTACAGTTTGTCATATTGTTGTCAATAGAAGACTCATTTCCTTACACTTTGGTAGTTACTGAGCCCCCACCCCACTCCCACTCATGCATTTAATAGCAACAACAACATAAACAGCCTATCCTTGGAATCTAACTTCTTAGACTAACTTCCAAAAGGGTGGATTTCTGAGTGATGATGTGAGCCTGGATTAAGAAACACCTGGGAGGTTAGTGAAAAGCACCCCTGGGTCTGTCTTGATGGCTTTTCCGGAGACAGTTGGATTTTTGAAGGCTCTGACTTAACAAATGAATTCACTTGTTATGGAGCTGATAACAGTAGCAGGTGAGGCCAGTTTAGAGGAAGTAGGTCACTGAAGATGTGTCCTTAGGAGCTGTTGCTCACCCCAACCCCTCCCTGTATCCACACTTGTCTCTGCCTTTTGTCTGCCAAGAAGTTAAAGACAGCCTCTGCCATGTGTTCTCACTGCCAATCTAGCAGGAAGAAGGATGTACAGGTAACCATAGCAGGCCCCACAGCATGATGGCTGTACACTAGAGACGGGAATCTTGGGTCCATAGCTTAGGTTGTTCCCACCAGATGTGGGTATGCAAGTCTTCCTCTTTTCACCCAGGATACCTAAGCCCCCTGGGGTCACTTCCTCCACATATATGACTTGCTCTTTGAGAGAAATCCAGGGCTAGCATGGGATAAAGACCCTTTTTTTTTTTTTTTTACTTGGGGATAGCAGGATTCACCTTTGGCAGTAATCAAAGGACAGAAACATGAGCTGCTATTGATTGATCTCTTCTTTTTTATCATTTAATTTATTATTATACATGTCGATCCCAGTTCCCTCTCCCTCCCTCCTTTCTTCCCTCCCTTCCTCCCTTTTAGCCTCTCTGCCTCCTCACATGCACCCTGACCACCCTCCCATCCCATCCCCCCACCCCAATTCCACATATAGGGCAATGCCATCCAGGTGGGGTCATGTAGATCTGACAGGTCATTTGAAGTAGGAACTAGGACTTCTCTCCTGTCTCTAAGTTAAGACAGTATCCCTCCATGGGGGATGTGTTTGCAAGGTCCTTTTGTGCACCAGGGATACATCCTGGAAAACTGATTCCAAAGAAACTAACTATTTGAGCATCCATGGAAAGGCTACCATAAATGCCCTTCCCAGAGAGTGAGATCAACAACTAACTTATCCATGGAGCCCTCATCTAGTACCTGTTGGAAACAGAAGCAAACACTCATACCTAAACACTGAGTCGAACTAGAACCCAGATGCAGATGGAGAGGACAAGACCAGGTTGCAGAAACACATAGAGACAGCTGACCTGAACAAGGAGGAGCTAACGGGCCACCAGACTGATAGCTGGAAATCCATCATGGGACTGACTCAGGCCACCCTGAATATGGGTCTCAGCCAGAAGGACTGAGCAGTCTAAGGGACCTCAGACAGTGGGTAAAGACCCTTCTAAAGAAAGAAAAAACATCAGATAAAGGATGCTGTATGGGTGCAGGAAGTGGTTTTACTAACCGATGATAAAGAACTGGGATCTGGGATATTGAAGGGATCCAGCTCCTGTGAAGGAAGCTGGAGGTAGACAGGTCATGAAACTGCCAGTCAGAACTGACAAGTGCTAGGCCTAGACTTGTCTCCTGAGGTAAGGCACACCCACCATGTAACTTTACAATAAATGATCGTACAGTGAACTTGATTTTTAATTGCTCATCTTCAACTTGAAACAATATTCTAACCTTGAGAAAAATAGGCATATACGCATGTCAGCACACACATGCACATGTAAATAGGTGACATTTGTTCCCATGAGTCCCTTCCCCAAACCATGCTTGAGTCATATCAGACTCAGTCTTGTGCACGCCCAGTGCAGACAACCATAACTTTTGTGAGCTCCTTCTCCATATCTTCTGGTACTTATATTTGTTCTGCCCCCCTTTCTTCAATGTTTCCTGTGCCTTAGCTGAATGGTCTAGATGTCTTGTTTAGGGCTTTCTCTCAACTCTCACTTAT
This sequence comes from Phodopus roborovskii, assembly GCF_943737965.1. Taxonomy (NCBI): domain Eukaryota; kingdom Metazoa; phylum Chordata; class Mammalia; order Rodentia; family Cricetidae; genus Phodopus; species Phodopus roborovskii. Next base: position 5,975,079 of record NW_026126485.1, read on the forward strand.
ACACTCAGCACTCTGAGCAGTCATGAGTCTGCATTCATCACAGCTCACTGAAAAAAGAGGTTTGTCTGGGTTAAAATTGTGTAGTATTTATCTATGTATATAAACATAAATGTTTAGAAAGCAATTTAGTGTCACATCTCTTTAACTGAGCAATTGTTATATTTCCCCCTAGTGCCTAAGACCTCCTCAGTCATGGGTTTCTGACTGAGTTTACAGTACCAGGAATGAAGCGCATTCTGCAGAGCAGGTTTCAAGTCCAAGCACAGAGTGGCTAGTTACCAGTGGGTGCATCTTACCTGTGGGTTGGCATTGTCATTTGTAGATTCATGGCTAAATGAGATCGCAGATGTTTTTCTCAGCAACTGACAAAATGCCTTTGGGCACTGTGAAAACTGCATTTCAAAGCCAACCTCAGATGCATAGTAAGAGTCTGTCTCAAAACAAAAATAATTAAAGCACAACAAAAAATAAAAAGAAATGATTTGCTAGCATATAATATCTGACATATTTTCAACATCTCCAGACCTGACCCTTGACAGAATAAGAAAATGGGAGTTTAGCAAGATTAGGGAAACTGACCTTCCTCCCACAGTCAATACTATTTTGACTCTACTCAAGGTTCCAACCATACAAGGAAAGGATAGAAAGCCAAGACTTGTTGCTTAATAAATGCAAAATAGCTAATTCAACCTTCACTGAACTTGAAGCATGTACTATTTTTAGTCTCATTTCCTATGTCAGCCAAACTGGTTTAACCTGTTCACAATCCATTTGGTCCAAAAGTCAAAACTGTTTTATTTCTGACAAGCATTTGAATACTCAGATATCTGTCCAAATATTCGCCATGAAGCACATGAAGAAGTTGTCCAAGAAGACAAAGCAGGGAAAATCAGGACTCCCTGAAAATAAATTTAGTAACTGAGGACAATGTCTAGTGTTGCATAAATGCATGTGTACACACACACACACACACACACACACACACACAAGGCTGGAGAAATGGTTAGGAACACTCACTGTTTCCAAAGCACCAGAGTTTGGTTTCTAGAACCCAGAAGGTGTCTCACAACTATCCATCCCTAACTCCAGTTTACAGAATATGATGCCTATTTCTGACTGACCTTCACAGGCACCAGGCTCACACATGGCACACATACATACTTTCAGGCAAACCACTCATAGTCATAAAATAAACAAATAAAATAGGGTGAAATGTTAAATAAACAGCAAAAGAAAAAAGTATTTTCAGGAGATACAAGACAGAATAAACCAGTGAAACCAAGAACATATGAATACATCAAGCTAGCCATGTGTTAGTAATTGCTAGAGCTGGAGGAAGAATACGTCAGTGAATCTTTCCAGCCCCTTCCGTAGCTTTTATGTTTAAAAATTTCCATACTGAGAAGAAAATAGAGAAAAATGATCCAAGAGAAGAAAACAAAGCCAGTTTGTTTTTGTTGAATGCTGCCTTTAAACAACTTAAACAAAAACATGGAAACATACTTTCTATGCATATAAAATCCCAAAGCATTATGGTACGGCAGCTTCCTGTTAAGAATTCAATAAAGAATGCTGAGTTACTATCAGAAGGATCTCCCATTATCCTGAAACTCGTGACTTTCAACAAAATGGATAAGTTCAGTAATTCTCCTTCGGGAAGAAAAACAGAGCTTTTAATCAAATAGGAGAGAACATTGGGAAAATTTAAAGTGTGTTGGTTTAAACACATCTACACATGCAAACACATATCCATCCAGAAAAACAAAACACAAAATCTATTCCATGCACAGTTCTGCCTACTCCAGAGGTTAAGACTCCATACTAGGAAGCTCAAGAACTGCCTGGGTTACAGAGGGAATTCAAGGGGCAGCCTGGACAACTGTAATGAGACCATGTTTCAGAGGAAAATAAGTAAAGGAACATACACACACACATACACACAAATAGATTATGAATCTCCCAAATTTATGTAAAACCCCCTAATTAACTCTGTTAGACATATGGCCTTCATGAAAGCTGGGCTCTTGTATAGCAGGGAATTCCTGTCTGTGCAGAAAGATGTGCTAGTGGGCTTTTCTGCCTTTCTTTGCCACATTATGTAAAAATACAGAAGACAGGAAACTAGAAGAAGGCTTATGGGAAGCCAAGTCAGCCAGCATGTTCATCTCTGGCTTATCTGCCTCCCAAACTATGAGAAAATCCATTTCCTCTGTTTGAGCTACTTGGTAGATAGGGTTTTATTACAGAATCTAGACTAGACTAATAACAATAAGTACATTAAAAACTTTTCATCCACCCGTTTTCCTGCAGATGTTGTTTTTCTTTACTGCCAAATACTCTTGTGTGTAGGTATCACTTCTTCATTATCCATTCTTCTTTTGAAGGACTTCTAGGATGGTTTCATTCCCTTGCTAATTCCCTTGTGAATAGAGCAGCAGTCAGCATGGGTGTGCAAAGTGTCATAGTGGTAGGAAATGGCGACTTCTCGGTCGTAGCCTATAAAGTAGACCAAAAGAGAGTGGTAGTAAGTGATGAGGAAGGACAGGTGGACAAAGGACACAGGAGCCATAGAAAGAGGCTACAGGAGTATGGGAGGGTGGTGGGAAAGAAAAATGAATAAAATATGTCTATTTCAAAATGCCATAGGGATATGTAATACCTTGTCTAGTAATTTCTAAAAGCTACACATTTCTATCCAACCTGATTCATTTCATATATCTTTCCTCAAGCAAGTCTCTATTTTTTTAATTTCTTTATTGAATCTTTGGGAATTTTATATCATGTACCCCAATTCTGCTCACCTCCCAGTCCCTTCATAGCCTCACCCCACCCACAGCTGCCCCTCCAAAAGAAAATTTTTTAAAAACCAAACCAAACAAGCACACAAGCAAAAACAAAAAGAAAAACAAAAATACCAACAGAACAAAAACCAACAACAGAAAACGTCTTTACTCTCCCATCTTTCCCACCTCTCTGACCACTTCCATCGGTCCTCGTGGCATTGGGAGTCAGTGTGTCACACAGTACGCTGTTTTGTCCAATTAGCTTTACTTCAAGCAAGTCTCCTATCAGTTATCAACTCATTTCCTACCTCACTTACAAGCGGAGGGTAGGGTGGGAGTGGGATGGAGGTAGGGGGGTGGCAGAATAGGCAAAGGTAAGGGCATGAATGCATGTCTTGTGAAACTAAAGGTGGTTCCTCAACCTAGCCCCTCTTCTATCTATCAAAGATAGAGTTCCAGAGATAAAATGTAATGATCCAAACAGAGAGACTGGTATACACTGTCTTGGAAAACCAACTTAGATGTTCTATGTAACACTAAGTAGAGGTTATCATCTACTCAGTGAGCATGCTGAGCCTCAAGATAAACAAATTTTGTTATGTGGCCAGGGAGTATGAGCACCTGCTGCCAAGCTTTAAGAACAGTGTTCGATTCCTGGAACCCACAGAATAGAGGAGAGAGCCAATTCCTATCAGTTGTCCTTTGACTTCCATACATGAGCTGTGATATCCACTCATACACACACACACACACACACACACACACACACACAATAAATAAATAAATGTAAATTTTTTAAGTGTCAGCTTATTATTGTTGAGAAAGAATATAATGCGGAAAACTATGGTGTTTGAATTGGTCATCAAACATTTGCCATCGTGCAAATCTATATTGTCTCTAGGAACTACAGACCCAAACTATTCACTATGCACAGAAATCCGTGATACAATCTGAATCCTATTTTTATCTGTGAGTTAGTTTAATGGGTGAGAAACCACAAGAAGTCTCTGACCCCTTCGTGGAAGAACAGTTCCTTCCTGTCCCTAGTACTGTAGTGGCTTTGGATTGGGGCCACTGTTCTGAGTTCTCAGCCAGGCTCCTTGCTCTCACACACAGCTCCTCTTCCAGTAGCCAGGGCTTCTGGACACTTCCGTATGGTTCCTGACATCTGGAGTAAGACAGTGGCTTCAAGTTTTATCAAGACTTTGAGTATTTTCATTTAAATAATATTTCCCTTTGATATATCTCATTACTATAAATTTCCAATAACAATATTGTATCAATATAATTCATTCATATTATTAAAAAAATAAATCAGATGTAAACCAAAGGTGGTAGTACATGACTGTAATTTCATCACTTGGGAGGCTTAGACAGGATCATGTGTTTCAAGTCAGCCACGGCTGTATAGTGAGACCTTGTCTCGAACAAATAAATAGACAAGCACCAAAATAATAACAACAAATCATCCAGGATAGGAAAAAAATACTGATTCCATTTTCAAGACTGTTGAATGGTGAAGAAACTAAGATGTTGCTGCCTCCTGTGATGTATAGAGTCATATAGATGGGAGTGGGGGTGAGCATGGGGCTCAGTCAAAAGGGATTTGCCTGCAAACAGGAAGGCCTGTGTTCAATCCTCAGGACCCTTAGAACCCATGTAAAAGTTCTCTGACTTCCACACATGCACCTGTATACATATATCATACAAAACATATATAGTAATAATAATACAATTTAATCTTTAGAAAGGCATGTTAGTGGGCTTCTTCCACCATTAGAAAGGCACAATCAGATGGATCCTGTGACTAGCTAACCAGCCATCTTAGCCTACCTGGCAAGTTTCAGGCCAGTTTGTCCCAAGAAACAAACAACAACAAAACCAAGTTGGTTTAAAACAGGAATAATGGGTAAGGTTGTCCTTTGGATATTTATTTAAACATTTCATTTATTTTTTCCAGGAATTGGTGGCTCATGCCTTTAATCCCAGCACTTGAGAGACAGAGGCAGGCGGATCTCTGTGAGTTCGAGACCAGCCCGGTTTACAGATCGAGTTCCAGGACAGCCTCCAAAGCTACACAGAGAAACCCTGCCTCTAAAAACCAAAAAGAAAAACAAAACAAAAATGTATTTATATTTGAGAATTTCATAAATATGTACTGTATTTACATCATTTCCCCTCACCTTCCTCCCTTCACCTTCTTCCATGTCTCTTGCCTCACCCCCTCCTCAAATGATCTCTTATTCTTTAATTATTGTTACACACACAATGTATACATATACATTTATAAATACAACCTGCTAAGTCCACTTGGTGTTGCTCACATGTATGTATGTATGTTGTATGTATGTATGTATGTATGTGTTTAGGGCTGGCTGATTGAGACTGGATAACCTATGAAGGGCTCTTCCCTGGAGCTCCAGTCCACACTGGTTTATCAATTGACCTTGTCATTGTTCAGGCTTGTTTAGAAACTTCATGAATATATATTCTGTCATATGTAGGAAACACTGTGTTGTAGCAGATAATCCTAATCCTTTGGCCACCTTCAGCCAAATTCCCTGGGCCTTCGGGTTGTGTTATAGATGTATCAACCGGGGATGGGCACCCACAAGCAGTTCTCTGCATTTTGACTAGGTGTCTTTCTGCAGCGATCTCTGTCTCCTGCAAAAGAATTTTCTTTGATGAGGGGCAGGAGCTATATTATTTGACAAAAAAGAAAAAAGAAAAGAAAAAAAAAGGAAAAAGAAAAAGAAAAAACAATGAAACAAAACAAAAAAGAACTAGGTCATTTTCAGATGCTGTATTCTAAGAACTGCTTTAAATAACAGAAAACGTCTTGTCGATGTAAATGAAACTTTACATCATAAGATATTGCTGTTTTCTTGTAATCTTCGTGGAGTTGAGAATTAATCTAGGAATTTGCAACAGCTATGTGAGGCCTCTGCCACTGAGCTACATCCCTCACCCAAGATACTACTTTATTTCTCCAAATTGTCACCTGAATTAACAACACAGTTGTAGCTAAGACAGAATAATTATATATAACAAAACAATTATATCTATGTATCATATACATGATCCTAATTAAATTTGTTCATTCATTGCCTTCTATTATGCCCTTTATATGGCTTCTTAAATTTTTTTCTTTGTGTGTATCTATATTTGTTACATAGACAAAATAGATTTCCAAGAAATTTCTTTACCATTAAGGTACTTAATGAGAAAAAAAAAATATGACATTAACAGGAACATAAAAGCTACTTAAACTGAACATGATGACACAAGAGCACAGAGAATATAATTCTCAGTGCTTTAATCCTTGAAGTTTCTCCATTGAAAGACTGAAAGAAAAATGCAACAGACAATAGAACCTGTCGATTCCCTGGAAAAGATTCAAACAAAAAGTCTGAGGGAAACGCAGACCGCACCGAGATTTATGCTCAGGCAGAGGGTTGGTTGTTCTCAACTGTTTCCTGGTGAACAAAGACGCCTAAAATCTGGGAGTGCAGCTGCGATTATCGCTGAGGTGTTCAGACCATTGACAATTCAGCCCTTGCTGCGCCCCACTGCCCAACATGTGCGCTGTTTTCAGCATAGCAGCCATCCATTTGTTGCCAGGGGACTGCAATACGGTTTCAATAGCATAGATACTGAAGCCCCCCTGGGGTTCAGTGTTTCCCTCTGGGAGGAGCAGTTACCACAACAAGTAGGTTGTCCCTTTATGCACTCCCTTGCTGGATCCTGCTGCCCCCAAGATTTTCCTCTGATCATGTCTCCCCCGCCCCCCAAGTCTGTATACGACTTGGCAGCTGAATTGATCTTGTAAGAGAAAGAGGTTAACTTGGTGACATCCTGTGAGTCGCACATCCATTCAGAGGATGAGAACAGAACCTGGGTTTTGACAGCTTGAGGTTTTCTTCCCAACAGAACGGGGTTGCATCATTTGTGTTGAACAAAGTGTTTCTGTTAGAGTTGTATTTAAAACACTAAAACGCCAAACTCAGTGATTCTGAGTCTCTTTGCAATGTACTAAGTTATGTTTTTATAGAATAAAGGCTGAAAATTATTGGTAAGAAAGAAGTGGGGTGTGGGCATGGGGGGGGGGGCTGCTGTTCCTGATGTTCCTGATGAAGGGGGTGGGGTGGAATTACTAAACAGCAGCGGTTTGAATGTAAGTCTCACCAAACTGCTGAGCTAACAATTCTAAAAGTCACATACAGAATAAATAACGGGAGGTGAGCTAAATGGAAAACATTTATGTGCAATAAATAGCAGTGATGTCAAACTATGTCGGTTCTATGATTGTGGTATAATAATGTGGTCATAATCCTTTTTAATCTTAAACAACATGTAATGTTTTATGTCTCACAGAATATATATTTCATTGAATGAAAATTGTTCTTGAGATCCTACTTAGACTTGAGAGTAACTTTTGAGATTAAATTATTAAACTGACATCAAATCATCAAACTACAGAAATATGAAATATATAAATGTATGAGTTGTAATAATTGCCTCCAATTAGTCTTCTTTGTTGTGGGGGAGGGTCACAACCTTGTAAAAACTGAGTCCAAGAAAAGCAATTCTTCCCCTCCTCCTCCTGTTTCTCTTCTTTGTTGAAACAGGGCCTCACTCTGCAGCCCAAGCTGCCCTTAAACTCATCACCATTGTCCCATCTGTCCCCCAGGTGCTGGGATTACAGGCATTAGCCATTTTTTTTAATGCTTAAGGACACATATTTTTTAAACAGAGGCACAGAACAATAAGACTATACCGTCTAATATGGTAGCCAATATAAAATTTAAAATGAGAGACCTTAAAACTTCAGATCGTTACTTCTGTGGACTGGATGTGAGGTGATTGGCTGCCACAGTAACTAGTGGCCACCATATTGGATAGCCCAGGTGTGGAACACTTCTATGATCTCAAAGAAAACAGAGTGGAAATGTGGGGGAGGGACAATGAAGGAAGGCATGGCTGGCTCTTAACAGGGACCTGTGCTTCATCCTTTCTGTCATTCAGATTTTGAGAGATGTTTCATTGTCTGAATTATCTGTCTCCTAAACGTCTATGGACTCTTTCAGCAAATGCCATCAATAAACTTTCTGTCAGCCAGGCATGGTTCTCACCTTTAATCCCACTTGGGAGGCAGAAGCAAGTGGATCTCTGAGTTTGAGGCCAGTCTGTCTCAGTTTCCCAAGTTCTGGAATTATTGGTATTAGCCTGTAATCTACAAATTGAGTTCCAGGGCAGTCAGGGCTAATCATCCAATCTGCTACATGACAGACAAAGGTGATACCACTTTTTAAAACCATTATTGTGCAAATCCTAATAGACACGGCAATACTGAGAAAGGATAAAACAAGCATGCACCAGGTAAAACCTGTATAATTCAGAGAAGAGGAGGATGTTTCAGTAAAACAACTAGAATGGAGAGGATGAATGTTTTAAAGGAAATTATATATAATCTGATAGTTTTACAACAAAATTATTTGGACTTAAGTCAAGACATTTCATTTATTTTCCTACTTTTGTATGGGTGCGAAAATTGGACTCAGGTCTTCATGATTGCAAGGAAAGTACTACAAACTGAGCTGTCTCTCCAGACCCAGAAGTCTGTATTTACTGATAAATGCTCTAATAACTAGTTCATCTCATTCCTAGAACATTGACTGTTCTGTTAGATTTCTAAATTCAACAGAAAAGAATCATAAAATCACTATCTGGCTTCAAGAACAGAAAGAATAATATAACAAAGAAAATATGTAGAAAATCAACCATATAAACCTGGCAAGAAGCCAAGAAGACAGGTGCAATAGGAAAAAAGGAAATGAAAACCATATTTCCTTTATGAAAAAGAAAATGAGAAATAAAGACAAGTGTAATTTCTGACACTTTTCCCCCTTAATAAAAAATAAATGGAGATCTGACCCTTCAAGCCCTCTCTGGAAATTAGCACTTTCTCATACATAAGTACATTTCTGATTTTCTTGATTAAGTTGCTATCATCTGTAAGATACTTATTAATTGCTCTTTGTTTATGCAAATATATCCATGTCCTCCCTCCATCTCTCTGTAAAAACCAGTAGAAACTTACTAGCAGGATTTTTCTTTTTTCTCTTTTCATGTGTGTGTGGTGCATACATATATGTATAAGCAATTTTGCACATGTAGGGCATGTGTGCAAACTGTGCAAGAATGTGGAGGCCTGAGACTGATGTCAGGGAATCATTGCTCCATTTTTCTTATTTATTGAGGCAGGGTCTCTCCATCAAAGCAAAGCTCACTGATAAACATGACTAGTCTCACCAGCCAGCTAGCTCTGGAAATCCCATTCCATCTCTGAGGCTGGAATTGCACTTGGGTCACCACACTCACCAGATTTCATATGGATTACTGGGGATCTGAACTTTAGTCTTCACACTTGGGTGGCAAGCGCTTTAACCAATGGAGCCATTCCCAGCCCCAGAATTATTTTCATTGTAACTGGCACAGTAGGAATTTTATCTGTGCTAGCTATTAAGTTTTTTCTCTTCTTTTTTCTTTTCTTTCTTTTTTTTTTTCTAGTCTCTCTCCTTGGTATACATCTACTTCCTTGAGAAAGATTTCATCCTCAATGATTTTCTCATAGGGCATGATTAGAAACTTGTAGACATACAATCTCAGTTCACAAAGAAAGCCCACTAATCACAAAGAGACCTGGAAGTTAATTTATCTGAGATCCAGGCTATCTCATTTTACTGCCTGGCAAAGCTAACCTCTCTCTGACACTCAGAATTTTTAATCCTGAAATCTTATACTCCGGGAAGCAGACAGAAACCATATGCCCCTTTCTTGCCTAGAAGCCTAAACATAAACTGCTCATGAACATCATATTCAAAACACCTACTAAGCATTTCTACTAGAGAAGAAAACCAGAGAGAAAGAGGGAGCAGGAGAACACTACACAAAAACTTCTGGAAAATTCTGCACCTAGTAGTAGTACGATGAGCACAAAATTCAGTCAATCAATTCTTCTGATTCTTACCTTCCTGAGGTTGGTGATTTCTATGATCTGATTAGTCAGCTTTTCCTAAAATAGTGTGAAGGCAGGTTGACATGTTCTTATGTGCTTCCCTTCTTTCAAAAGACCAGAGGAAGAAAGGGATAGTGAAGAGAGACTGAGAATGAAAACAAGAACAAGACAGGCAAGACCTTGGGATTCTGCTCCTCTTGCTGTGTGTGTTATTAGCAAAGGGAACCTGGACCCCGGAAACACTTGGGGCACTTAGACAGATGAGCCACCAGTTCCATAACTGTTATGAGCTTACCTTCTAAGTGACTATTTCAGCCACATGGCTTGCCAGGGGGTGTATTTATTCAAAATCAAAATAGGCATAGCTAATCCACTCTCCCAGCAACCACACAGCAGGCTGCAGTGGCTATGGGTTATTATTCCCTCCAGCCAGGCATAAAAAAACTGGCCTAGCATACAAGGGGGTTTGTTTAATGGTTACAATTGGAGCTCATGTAACCAAGACCCCCAGGGAATCAAAAGAGAGAATTCTTTACAGTATGTGGTGGAGACAGTGCCTTCTGGCAGTGGAAAGTCTTGATGGGTGACCAGCATATGCCAGGATCCATTAATGAATCTATTTCCAAGGTTAAGCAGATCTAGTAACCTTGCCTTTCATACTGGTTTCTTTCACACTAAATACCTAAACCTTACCAAAGTATATTAACATACTAGACAAGTATATTTATCATGTCCTTCTGAAAGACATCATGTGACAAAAATATATATTAGCAGAGAAATGCTTTCTCATACATAGACATTGCATCCCTGAGCATAGGGGTGGGTGGATCCTGCTGAATGCAGGGGTCATAAATGGTTTTTGTACAAACATTCTGGATCCTCCCTGGAGATGGGCATCTTTCATTTTCCCCAAAATTTGAGCTGGGCATTTTCCTAGGATTATATCTACAAAATCCTTAAAAATCAATGAGGGAGACCAATCAAAGATGACAAAGTAGAATGCATTATCATAAATATAAAACATGATCATTTTGTAGATAGGCAGTCATGTATCCCTGTCTGACAGAATAACCTCCTGGTTCTCCTGTGTGCACATCCTAAAGGCTAGGATGTATACCACCATACCTGAAACTATGTGGTACTGAGAAGTAAATCTGCTTCATGCATGCTAGACAAGTATTCTGCCAACTGAGCCATATCCCCCACCCCACAAGTAATTTTTAAAGACAGTGACTTCTCGTATCTCCTCTGGGGAAGAGATAAGTAAAGCAGGGGGAATCATTGTTGAATACAATCAGTTCAAATAGAAGAATATTTTCTACTGTACATCATTAGATTTTCAAAATTTTAGGAAAGACCTCCTGAAAAAATAACAAGTGGGCATATGTATGTGTGTAAGTGTGAATAAAAGCAAGGGGGTGTAAGCATGTGCACCTGAGTATGGAAAGCAGAGGACCTCAGGTGCTGTTCATCTCATTTTTGAAAAGGGTCTCTTGCTTTGTCTAGAACTCAGTTAGGCTAGACCAACTGGCCATCGAGACCCAGGGATCCTCCTGTCTCTGCCTTCCCGGCACTACAATTATAAATGCACACTACCACACCTGGCTCTTTTACATGGTTTCTGGGGCCTGAACTTAGGTCCTCATAATTGCATTGCTGAACTATTACCCCAACCCCCAACAATGATATTCTGCATCACTGCCTTCTCCAGAAATGGTATAAGATTGACAAGAGATTGGCTGATTGCTGTTAGTTTGAGCCAGACCATGTCTCAGAGAGAGAGAAGATGGGGAGGGAGAGGAATAGGGAAGGCAGAGAAGAAAAAGGAGAAAGGAAAGGGAAAGGAAGCAAAAAGTGATGTAAGGGAAATGTGCCAATGTTGAATATGGAGTATATGAAGAATATGTGTATATGGAGAAAGAGACACTTTGCCTTTCTGAAATACTAAAACATACTGCATAAGCCTTGTATTAGTTTTTACTTTCCTCGGGCATTCTAATTCTAATTTGTTTTCGTATTCTCAGCTCAATTATCAGAAGGATGATTTTATAGAAAAATATATTTAATGTTTATTTTAAAACCTATATAAAGTTGTGTATCTCGATACATTGGCATTCCAACTTTGTAACATTTTATTTTATTAGTAGTTTCCACTGTTTGCTAAACCAAGTTACTATTCCTTCCCAATAAAAAATTATTCAAATTCTGCTTTCTCTATGGAAACAGTGAAAATGTTTCACTGACTTTAGTGATTCCACAAAAATAGCATTTTTAAAGTTACTGTATTGGTTTTAAACATTGTCACTTTTGTATAATTTTAGTATTTATTTTAGTGTGTATGTGTGTGTATGCACACATATATACAAATGCATGCAGGTATGTGAAGAGGCTGGAAGAGAGCACCATTCCTGCTAATTGGAGTATCAGGTGGTTATGAGTCTCACCAACTTGGGTGCTGGAAATCCAGGTCTCAGCCTCTGAAAGAGCAGCAAGCTAACCCTCTCTCCACCTCCTCACTAATACACACACACACACACACACACACACACACACACACACACACCCTGAGTAGACAATACCCTACTAAGCAATTGAATGAATGAGCTATGTGGGAATTTGGAGTAACTAAATCAGATGATAAATGTTTCTGTGTGTTTATGTTTACTAGACATGCACACTTTAGTTTAGACATGGGAAGGATTTACATACATGAAAATATTTTTACCAGTGTGTTGGCATGCACCTGAAAGTCTCAGTACTTGGGAGATGGATGCAGGAAAATCAGGAGTTCAAAGCTACCCTCAGAAGCATACTGAGTTTCAAGATCTGCTTGGGCAACATGAGATCCTATCTCAGATAACTAAATAAAATAACAATAGTAAAACCCTGCAACTGAAAAACCAGAAAGGAAAGTACCAAGACTAGAACAGCTCTAGCTCATGTGGTGCCTGCCTGTCAATAATTTGAGGCTTTGTCATTCACTGTAGGGCTAAAGTGTCTTGTGGAAGACAGGCTAACAAAGAAGTGATGAATACTTCTATCATGTCATAAAAACTTTCATTGCTAACAAACCAAAAGGCTAGAATCCCCTCCTGAGTGTTTTCTTTCTACAAGAATAAAATGAGATGAAAATATGTGCATCTACATATGCACACATATATGACAGATATGAAAGTACACCTAGAAGAAGGACTAGTGGGAAAAGAAAGGAAATAATCATAGTACATGTAGTTTTGAAGGAAAATGTCATTATGAAACTCATTAGTTCAAGAGAAATGAAAGCATGTGTTAATAAAATGTTTTTATTCTATCATCTTTCCAAAATACAAAGCACTTTCTAGATAACCCCAATAATCCTAAACACCACTTCTGACTTGGCATCTGGTATGTACCCAGTGCATGCACAAACTTATGTATCATACTATGAATAGCTTACTTACCCTGGGGCACATAGCAGCATATCAGGGCAGTCACTGTCCTGCACTGGGATTATGTCAGATTAGTGAAATCAGTCAAACGCAGAGTGACTCTCCAAGTCTGCCCCAATCTGCCATTCTCACCCATTCTCTGCTTTGAATTGTGTTTGTTCTGATTTTATTTTTTTTATGCAGAGTCAGCTGTCCCCCAACTCACAATTCTCCTAAATACTGGGGTTACAGCATTCACCACCACACTTAGTTAACCCACTGTCATCTGTTCAATTATTCCCTATGTTTATTTAATCTTTGTGAGGAGGGGCCTAGAGAGATGGGTCAACAGTTTGGAGTTTATACTGCTCCTTCACAGACTCAGGTTAAGTTCCTAGCACCCACACTGGGTAACTCACAACCGCCTATAACTCTAGTTCCATAGGTCTGATCCCCCTTCTGGCCTCTGCACATAACTGCAATCATGCGGTACATGAACATATACTCAGGCACTCACACATACACTTGAAATATGATGAATAAATACTTAAGAATCAAGCCTGGTTTTTGGTGGTGGTGGTGGGTTATTTTTTTTTTTTTTGGTGTGTGTGTGTGTGTGTGTGTGTGTTTGTGTGAGCTGAAGGTTCACACCAGGTGACATCCTCAATAGTTAGGTTGCTAACTCTCTAGTTTTGTTGTTTTTTTTTATTTATTGTTGTTTTACATCCCAAAGTTCCTCCTTCCTCCTTCCCCCCACCTCTATCCACTCCTCCATTTCTTATCTGAAAATGGTAGGCCTCTGTTACAAGCAATTTCCCACCAGACTTGTTCCAGAGTTGTGTCAGTCCCAAAATAACACACAAGAAACTCTATTAGTTGGCCAATGTTGGCCAATGGCTAGAGCTTCTTATTGGCTAGCTCTGTCTTAGCTATTAACTCATTTCTATCAATCTAAGTGTTTCCATGTTGTCTTACTAGAGAGAGAGAGAGAGAGAGAGAGAGAGAGAGAGAGAGAGAGAGAGAGAGAGAGTCTGGACCTCTTCTCTCATGTCCTACATTTTAACTCCTCTTTATTACCCCTTCTTGTCTCCTAGTCCCACCTATCGTGCCTTCCTATTTGCCAACAAGGCTTTATTCATTAACCAATAAGAGAAATATATTTACAGAATGACATCTCCCATCAGGCCTCCCATGGATTATCAACCATATGGTCTAACAAATTGCAGTGAGACTAGGCACTGTTTTTAAGGGTTTTTTGCCCTTTTTTTTTTTTTTTTTTTTTTTTTTTTTTTTGTCAGAGTCTCTCTCTAACCCTGGAGTTCGGTGATTTGGCTACACTGGGTGACTGGCAAGTCCCAAGAATCCTGTTTCTGCTTCCCTCCCATGCTGGGACTATACACATCTTCTACAGTGCCACAGTGCCTGACTTTTTACATGGGTTCTGGCTATTGAACTCAGATCCTCAAGCTTGTACTGCAAGCACTTCACTCATGGAGCTATTTTCCCAGCTCCATGTTGAGATTTAAATGTTATGTTTACATAGACAGTCTCTATAAAGAACAACATCTATTACTCAGCAAGTGCATTGTTAATACTGTCTTAACTATTCTCTGTGCACACAGACAGACACTACTTTCCATTATTCAAATGAATAGAGGGAAGCAGGTGCATAAATAAAACACAAGTAGATATTAGAGATGGCAGAATAAGCAGGATGTTACTTTCACTTAAATGGTTTATTCACAGCGGTCCTGACTTAAGTGGATGGGAATTGAGTCTTTTATCTCCATCACCAAAATCTTTTCCCATAACCTAGGCTTCCTGTTGACAAAGATAATCATCAAACAGGAAAATATGAATACCTAATTTCCTTTCTTTTTCTCTTCCCTTCCTTCTTCTCTCTCTCCCCCCTCTCCATTTTTTTCTTCCTATCTTTTTTTTTTTCTTTCCTTAAGTCTTGTTCTATAGCCTGAAACCAACAGTCTTCTTATTCTACCTCTACAGTGCATAAAGATGTCTTCTGAAGTAAGGCAACTTATTAGCAGTGAAACACCACTTTGGCTATAACTCACTCCAGCAAACACATTGGTCACCAATAAGCCCTGACGTTCCCATCTGCCTTCCTGGATTTAGCATGAGCCTTCACGTGACAAATCAAAATGGTATTTTCTTCATGTGCTTATGTGACAGACAGCATAACATTCCTCCTTCACACGCCAGCTTCTCTACCTCCATTGCTGACTTGAGAGCCACAGCTCATGGCTTTGTCCCCACCCCATGCTCTTTCCAGTCTAATAGCTAGACATAACATGTAACATTTTTAAGATGTCCATTCTCAAATGCATCTCTTACTTTCCCCTTCTTGTAAGCTCCAGACTTCCAGCCCCACCCCCTCCAAAGTGACAGCACTACTCTTCCAGTTCCTCAAACCAAAACAAAGGGGTGGGGGCTGGACACCCAGTTTCCTACCTCACCTCCTTGTTTAATTAAACAAGACACAAGACCAGGCAAGTTCTATTCCTCCTATCTATGTGTCAAAACTACCTATCTTTCACCCAGCTCTCATTCCCGTCCCTGGGGACCCTGAGGATGTTTCCAGGAATCCAATTTCCTCCCATCCTTCCATGGGTCAAATGGTAGAACTTTGGGCCATTAGAAACTTTTATTACCTCTGTTAAACATGATGCTTTCTATCAGACTGTGTGGTTTTTACTTTACTGTTTTAGAAATATATATATTCAGGTTAAGCAGAGGGCTCTAGCTTATAGCATAGGTTTTTGTTTTTCTGTTCTTTTGTGTTCAGTCAGGATGTCATGTAGCTCAGGCTGGCCTGGAAGTAGCAAAGTAGCCAAGAATAACCTTGAACTTTGATTCTCCTGTGTCAAACTTCTAAATGCAGGGATTGCAGATGTGTATAACCACACACAATTTATGCCATACTGGGGATTGGACCCAGGGCTTTGTGTGTGCTCGACCAAATAAAGCACGTGCACTCTAGCTTTAAAGGAGAGCTAGAAGACAAAAGGTCATGTGAGGTAAAGGAAAGAGACAGGAAGGGAAGGAGGAAATACAAATGTCTAGAGTTCCGAGTTCCAAAATAATTAGAAAAATTAAATAGCAAAAGGGAGCATGTGCATGTGTGTGTGTGTGTGTGTGTGTGTGTGTGACCAGAAAGGAACATAACAATGTTTTGCTGTTAGGATTTTTTTTTTTTTTTGAGATAAGGTTTATGTATCACAGGCTAGCCTTGAATTTGCAGTAATCTTCCTTCTTCAGCCTCTTTTTAAAATACTTAACTTGTATTATTTTTCAGTGTGTATGTGTGTCTGTGGTCTGTGCACATAATTCCATGTACTCACAGGGCCAGAGGCATCAAATCCACCTGGAAATGTGGATGGGAAGGACTAGACTCAGGACCTATGTAAGAACTGTAGGAGCCTAACTGGGAAGCCATCTCTCCAACCATGAGATACAGCAACCTTTAAGAATAAATTTTGGTAGGAGGTGTTGGTGCACATTTTTAATTTCAGCAGTCTATAGGCAGAAGTAGATGGGTTTCTGTAATTTCAAGGACATCCTGGTTTACATAGGGAGTTTCAAGTCAGCTGGATATAGGGCCAGACCCTGTCTCAAACAAAAAAAGAAAGAAATTAAAAAAAAACACATACATAAAATAAATATAGTTAATTGAGTTTAATAGAATAGGAAAAAATGATTGTAATGAATTTGTTTATCCATGGTGGCTGTATACTAAACTGTTTCTAACTTCATATTTCTTTTGGATATTAGTTTAATACTTTTATTCTCAAGTTTGACAAATCCTTATGTGTAGAAAGCTATGAAAGCAACCAACCAGGCCACCATTTCCGTCATGAAAGTTGGATGTGTCACCTAGTCATACAGTCACACACAAAAAGATGAATGTGATTTTATAAAATTAGCACTAACAAAAATGTTTTTATTCTAATTGTAATAAAAAATGTCACCTAGGAGAAGTTCTTTTGATTAAAAAAAAAAAAAAAGAATCATTCCTGGGCTTGGTGGCACACTCCTTTTATCCCAGCACTTGTGAGGCTGAGGCAGGTGGCACTCTGTGAGTTCGAGGCCAGCCTTATCTACAAAGCAAGTTCCAGAATAGCCAAGACTATACAGAGAAATCCTGGCTTCAAAAGCAAAAAACAAAACAAACAAACAAAAAAAAACAAACACCAAAAACCAAACAACAAACAAACACAAGAATTCTTGCTAAAAGCTGTAGGCCACAAACTTGACCATACCTCACTCTTCCTACTCTTGGTTTGCATTGCCAGCCAATCTCTCCTGATTAGAATCCAGGTCACTTGAACTCTTTGAAGAAGTAACAAATGAAGCAATCAATGCCTGATAGTGAAGTCAATGGTCCTAGTGAGTAATGATTAATGAGCAATGATTAAGAGAGTTGCTTGGTTTTGTTT
The DNA here is from genome assembly GCF_943737965.1 of Phodopus roborovskii. Lineage (NCBI taxonomy): Eukaryota > Metazoa > Chordata > Mammalia > Rodentia > Cricetidae > Phodopus > Phodopus roborovskii. Next base: position 5,992,741 of record NW_026126485.1, read on the forward strand.
TTAATGTTGCCTGATTCATATAAATACTGTATATTAATTGAGGTTTTAAGATTTTTGCTTGTTTTCTTTTGTATATAAAGGTCTATTTTTAATTACATTTTATTTATAGAGGGGTGTATTTGTTTCACAATGTATGTGTGGAAGTCAGAGGAAAACTTGAAAGAGTTGATTCTTGCACTCCACAGTGTGGATGTGTGATGGGGTTGGTGTGTCAGGGACTCTGGTTTTCAGGCTTGTGGGTTTTCAGGCACCTTTGCTCACTGAACCATCACCCTGACCTAAATAGAGGCCTATGTTTAGGCAATTTAAAATATTTTGTTCAAATAGGCAGACACTTTATGTCTTACTTCTTTATTTGGCTTTGTATTTATTCATTTAAAGACAAGTTCTTATGTATTCCAAGCTGGCCTCAAACTTGCTATGTAGCTAAGAGGATGATCTTGAACCCTTGACTTTCCAGCCTCTACTTCCTGAGTGCTGGGATTACAGAAGGTGCTGAGAATCAAACCCAGGGCAGTGTGTATGCTAAGCAAGCCCTCTATCAATCAAGCTATCTTCCCAGCCCAGAAGACTAGAACCCTGAATACACAACAAGGAAGTATATGTGTGCCTCTGGCATTAAAGTATATTTATAATAGCATGCTCCCAACTGAGGGATACATCTAAAGGGTCCTCTATACTAGAAATAGTAAGAGAAGGAAAGACTTCCTGGAATTGAAGAGCCAGGTCTAAGATAGGTCATTTGCCACCTTTGAGTAAAGGTAAACCATTTGATCTTTTGAATCTGTTTCAAACCAGCTCCAGTGGTACACTATAACATCACTACCTGGGAGGCAAGGCAATCCATGGCCATAGGGCAAATTCAAGGCCAATGTAAGATACATGAAATGAGAGCCTGCCTCAAAAGGAAAAAAAAAAAGAAAGAAAGAAAAGGAACAAACCCTAACCCTACAAACACACACACACACAGAGAGAGAGAGAGAGAGAGAGAGAGAGAGACAGACAGACAGACAGACAGTTTCTTCATGAGTACAATGCTAGTAATGCAAGTAAAAGTTGTTACTGAGCCTCAAATGAACTGACATAGCAAACGGCAGCCAATGTCTACCACACAACACTCAGAATGCTTCACTTTTATGGTTGCAGCCTCTCACTGTACAAAAGATTTAATCGTCAAAGCTAACTGATCATCTGCCTCTGCCTCCCTGGTCCTGGCACCTCCACTACCCAGCAGAAATAAGCTTTCTTAACACACTCATCAACACATAAAGAATATATCTTCATGAGCTGTATCAATGTAACACTAATGTATCTACCTGTATTAAGCTTTGGCCTGACTTTGGGATGTTGTCTATTTATTTATTTATTGGGGTAGCATGAGCATGGCACAGCATCCATGTGGAGGTCAGAGGACAATTGGAAGGAGTTGTGGATCAGAGGAACTGAACCCAGGTCATCAGTCTTGGAAGCAAGTACCTTTACCCACCGAATCAACTCGACTGCCCTACAAGTTGTGTTTGAGGGAAACTTGTCATTTTAAACTTGGAAACTGTAAATGTAATAGAACCGGAGAGTCTCTGGAACTGGAAGTCACAAGACACATACAGACAGTTCTGGATGATTGTTCCAAGGGAACAGGGACAGTGGGAGTTCACAGAGGTATGCTGTGATGAGTTGTTGCAGAGTAGTAAAAATTCCCTTGCAGGAACTTTAATTGAATGTTGAGAAAGAACAGAACAAGGGTTGTATGTGACAGATAGATGACAGAGAAAAGAATGTCTTTAAGAAGTAAAAATATCCTTACTCAGGGTTGGATAATGTCTTGACATATGTCTCCCTTTTGGGGCTCCAGATGCCTGCAGTCAAAGGGCACAGGTGGCAAAAGTTCACACTCCCACACTTCCTCAGCATACACATAGGCCCTGTTTTCTTTGAGGTGTTCTGTTCTGTGGTGAAAAGCTCACTTGATGTCTGCCTGGTGGTTTTATTTTTATTTTCACAGAATTTGCATGAAATGCTATTCAGAGCAATTTCTAAAGACCCAACATATTCTTAGATTACCACTGTAATGGCAAGCCTCAAAACCCACTGTGCCTTGTGGCTGAGAATGATCCCGAACTTCTGATCCTCCTGCCTCCATTTCCCAAGTGCTGATTACAGATGCACAGGGACCAAAGTGGGGGCTTTGTGGACGTTAGGCAAGTGCTCTACCACTCTAATGTACATTTCTAGCCTACACTTCCTTTCATTTCTCTGGACCTTTCTCCTGACTTTCATGGGTCATGTGCCAGTGTGTTTCAGCGTAGAGGTAAGAAGAGTCAGCCTTTGGATGTCATTGTTAGTGAGAAATTTAGACCGAGTTTTACCATCCCAGAGGCAGAGCAGAGATGCAACCTAAAGCTGCTGTTGCTGGGCTGAACCATGAGAGAACACCAAGAGTTTGTTTCTTTGACTGACACAAATGAATTTAACTTGACTCTTACAACCGGAGTGTTATTCCTCTCTTAAGAGAATAAACCTGTTCATAGATATGTTTATCAGAAATATGTTTTCCTGGATTATAGGGTATGGTTGAGGATAACTGAATTACTAAATGAACATAATTTAGTTATAGAAGTTTTCTGAAGACCAATATTTCATGTTATGCCAACTTAATATAGTTAGAAAATGAATACAAGTTCAAGAAAGGAAGAAAAGAGCAAATCACATGGTCTTATTTGCCAGAGGTTAACATTAAATGTTTTTATGTTGCCATCTATTGTTTTCTAGTACATGTATATGTTCATTTCTATATGGTATAATCATTTTCCATAATGTATATTCTAATTTTTCCTCTCCATGGCACTACAACCTTCATAAGATAACTCCCTAATGGTTACACAAATTTTCCATGTTAACAAGTTCTAACTTAAATGTGTGTATATGTACACACATGCATACCCCTTCAAATGTGAGGTCAGCAGAGGACAAATCAATTCTCATTCTACCATCATGCTGAGTGGCAAGCATCTTTACCTAATGAATCATCTTGTTGGCCCCTTAGCTGTTACATATAAGATGCAAAGGTTACCTATCACCTTGCTGATATAAGTAAGATATCACTTAATAAAGGATTCTAAGCTGTATTTAACACTGGGCAACTAAGCTCCTATAAAGGAAATCCTTGGCTAAGTACTAATTAGAAATAAACAGGGGTTTACTTTAGGAGGGCTGACTTGAACTTAGAGCTTGTCACATGCTGGTCTACCACTAAGCTACATCCTCAGCTCCTAAATTGTTTTCATAACTAGCATTTATAATATCAGTAAGTATGTAAGAAGCTATAAAATATCTCTTAACCTTTTTAAACTATATATTTAATCATGTTTGAATAGTTGTTCTTTAACTATTACAATTAAGACTCAGCATGATAGCTTAGGAGGGGAATATTGTTTATGATCTAGTAAAGTCACTGGAAATCAGAATGCAAAGTACCAGTCAGTAGCTCTTACCTCTATCAAGGCTGAAATGGAGATCCTGTCTTCCATGTGACTGGAAACTGAATCTCAAATGAGACCCTTTGCTTCTTTAGTGCTGGGATTAAAGTCATGAGTTCTGTTTTCTCTTTTATTTAGACTGATTCATTTTCATGTAGCCCTGGGTGGCTTTGAATTCACAGAAATCTATCTGCTTCTGTCTCTTGAGTCCTGGGATTAAAGGTGTGTGCTGCCACTGCCCAAATTCTATGGTTGTGGCTATCTTTGCATTTTGATCCCCAGACAAGCTTTATTACATCATAAAAAATATGTCACCACAGGTACTTGCCACCAAGCCGGATGGCCAGTTTTATTCCTTGGATCTACATTGTAGAAAATGAGACCAGATTCCCTAAATTTCCTGACCCTCACACATGTGCCATGGCATGTGAGCACATGCATACACACATACATATAAAATAAAATGAAATAAAACACACACAAAAAAACAAAAACCAAACAAACAAAATCAGGGCTAGAGAGATGGTTCAACGCTTAGGAGCATTTGCTGCTTTTACAGAAACCTAAGTTCAGTTCTCAGCACTCATATTTGATGGCTCAAAAGCTGCATGAGATCTGATGCTCTCTTATGATCTTTGGAGGCACCCCACATATGTGCACACACCACTCCTCCATGCATACATACATACATACATACATATAAATTATTAATTAATAAAAATAAAAATACTACTGCTAATTTTAAAAACCAAAAAATCTTCTGTTTTCACTTTTACTTTCACTTCTATTCTGGGTGTATTTTCAAACAGAGATAAGATACACTAGTAAAAATTAAAAAAAGAAAAAAACAATTAACCCGTAAAAAAACACTTGTATGTAAAATTGACATGGGCTTTCAAAGGCAGAAGGAAGGGTAGAAAGTACTTCAACTGCCTGAAGTTGCTCCACAGCTGATTCGGCCCAAAAGCATCAAGTTTTCTGTCTGGCAGTCTAAGACACACAGCTTCCTGTGTTTGAGATTCTTAGAACAGTTAAAAATAAAAAAAAAAAAAAAAAAAAAAAAAGGAAGTAGGGCACTCTAGCTTTGACTTCATCCTCGTATGACACATGTGAACTGAGCACTCAATGTTAGTGCCAAATATTTTAGGAAGTATTGGTAGACTAATACTTTTCTAAGAAAGTATAATTCAACTCAGTGACTTTTCATTTAATTTTTCCTTCCGGATATTTCACGCAGGAGATCTAAACTGTTTAGTAGACTGCATTTATTTTTTAATTTCCTTTTACTATTTGTGTGTGTTGATTGTGCATGCGTATGTGGTATGAGTGTGCGATGTTGGGGGTTTTCCATTGTTCTCTGTCTCTTTGCCTCGAGGATGGGTATATCACTGCACTGGTGTGTTCATTGTTTTGGTTTGGCAGGCTCGTCAAGGAGCTCTCAGGATCAGCTGCCCCTGCTCCACTTTTCTGAAGTTACATACATGGTTTCTGAGGATTTGAATTCACGGTTGCACAATAAATATTCCTACCTGTGGAGCCTCCTCCCCAGTCCCCCAGTAGATTTTTGTTCTCCATAGTTTAAGAAAGTAATCACTAGGCATACACTTTCTTTCAAATAATAAAAGAGAAGTGGGGCTGCAAATGTACAATATATGCCTGGTTATTTCTAGAGGATAATTAAAAAATAAACTATTTAGGTTTGGTAACCTTCAATGTCCCTATTCCCTCAGGCTTTACATTTTTTTTTTCCTCTCCACATTTTGGAGTTACAAATTGAAACTATGTTCACTGATGGCATCAGCTCTAACTTTATATCAAGTTTCCAAATGTAAAAGACACAGTCTACCAATATTTTTAAAAGAGGAGAGGATCCTTTGAAACAAGAGATAATTCCAAAGGCCTTGAAAGAAAGTTTGTTGACTGATAGAGTCTGAAATAGGAAGTTCTATGGGATCATGATTATCAATTAGTTACCAAATCGCAACTCTAGATTTGTTGCTCTTTCAAAGGACCCAGATTTGATTCCCAGCACCCATAGTGGTTCACAACCATCTCTAACTTTGGTGCCAGGGCATCTGACACCCTCTTCTGTCCTCTGAGAATATCAGCCATGTAAACAAACAAACAAATAAACAAATAAATAAATAAACCTCAACTACCACTACTCTTAAGGAAGAGAACAGAAAATGAAATAGTATGTAGTTTTGTTGTGGTTCCTGGGATTTGAACCTTCAGCCTTGTGCATATTAGGCAAGCAATTTACTACCGAGCTATATCCACAGTGTACTGGATTTTGTGTATGTGTGTTTTGTATGCATGTATGACTGTGCACAACATGTGTGCTTTGTGCAAGAGGGCATCAGAAGATGGTGTCAGATTCCCCTGGAACTGGAGTTACAGGCAGCTGTGAGCCACCCTGTGAGTGCTGGGAATTGAAACCCAGGTCATCTGGAAGAGTAGCCAGTGCTTAACCATTGAGCCATCTCTCAAGCCCCCTGTAGTGGGTTTTAAAGGCATGTGTTCTCATTTGCTACAGACAAAGATAGTATAGACTACTCTCTAACTTGCTATGTAACCAGTTTCTGTAAAACTGTTACATTCACAAGGGATCCTTGTGCTCAGATAGCAATATTGGCTAAGTACAGGTGTTTTCCTCCCTCCCTCTTTCCCTCCCCCTTCTTCCTTCCCCTCCCTCCCTTCCTTCTTTTCCTCCTTCCTCTTTAATGTGAATGTGTGTGTCCCCAGAGTCCAGATGAGGGCACCAGATCCCCTGGAAGATGAGTAATAGGCAGTTGGGAGTCACCCTGCATGAGTGCTGGGAACTGATCTTGGGTCCTCTGGAACGGCAGTAAACAATCTTAAGCACTCAGCCATCTCCCGAGCTTGAGTATCTTTTATTTTAATGTCCACTCACTACATACAGTACTTGATAATGAAACAGTCAGACTGCCAACTTTTCTCCTCCTCAAACTTGAAACAATGTTGAAATGATATCCCGAAAAGAGGTCAAAGGAAGTATAAAAGAACACACAAAGTAGACTACAAGATAAAAGTGAAGGGGGAAGACAGGTGCACCTTAGAGTCTGATGTCTTAGGAATGTAGGCTTAAGGGAGATGGCCCCTGCTAGAAAGTTGCAGGAAGATGTGCCCAGTAAGGCAGGATTTTTATGTCTTCCAGGTAATCATCAACTTTGATTTAGCTGGGTCAGATATGAAAACTAACCTCTCCTTGTGGAAAAATCATCCTAGAAGTTGCAAACTCAGGATTCCTCACTAATATAACATCTAAGAATCATCCACAGAGCACAGGCGGTAAGTTTTTGCCGAGATTGGAGCTCTAAGAACAAGGATTGACTGGCAAATTTTCAGGTTTCATTCTTTGTGTGTGTGTGTGTGTGTGTGTGTGTGCGTGTGTGTGCGCGCGCACGTGCATGTGAAGGCCAGAGGTTAAAGCCACTTCCTCTACCTCTGTCCATTTTCTTTGTCTTTTCACACAGTCTCTCACTGAACCCAGTGCTCAGTGATTGGGTAGGCTGGTTGACTGGCTGGTGAACTCTGGGGGTTTTCTTGTCTTTGTCACATCAGTGAGGGATTACCAGGGCATGCCACCACACAGACATTTTATGTGGGTCCCAGGAATCTGATCTCAAGTTCTCTTCTTTGCATGCCATTCACTCTCCCACAGGAGGGAGTCATCTCCCTAAACCCTGACAGGGGCTCTCCTGAAGGAGATTCTGAGAGACTTTGGTGACTCAACATTTTGGGCACCTAGGGTAAAGGCATTCTGCCTCTTGTCTACCTTGAGAAGACTTTGAAGTCTGTCTTCCTTTGTTGTAATGTTAACAGGAAGACAACGAATTTCTGGGGATGTGGCAGTGATGTCCATGTGAAATCGGTTCTAACCCTGGCTGTCTGACAGGAAGGGAACAACAAGGAGTTGGAAATCAAGAATGAGTCTCTCCATGATCACCTGTCTTCATTCTAGGGGACAACACAGAACGATCAGCCCAATAGCACCAGTGCAGAGGCTAAGAAGTATCACATACAATGGGAGTTTTCAACTCCACCAACACAGCAGAAAAGGGGGAGAAAGGCAGAAGGCAGTTCCAGAGAAGAACATTTTGCAAAGGACCGTAGAAGAGTCTAGTGGAATAGAGCAGGTGGTTGGAGAGATTGCTCAGCTGGTTAAGTGCTTGCCATATATGCAGGAGGGCATGAGTTTGAACCCCAGAATTAACATAAAAAATGAGTGTGGTGGCACATACTTGGCAACCACAGCTCTGGGGAGGTAGGGACAGGCAGGTGTCTGGGGCTTGCTAGCCAGCCAGCATTGCCTACTTGTTGAGTTCCAGGCCAGTGAGAGACATTATCTTAAAAACAAACAAACAAACCCAAGTGGACTGTGCCTGAAGAATGACACCCAAGATCAAGTGCTGGCTTCTACGTGTACCTTTATGCATGCATGTGATCAAATGGCCACACCTACATCCACTTACACATCATTGCCACCAAAGACAAAATCAGAGCAGACAGTAGGTAATTGGAAGGCCAATGATTGTTGAACTCTGAAGTTCATAAAAATCTGTGCTAATGGGAACATAACATGCAATTAGTAACCCTCCTTCAATTACAGAGGGAGCTGACATGGGGAGAAGTTGCTACTTGCCAAACGTTACATAACTAGTCCAAGGTGATGTCTGCTGAGAATGGAGTTTTGACAGGCATCCCTAAAGGCCTATGTGCATGAGGGCTGGAATAGTTTGAGCTCTTCTCCCATAGCAATTAGCCTGGAGTTAGGGGATCAGAAATCTGCTCTGTTCCTGGCTGTTAGACAGGAAAGGAGTTAGAAATATACCCGAGACACTCAGGGAACAGCCTGTGTCATCAAGTGTCCGGTCTCTTTGATTCTAGGATGGGACAGAGCAGAGCTTGCCTGGTGTTATGCATTGAACAATCTTTAGTTCATTTACTATCCCTAGCTACTACTGTATAAATGATAGTCACAGTATACCTACACATAACATAATCCCTTTGCCATGGAATTTTAATTACTAAGCATTAAGAAAAACTATAGTCAGGGAAGATGGCCCAATGGGTTAAGTGCTCTCTGTGTAAACAATGAGGACCTGAGTTCAGATTTCCAACACCCAGGTAACAGCTGAATGTAGCAGCATGTGTCTAAGTCCAGTACTGGGGATGGGGGAGGGGGAGTCAGAGACATGGGTCCCAGGAGCTAATGGTCAGCCTATCTAGGTGAAAACGAACTTCAAGTTCATTGAGAGACCCTGTCTCAAAACACATGGTGGAGAAGCAATTGAATAAGATATTCTGAAGTCAATCTCTGCCCAGAATGAGCCAGCATACCTTCTCACACACACATTTACACACACTGAAGAGGGAAAAAGAGGTATAATACATAAATGACAGAGCCACTGGCATTATGTTATTAAAACTATATTTTAACAACATTTTGCTTTCAAATGAGATGTAGCAACTTTCCCTGAAGCATTTTTCATTTAATGGGTACTGTGTACCTAGATGTGTATAAATGTAGCATGATGATTTAGCTTGTAGTTTGGAGAAAGATGCAGGGAAGATCTCATTAGATTGAGCTTCAGGATAGTTTCTTTGTAGAGAATGACATTTTACATTAGTAACCTTACCACAACCTGGTGCTTTCTGCTCACTTACTTATCTTCAATGTGTTTTTCTTCTGTGTTCCTGGGGCTTTACATAGTGCTACACTGTGCCTATAAGTCTATGCTGTTGGAAGAACAACATCTACATGACTCAGTTTTCATGCCACTCATCCTTAATGCAAAACAAAAACAGAAAAGCAATAATAAAAGTAAAAGCAAAACAGGAAGTACAGCACTTCAGTGGCGGGGGTGGGGAGTGGAGGAGGTGAGGGGGTGAGCTATTTCTACAATTAGCTGTTAGCAAGCCAAGAACTCTCAGAAGACAAGAGGCTTCAACTGTCTATGGCAGTGAGCATGACTCTTCTTGAATCTCAAGACATACACACTGAACTTTACTATGAAAGAAACCAGGAAAAAGTGCATAAGAAGGGACTTCTCATGGACATATTTTAGAGGCCACACTGTTTTGGACATGATTTTATACACTTTTATGGAATCAAATTTATTAATCTATTTTGTGTGTAACTTTCTTTCATACATACTTAACTCATACACACATTCCTGGAGAACTTTGAATTTTTCTTTTCTCCACTCAAAATCTCACAAATACTCACCTCTCTGTTTTTCTTAGCTTTGGGAAAATATTTCAGTTTTTGTATGACTCAAGTCATTTGAACTTTGTAAAAAATAAAAAGAGTAAAATATAAGGTTAGAATATAATTCCACAACAGACTGAATTTTCACTTTTAATTGCTTGAATAGCCTCTACCTTCTGCATTTCTATGACTTTTCTCTAAGCAAAATGTGAAAAAATATAATCTGCTGAGTAGATATTATTAGACATAGAGTCTATTGGTTGGGGCCAAGGAAGATGAGGAGAGCTGTGTGGGAGTCTGTGAAACTCATTTGGATGGATGCAAATTATCCCTCAAGTCCATCATTTCTTCTGTCCCCAAATCCTCCCCTCAGAACCTTAACCTTTTGCCTTCTTTTCACAACCCAGGACATAATCCAGAGTGTGTCACAGGTTGCATGGAAACAACTACATTCTTTTGGTCTTCCAGACCTTCTCCCAACCTCTAGCCACCGGCCTTCTGACCCACTCTTATATACTCACCCAGCTGACAGACAAATGCAGTTAATAATGCTGTTGGGCTGGGAAACCAGAGCAAAGGAATAGGAAATCTTAGAGACAGGTTATCTAAGAGAGGTGTATAAAAAAAAAGTGATTTTTATTCAGTAAAACTGGGGTGGGGGTGGGTGGGAATTATACAGTCCTTTTCTTACCTAAAGGTATGATTCTCTCTCTCTCTCTCTCTCTCTCTCTCTCTCTCTCTCTCACACACACACACACACACACACACACACACACAGAGAGAGAGAGAGAGAGAGAGAGAGAGAGAGAGAGAGAGAGAGAGTTATACTTGAGTGGGCTCTAGTAGGCATTTCTCTATAGCGGAAATAAGACCTTTTTAAAAAGGTAATTCACTTAAACAGGTGGTTCCCAGCCCAGCATTCCAATCATCTATGGCATGATTTCCCTCTATCTAGTTTTAATGGTATTTAATCTCATTCCACCATATGGATTGAATGCCTATTCTCTGATTTGTTGGGTGCTGAGTGTCTTTACCTGCTGCCCACTAATGCTTTTTTATTATTTGAATGAACTGAAATTATCTCATGATCTTTGAACTGTGTGTGTGTTGGGGGGGGCTGTAACAAAAACAAATAACAAAATACCCAAACAGTACTCAGAGATGCAGCTATCAGTGCCAGGGCTGTTAACGGTTTGAAAGACTTTGTTTGATAGTGTACTTCAGAGGCCAACTCAATGCCATTCTTTCTAAGTTCTCAGAGACCAGCTCTGTAAACAGATGGGTAATTTAAGAATCCTAGTTTCTATGGGGAGTTTCCAGTGATTTTCAGGCACATATACCGATGAGAATAGGGGCAAGCAATTTTGGCCAGTAGAGTTTCCTTTTTAAACTTCTAGCTGGCAAAGGCTATTAGGACAATGTATGACATCTGTGTGTGCTTTATCTCTGCGACTTCTCTCCCCCCACCCCGCCCCAAGACTTTTTAAAAGCCATATAGCTTAAGAGATCTCCTCTGATTAAGTCTAGAATTACTCACTAAAAAAGATAACCTAGTTCTTCCAGCAATTTGTAATGTTCTAGCTAGATTGATAATGGGTGGTCCATTCTTTCTAAATGTTCCATTTGTGCATTCACAGGACGCGGGGACTTAGGTGTCTTGCGACTCTCTTTTGAGCACAGGGCTGAAAAAAGAGGGAAACTATCTTACCCATTCGGGTCAGTACACGGGCGAGTGCTCGTCCAGCACGGAGCCATTAGGTACCAAGCAAGTCGCAGAGCCGGTCCACCCCGCGAGCCGCATCGCAGCCCACCGGGCTTGGCCGGCTCCTAACAATGCTACCCTCCTGTGTCGGTGCTCGGCTCCAGCGTGCCTGCACGTACGTAGCTTGCACGTGTGTGTTGATATGGAGTTCGTGTGTGGACCCCTTAGAATATGCTGAAACCGATTTCGCAGAGAGGCGCGGAAGACAGGTCTAGGGAAGGTAGGAGCGGGTGCGGCGGGCTCCCCCGGCCGGCCTCGGGGCGGGGAGGCAGCGCGGGCCGCGCAAGTCCCGCGCCCGCCGCTAGAGCCCCCCGTGCGCGGCTCGGCCCAGGCCGCGCTTGCCCGGCCCGGCCCCGCGCGGGGAAACACTCGAGCGCACACAATGAACTCCGAGGAGGCTGCGAGCCCGGCCGGCCGCCGCGCCTGAGCCATGTGAACCGCCGCTTAGTGGGGAGCGTCAGCTTTCCCCCGCGGGCATCTTCTGCAGCCCCGAAGGCCCCGCGCCGTCGTCGGGCTGAGGAGACGCGGTGAGTGAGCGAGCGAGTGCGCGCGGCGGTCCAGGCCTCCAGCCGGCGCGCGACGCCCCGGCCGCCTCACCAGGCTTCGCCCCGGCGCGCGCTGAGCCATTTTCTGTGGTGAAAGCCGCCGCCAACATGGCGCCCCTCGAGCCCCGAGCCCTCTGCGCGGAGCCAGCGGGGGGAGCCGGGGAGGAGGGAGGAGATGGCGGGGAGGAGGAGGCGGCGGCCTGCGTCCCCCCCGCCCCCCGCGCCCGTCGCCGGCTGAGGCCCGAGAGGCGCCGGGCGGCGGGAAGGAGGCGGCTCCGGAGGGAGGGCCGGGCGCGGCGGCGGCGACGGCGGCGGCGGCGGCGGAGCGGAGCATAATGGTGGGGAAAGCTCGGCGGCGGCGGCGGGGCGGCTGGGCGGCGGGACGGGCGTTGGCGTCCGTGGCGGCGGCGCGGCCTGAGCTGTGGCTGCTGCCGGGGCCGCGGCCTCTCTGGCGGGCGGCGACTGATGGTGGCCTCGGGGGCTGCCCCAGGCCGGCGAGGCCTGCGGGCTGGGCACTTTCCCTCGGTCCGGCGCCTCTTGCCTCAGGCAGCCGCGAGGAGCAGGCCCGGGGGAAGGCCGCGGAGAACCGCGCGCGGCCTGCTGGCGCCCCGAAGCCGCGGAGTCTTGTGAGCTCCTCCCGCCGGGTCCCAGCGCCTCCCGCCTGGCCAGGCCCGAGGGCCCTTTGCGTGGAACGTGTGGCGGGCGGAGAGGAGCAGTGGAAGCGGCGGTTCCCGAGACCCGAGACCAGTGCCCGTCGGTCTCCCGGGGCTGCAGGCGAGCGGGTTGTGAGGCTTCAGCTGCCTCAACAGGTCCTCCCGGCCGTCCTGCGGGATTAGCCGCCTTGTGCCCATGTAGAACTGGGCAGAGACGCTGATGGGGATGCTGCCTGTGGTGCTGTGGCCCGAACTTTCACTCATGCCTTTTCCCTGGACCGAGCCGAGGGTGCTTTGCGGTGTGTCCGTGGGACTTTGTCTTTGGTATTGTGGTAGTTAGTGTTTGCCGTGTGTCCGGGGTACCGACTGTCTGTCCTATGTGACTTGTGAGTAGCACTCAGTGTCACAGGCAGTATGCACGCTGCACCCAGTATCCTTTAATCTGTATAAACTCCGGCCTGTGCCACTGCACAGCTGAGCTGTGTGCCCTTTATCCCGGGAGGGATAAGATGTGTAGATAGTATCTAGCATTGTGTGCTGTTGTGTGTGCGGTATCTTTGTGTATGGTTACAAAGTGTCATAGAGTGTTACAGAGTATCTGGTGTTAATATCCTTTGCATGATCAGTGTCTTATACTGTGTACACATACAGTACCTGGTTTCCTGTAAAGTTGTATGCGCAGTAACTAGTGTCATATGTAGTATTTACACAGTACCCATGTTAGTGTAGGAGTTATACACTGTACCCAGTGTCTTCTGTGGTATGTATTCAATTGCTGGTTTCATTTGATGTGTACACAATGCCTGGCATCGTGTATGTTTTTGAGCCTGAAAGAAGTGGCCAAGTGGTCCAGTCAGGGAGAAGTTACCCCCAAAGCGGTAGGCAGTTTGAGGGGTTTTTGTGAGTTTTTCTCACTCAGATCCTCTCTCTGTTTCACCTGGGAGTTGTTTCTTACAGTCAACTGTATTGTATGCTGGCAAAAGCATTAAAAATAATCACTGGGAGCCACAGAAAGTAAATGCTTTTAAAAAATAAAATGAGAAATGGAACAGCCTTTAGCTTGATTGTTATGGGATACAAACCTCAGATGACTGGGGAGGGAGGGTGTCACTGATTCTTATTGATGGCTAAAAATTATTAGTGTCTGGCTGTACTCTAAAAGTTTTGAGTGGTTTTGGCAGGCAAGATGGTCTTTGTACTTTTAAAAATCTCAAATGTGTTCAACTAAAACAGTGGTTCTCGACCTTCCTAATGCTGTCAACCTTTAATACAATTCCTCATGTTGTGACCCCAACCATAAAAGTTTTCCATTGCTATTTCATAACTAATTTTGCTACTGTTATGAACCATAATGTAAATATCTGATATGCAGGATATCTGATGTGCAACCCGTGTGAAAGGGTCATCTGGTTCTCAAAGGGGTCGCAACCCACAGGTAGAGAACTGCTGGACTAGAAGTAATGTGAATTTATGTCCTGGTCTTTGTTTAAATTGTAGTAAGTTCATTGGTTACATTGTAGTCAGAATTTTGCCTAACCCTGTAAGATGGAAAGGACAGACAATCAAAGATTAGAAGACATGAAATGTGCCTATGATCAAATCAGAATGTTTCTTGTTGAACTCTGAGAATATTGCTGTACTTTATATACTATCTTTTTCTGCAGAGACCCTTCATGTGAAAACTGTATCTCTTATATTCTCTAAGGTAGACAGTTTGGTTTTTGCAGTTACCAATTACAAGGTGTTTAAACAATTATACAAGTGAGTACTTTCTTTAAAAAGAAAATTTGATTTAGAATGTTAGAACAGTGCTCTAGTTCTCCTTAAATTTTCTTGAGCTATCCTAAAGTTGGTGCTCTGGGTGGATGTCTATTTGCATGCTTCTGTGAATGACAAAGATTTATTTGAACCTTCACCTTTTTGTAACCCTCTCTCCACTTCCGTTTAGGGTGGTTCTGATCGAAAATAATAGAGGCATTCATATTCCAGCTTAACTTAATTGAGATGCTAATTAGAGAAAAGATTTTTGACATTTGTAACAGAACTATCACATGCTGTTAGGACAGTGGTTGCTTAAAACTCTAACCAGCTGCTGGAAGATTTTTATTACCCTCTTTAGCTTTCAATTGATTGACTTTTTTTTTTTTAATAAATCATTAAATCTAACCAAAGAGAATATGTCATGAAAAAAGAACTATCAAATGAGAAGTGAGCCTTATCTCACTGCTTGCAAACCTTCAATTTAACATTAATTTTTTTTTCAGGGAGATTCATTTTGTTGTTTTGGTTTTGGTCATGGCGTAATGATTAAGCCCACAGACCTTAAGGCTCAGTGACTTGGATTTGAGTCTCACTTGGGTCACTTAGTAGCTCTTGGCAAGTTAGGATAAGAAGAACGGGGAGTAACTGAAGCAGTGCCAGCCAGGTTTATGGTGGGAACTGTAAGGACAGATTTTTTTTTTGTGTGTGTGTGTGGGGGAGGTCTTTACAGTGCATGCTTTCCTTCTTGATTCAGGATGTATATAGAGCCACAACTAATAATGAGCTCCCATCTTGACTGTTTTGTGGACGAAAGATGCTGTTTCCTATTTCTTTAAAATGAATTTTTATCAGTTTTATTGATTCTGATACAAGAAAAAGTGGAGATTATATACCCATCTATAGTTTGTCAAAAATGCCCATATGCAGGTTACTTCCCAAAAGTGGTCATTTTGGCACAGGTCAAGTGTCATAGGCCTGGCTCAGAACATGGGTCAAATGAAATCAGAGACCTTACTCCTCTATTTTGAAAGAGCTTTTGTTTTCTGTGGTGGACATTATGTGTAAAACTTTTCTAGATTTATTGTTATTGTGTACATATGCATATGCATAGTGTGTACGGGTATGCATGCTGTGACATGAGTATGGAAGTCAGAAGACAACTTTCGGGAATCCTGGGGAATGTACTAGGCTTTTGTGGCAAGTGACTTTATGGACAGAGCCATCTCACTGGCTCACAATGTTCTAGTTTTAATTTTGATATATTGCTACTTTGCTTCTCTTGGTGTACCCTTGCTATTGTTGTGCCCTCGTTTTGTTTACAAATCATATAAAGAGTAGAAAAATATATATGTATGTATGTGTATGTATGTATATATTTTACTATACTTAGCTCCCTGAGGCAATTTTAACAATGGTGTGTTTTTTGTTTTTAATTCATTACTTCCTAATCCCTGGTATTTATTATCCCTAAACAAATAATAGCTGAAATACACTATCTGAGAGTTATTTTTAACCATTGGCTGTAATTTGATACTTTCCTCACCTATACCACCCTATCTGTAGAGCTTCAGGTGGTGTTTTATATTGCATAGGGAGCGAATCTGCAGAGAGCAACCATTCTGTCCTTTCATTAGTTCATTCTGGAAATGAATTCCATTCCTCACCAACAATTTTCCTAATTGTTGTCTGAGTAGTTGACAAGAGATGAAGGGCAACTGGTTTCATTTGCACATAGCTCCCACACAGTAACGGTGAGCTGCTTGCAGTACCTGTTCTCATGTTGTCCTAAGAAGTGTAGCTTGGTTGTGCTCTGGTAACTGAAGGGTCTAGAGACCCGTGGCTTCCTATGGTTCTCTGTTGAAAAGTTTGGGACCTGCAGTGTAACCACAGAAGTGAGTACCATGACAGTAAAACATTGTCTGCTGTGTCTCCACCACACTGGCCCAGTTGAAAAGAAATTACATATTGTCATCTTAAAAGTATAGCAGTCTTTTAATTATGGGAAGTTCAGTGCCTAGTAGCAGTATGCTCTCCATCCTAGACTTTATGCATGCCTGTGCACTGGAACCACTTGCAGGGGAAGGGGACAGTCCAGGCATTTTGAGAAAGAATGTGATCTGTATAACATGAAAAAGTTCAGGAACTCCTAGGATGATGGGTGAGTGACAGGAATGAAAGCTGTAGCAAAGAGAGAATTTAAATATAAAGTCCTAGCAAAGCAGTCTTTCTTAGTGGCATTACTACTAAACGTGCATGAAATGGGTGACCATTTTAAGTTTTAAGGAAAGGGAGGGAGAAATAGAGACAAGCCTGCTGTTACTGATTTTTTTTCCTCCCCGACTTAGAACATTTCAGTTTTACCTGTGAAAATGTTATATAAGAACCAGAGTCAAAATTACTTGTAAATACAAAGCAATTATCTGTAAAGTAAAACATATATTTGAACGTTTAAACATACTTGCATGGTCTATTATATATATTGAATAGATAAGATTAAGTTAATTGTTAGAGTTAAGTACTTAACAGTTGAACTCCTAATAATAGGCTAGCTTCCATGATGAGATTTTTAATATTTCATTTTTTTCTTTGCTCTTAAATTTTGTTTATTTGTGGGGGGGGTGGTCTGCAGGGGCAGATGTGAAGGGATGGGGAAATAAATGGGGTCAATATGCATGATGTGAAAGACACAGAATAAATAAAAAAGTTTAAAAAAATGTGGCCTATGGCAACACTTTTTGATTTTTTGAAGGTGTTGGCAGGTGAGCATTTCCTATCCCAGGCACACAACAGTGTCTTGGAAAAATGTTACTGTTTTGTAAGGGAGCAGGTCCTGAATGGTGACTCCTGTTGCCATAGATCCCAGAGACATGATCAATCTGGTTTGAATGCAAATTTAGGAGCACCAAACATTCAGTTGGTTGTTGTCAATCTCTCCAAGTTCCATGAACCTTCTGGGATTTTGTACTGATCTACCCATCTCCCTGAAATACCTTTATAAATCTGCAAGAAAAGAAAATGTACATGAGATAGGAATGGGAGACCATGTTCATTTGAAAAAGCAGGAGTTGGAAAGAAAAGAATATTAGAGAACTGATAATCAGAATGTTCCATAAATAAAGTTCAAGTTAGTTCCAATTTCTTTGTTAATGACAACTAGTAATGTAAGAACAAGCATAGATAATTGGTTCATTTTCTCTCCGTTGCCATAGCAGCTCATATTATGGAGACACATCTTGGCTCAGGTTCAAGAGTAGTGAGTGGGGATACTTAAATCTTTTAGTGTTTATAGTAGGAGAAACATGCTTAAAAATACTTGGCATGAACTTCAATGCTAAAGTCTTCTTGCTGTCTTAAGACAGGAAGCCTTTGTCTTGAGTCTTAACTGTCTCTCAATTGGCTAAGTTAATTAGGATTGAATCCTAAATTCTGGGAAGCTTCTCTGCATGCTGAGCCTTCAGATTCAGGGTGTGTTCTGCCGTCCACAGTGGAAGGGTGTGATTCCACAAACAGCACATGCTGTAAGGAGATGGGCAGCACTGTAGCATTCTGCATCACGTTCTCCAGGCAGTCATAGTACTGATGCTGTAGTGGGCTGTTAAGTATGATTTTCTCATTTAGTAATTATACAAAGTTTTTCATAAAGAAACAGTCCCTTAATGAAGGCTAATTATGGGGAAGCCTTTTCAACTTGAAATCTATTAGGGTTGTTATTTTAAGTTTTATTTTTGTTACCTCTGGATTTATCTGCTTAGTATTTTTCTGTCTCCAAACTGCATCTGAAAAGCACTATTTGAGAGACAAGTCCTTAATTTTGAATTAGAATTGTATATGGAGCCCTTTCTCAATTAACATAAAGTTTATCTATTTTTAACTGCTTGGATTTTATTATTTTAAAAAAAGTGAGACCTGTTGGGGTTAGTTTATCACTGGAAATTTTTGAGACAAGGTTTATCTGTATTGCTTTGGAGGCTGTCCTGTAACTCTGTAGACCAGGCTGGCCTCAAACTCACAAAGATTTGCCTGCTTCTGCCTCCAGAGTGCTGGGATTAAAGTTGTGCGCTACCAATGCCTGGCATTGGAGATGTATTTTAAGTTACAAAAGGAAAAAAGTCTAAAGTAACTTGTCTACTGTGTTCATAAGTTAGCCTTTTTCTTATATGTACAGAAATATCAAATTAAATATCACTACCAAAATACCTGAATTTTTTATTAAAAAAATTCCTACATGTTTTGCCTCTCTCTCTCTCTCTCTCTCTCTCTCTCTCTCTCTCTCTGTGTGTGTGTGTGTGTGTGTATTCTTCTACACATAAAATCTTAAGAAGTCATTTGCTTCTGATTGACAATTCAGGTGGGAAACTATCATTTGAATCATTCAAAAATAGATAATTTCTTAGAATTGTTTAAATAAAATTGTTTCCCCCCACCTCGGGTTAATTAAAAGCTAACCAGGTATCAGTTCAACTCAAGGTTAGACTTTTTGCTTTGTTCATTTGTATATTTTAAATGCTAATGAGAATTATATCATGTAAACCTTGCTTACATTAAAACTGGTACCTCTTCTTTTTTCTTAAATGTTTTAGGGTGATTTTAGATGACTGTACTATAGGACTTACATTAGGAACCCACATTAGGAACTAAGTCCTGAACATCTGAACTATTTTTATTGCTGCTATTACAAAAATGTTGGTTCAGAATCTTTATAGGTGGGACTTGGCGGGCTGGAAGATGACTCAGTGGGTAAGAGCACTGCCTGCTCTTCCAAAGGTCCTGAGTTCAATTCCCATCAAACACAGGGTGGCTCACAACCATCTATAATGAGATCTGGTGCCCTCTTCTGGCATGCAGGCATTCATGCAGGCAGAACATTGTATACATAACAAAATAAATAAATACATCTTTTTTAAAAAAGGTGGGACTGGGCTCTAATTTTGCAAAGTCCCATTCTAGTATTTTATCTGTGTGTGTGTGCGCGTGCGCGCACGCATGAGCACCTTTGGAAAATACTTTTTTGGGATAACACAGAAAATTATGTGTCCTGGGACCTTTAGCTCTACTTCTCAGAAACTGTTGAAGAATCAGTCCTACTAGGGGTGCATGCATGAGGCCTCAGGTTCTATCTTCAGAACCAAAAATCAGTGAATCAAATATTCATAGGAGCAGAATAATCAAGTAGCCTGAGAAATTTATCTCTAAAGAAAGCCTGAACTCATGTCTCAGAAATGTAAATAATGCTACAGTACCAATCTGGGAAGATGACTCCCTGGTGGTTTCAGATATGGTTGTACTCATCAGTCAGTGTGCATCATATCTGGGGATGAAGGGGGCTCAGAAGATGTGCTCCATGCAGCTTGGATGTCCCTGTAGTGTGCCTGTAAAGCAGCAGCATTCTTGTTCCACGTGAACTCTCCGGGTTAACTCATTGCTCAGATTAAGAGCATGGTTTCCCTCGGGCAGACATGTCAGCTGTCGTGGGTGTTCAGCACTCAGTAGTACGGGCATCTGAGGGATTGTTCCAGCTCTTATTTGTATATGCTTGAGGCATTCTTGTTATCTCTCTCTTTTTTATCTTTCATTTTAAAAAATTATTTTACATACCAACCTCCCTCTCCTTCTCACCCACACCCCCTCTCCACTTCTCAGAGGGGATAAGGCCTCTCTTGGGGAGTCAACGAAGTCTGGCATACCAAGTTAAGGCAGGACCAAGTCCATCTTGTTATTCTTCCTTCCAGGTCCTCTCCAGTAGTTTGTTCTATCACATGGATTGTAGGAGTAGTTCCTTTGAGTATCTAAAATGTCTGGCTTTCCTTCCTTGCTATGGAAGAAGTCCCTGAGATGCATGCCTTATTGTTGCAGCAGCCACAATGGCTTGTGTCTGCAGGTTTGTCTCCACCACTGTACTGTTACAGTATTTTGAGGCTTCACAGGATCCCAGGAACTAGGCAGTACTTGGTAATATGCACAGCCATATCTGATCCATCTTGAATATAGTGTATCATACTCTTCCTCAGCTCTACAAAAATCAAGATGCATGGCAGCTGGGCTTCAGAGGAACAAGACAAGGAATTTAGGACCAGTAGTACTATTGGTGAAACACTCACCACAGTGTGGGCAACCTCTTCCTCTGAATGGATGGTGCAGCATGGTAGACCACTATCTGCAGTGATCATACACAAACTTCTGTCTCCTTTTAGAGGGCACCATGTCATATTTTTGTGTAGAAAAATATTCTTGCATTCTAGATTATATACGTTGAAGAATTATATTTTTGTTGCTGTTAGAATTTTATTTAAATGAAAATATTCTTACAGAAGACTTTTTACAAAAGAAGTTTTGTTTTCTTCTTTTTGTAAAATTTGAACTCAAACATAACTTTTTAGATGGCAGTACTGTTGGGGTTCGTATTTGTAGGTCCAGGTGCTTTTCTTGGACAGATGGTACTCAGTGATGTGAGGAGAGAAGAGAGCCTGGGGCTGGACCCACAGGCTGATTTACTTGCAAGAGTTGGCACTCTGAGAAGAAAGGCTACACTGAAGAATGGCCGCACCAATCTATTTCTGTCACTGTGGTGAAGAGGGACCACAGACTACTTTTGGCCTCTTTATCACCACTCTGTGTGATGGGAAGTCGTACAAGGCAGTAGATTGAGACTCTCTACATTTGTTTTTCTTCCCTTGGAGATGATAATCCTATTAGGACATTTTACGGTATTTCTTCACAGTCCAACTTTGTGATTTAATTTTCCATTTTTCTCTTAAGCATCAACCAAGTCATTCTGTTTATTTATTCGATAAGGTCCCCCCCCCCTTGTAATTAGCACTGCTATTTGACATCTGTCAAGTTCCTCTTCCTGCCATTAGCCCAGTGACTTGATTTCTCTGTTTTTCCTTTTATAGATAATTGTTTTTACCTTCATATTACTCTTACTGTTTAAGGTTTCTCTCTGTCACTGCCTAACTTCCTTGGCTTGAGAACATAAACTTTTAATATTTCTTAAACATACCCAAAGTGCTGTTTGTAGAATAGGAGGGTTACATGAATGTAGATGTTGTCAAAAGAATCAGCTCTTCATTTTCTGTGTAGGCAAAACCCCAGTTCCATTGGTCTGCTCGCAATCTCCTGGAAACAACTAAGGAGGGAGTGGGTATAACTGAGGGACCTTGGACACCTGCATGTGCGCCCACCTGGGCTCTCCCGTTCTACCTTACTTCCCTGACTGAAATCATACTTCCACTTCCCACAGTGTCTTATGTTTTGTATTCTCATGCCCCCTGCCCCTACCATTCTTGGAGTCAACACTAGTTACCTTCTCAGGGTCCAGAGATACTGCCTTTAGGAAGTAACATGCTTTACTGCAATCTGCAAACCTGCCTCCATCTGTCAGAACCCTCACCGTGTTCTGTGTAGCATCCCTTCAGAAACCTCTTGTCCGTCTTCTGAACATGTTGACCCCCTTCCATTTGCTTCCAGATAATACTAGTACACTTCCCATCATGACCAAATAAAGCAAGGCCAAACAAATAAAACCAAACAACAAAAATCTTTAGTGAATTCTATGCCTATTTCTGTGCGTTTCTTTTCTCTTCCTTCATAAATCTCTCTCATCTGTAAATACTCACATAAAACATATCTTTATTTTCTCTACTTTTCTCATTCATCAGCAGACTCTGCCCCAGACTCACCCATTCGTAGAATAAATAGGCCTGTGGGTTGTGAATCCCAGTGATCACTGCTTTCATGGAGACTGCTGGTCTAATCCCTCCCCGTAGGTCCCTCCTGTTTTTTATTCCCTTAGTGCCACCCTTCATGTGCTTTTCTTTGTAACCCTTCGATTGCTCTCAGAACCTTCCTTCTGCAGTCTGAAATTACAAATGTCTGGCATCATGCTCTGCACTGAGTCCCTTCAGAATCATATCCCTGGTCAAAGGTTCACACAATCAGCCACATGCCCTCAGCCTGAACAGAACTGGTTGACTCAAGCTGGCATTAAGAACTGAATTACATCCTTACTGTCTCATAGTACTGGAAACCCAAAAGGACAATGGGCTCTTAAGTAATGCATTCAGCAGATTTAAGGACCACTCTTCCTCTGTTGACTCAGCATATGCTTTATTCTAAGGCTAGTCACCTCAAGGCGGCAAGGTAGCCATAGCAGTTTGGGGCATCACATTCAGATCCAGCACCATTTAGAGAACAAAATGACCATTTTAAGACATTTTAGGAGTTTTGATTTCAAAGTACCGATAACATATGTCTCTCTCCTGACTGACCAAGCAGTTGCTGATTCTCTGCAGAAAGGAACAGTGGGATTCCCAGAATGGCTGCAGACTAACTTGTGAGGTCAGTAATTGCTTGCAGTTTAATCACGTTATCGAAAGCTCTTCCGTGACTTTGCTTTTCCCTTTGCACTTCACGTCCTTTATTGTGACTTACCAAATTTCAGTAAACTGGCCCCCTTTGCCACATACATTCTCTCTGTGGGCGATCTCACTGGCTTATACTAAGCATCCCAGGGTCTCTGAGTCAGTCTCCCTTCTTCAGGGAAGCCTGCATTGATACTGAAGTGAGGTCATAGAACATGACCTCTTTCCAGGATAATTACCTTCCAGTGTATCTGTACACAAAATATCACAAATTATGATTTTGTATGAACATAGGTTGGGGTAAAGCCAGTGTTGGGTGTGCTCAGATAGTGTTTGCTAGTTCACTAGGTCACTGTTTTGAAAATGTCCATATCTATAGTTTACTTTTGAAAGAATGAAGACACAATAAGGCATAATTAAATGTAGTGTTATCTTACTATTTTGATATTTGTTCATTAAATTCTGGGCCTGTCTCAGTTTATATTTTTTGTGGGCTAACCTTTAATGGCTGAGCTATCTCTCCAGCCCTTGTCTCAATATGTGAACTAATTTTACATTATATCAAATATTACACTTAAAATTCACATGATGTCACTTAGGAGAGGGGCAGAACAACTCTAAAAGTTTAATAAAAGAGCACGTTTCTCAGACAGCAGAATGTTCATTAGTTATCGTGCACCGAACAGCTTCAAAAACAGTGAAGTAGAAGTTTGGGAAATGTAGTTCAAAGTACAGGCAGGCTGGGCATTGGTGGCGCATGCCTTTGATCCCTGCACTCAGGAGGCAGAGGCAGGTGGATCTCTGTGAGTTCCAGGCCAGCCTGGTCTACAGAGCTAGTTCTAGGACAGGCTCCAAAGCAACACAGATAAACTCTGTCTTGAAAAAAAAAACAAAAAACAAAAAACAAACAACAACCAAAATAAAGTGCAGGCAGTTTCCCAGGTTTACCTTAGGTTTCCTTGAAAGTGGCATGCATGTGAACTAGATCAGTGCTGCCCTGGCAAGATTTAGAAATTAGCTTGAGCACTGTGGCCCCTTTTAAGACAGGATTGTTTTAGAAAACTATGCATTCATAAGAAACAACAGTTAGACATATTTGAAGACTGATCCTTTTCTCCTCTTCTAAACTTGCAAATTCACCCCATCAACTCTAGGATTCTCCCTAGATACAGACATTAGCAGCCAACCACGGCAGATGAGTTAGAAATGTAAAATGGGACCAGACCTATGGAGGCCCTTTCAAGATGGTAAATATCTTATTTAGGTTTCTGTTGCTGTGAAGAGATGCCATGACCACAGCAACTCTTATAAAAAACAAATCAGCTGGATTACAGTTTCAGAGGTTTGGTCCATTATCATCATGACAGGAAACATGGTGGCATGCAGGCAGACTTGGTGCTGGAGAAGTAGCTGAGAGTTCTCCATTTTTTTTTTTTTTTTTTTTTTTTTTTTGAGACAGTGTTTCTCTGCCTCAACAGGCAACAGGATATATATTGAACATATAAGAGACCTCAAAGCCCACTCCCACAGTGACACACTTCCCCCAACAAGGCCACACCTACTCCAACAAGTCCACACCTCCTGATACTGCCACTCCCTATGAGCCAACTATTCAAACACATGAGTCGATGGGGCTGTACCTACTCAAACCACCACACTAGGAAACATATTTTAGCCAAATTACAGGCCATAGTGCTTTGAAACTCAACTGCAGGACAGTGGTAGTTGGCAGGTAAGCCCTCATGCTTTGTCAGTGTCTGCTGTTGCTTTCTCTACTGTTACCTGACACTCCAGATTGTGTGTAACAATTTTAAGATTTCAAATTATATTTCATATGCTCAAAGATACTATACATTTTGAGATGATTCAGCAAGACAGTACCAAAACTAAAATCAGATGGGGACTTTGTGTTATTCAGACCTGCTCAGGAGTTGACTGTCAGCTGACAGCATGCTTGTGACTCTGGGTGACATAGCTGTTGGGGAGCAGACAGGAGCTCCGGTGCATGCTGCTCAGCCCTGTCTGTGTTAGCTGTTTGCTCTAGAAAATACTGGTATCATGCCCTAGTACTTTGTCCTCTAGCTCATATTCTGTACAATAAAAATGAAACATTGTCAACTTTATAGTGTATCTGTTACATAGAATGGTAATTGAGAGTATAAATTATGGTAATTTTCATGTAGTTAAAATTAAGTTTATTTTGGTCTAATTTAATAATTTAAACATTTATTAGATTTATTAAATACTTTAAAAATTAAGTTACTTTATTAAAAGATGATTTTGAATTTAAAGGTCAGTACAAGTAAATCATCCAGACATTTCTAAAGTTAGTGACATCTGTTTGCATCTAACAGATAACTCACTCCTCCCTGTTTTTCCCTCTAGTACATTAATCATGGTTCTAATATGTGTCCCAGTGAGTCACATTTCTAAAGCACGAAATTGTTGCTGCCTTCTTTAGCTTTGAAATTTAATGTTATGCAATCAACAAATTACAAAAGATCCTTCTTGAAAAACTGAGCAACAAAACATTCTGGTTAATTTTGTATAGACTGGAGTAGTTGCCCTGTAACACATGAATGACCAGTTAAATAGATCTGAAGAAAGTGCTAGCATGTTCTACCTCTTAGATTTCTAAGTTTCTGGGAGGCAGGCGGGGGGATATTTCACCTCCTTGAACTTGTTAGGGATCCTCTGGAAATTGTAAGGTCTTAGTGATTCCTGGTCCAGACAGGAGGACTGACAACTCAGCTGGCAGTGGCTGGCTGGAAATATTTCAGAAAGTTTTCATTTCCTTCATTCACCTCTTTAATGTGGTTTCAGAATGTTGATGCTGTTAAACTACAGTTATTCAGCATATTATTTTATTATCTAGTAACTGATCTCTATCATGGTTCTGTTCTGTAGTCACCACAGACTCTTACCTGAGTGTAGGCTAGGATGCTGTTCCACTCTGAGAATCATGTGACCTCAGACAACTCCCATGACGAGACCCCAGGGTGGTCACAAGAAGCCCCCATGAAATTCAGTACTTTGGCTGGAAACTCTTGTTTGGACAATTCTGGATATTAAAAGTATTAACATATACATTTGTAAGCAGGTATGGGTATTCCCAGCAGTAAGTACCATGTAGCCCAGAGTATCCTGGAACTCATTAGGTACAACAGACTGGCCACTAGCTCACAGAGGTCCCCTGCCTCTACCTCCCAAGTGCTGGGATTAGAGGTGAATGCCACTAACACTTGGCAGAATTGTTTAATTCTTAAATCATTTATTTGAAAAATTTAATTTTCAGAACATCATACTTTTAAATTTGGTTAAATCAAGTATTATATATTTTAGTGCCTTATTTACACAAGTCATGTACCTGTAACTTTCTATCAGTAAATCTTTGTTGGTCTGTTTCTATGGTTAATTTTTTAGCATGTGTGTGTGTGTGTAGTGTATGTATGTATGTATGTATGTATGTGTGTATGTATATACACACTATTCACACACACTACATGCTTTAGTTTAATTTCTGTTTTTTATTAGTTTTCTTAGGTTAGCACATAGAATGATGCGTTTTGTCATGGCCTTTTCTTACAGGTGTGCCATACTTTGTTCTCACTCATCCCCTCTCTCTTCCTCCTCATGACTGTACCTTCAGCTGGTTGTTCTGCTGTATTAGCACATGTATTCTGTTGCCCTCTCTTATTTCCCACTTCCCTTTTGAGCTTTTTCACCTGTACACACAAGTACACATGGAATTATAGGACCAGGTCTGCACATGAGACCCAAGGTTTTAATCAATTTGAGCCTGGCTTACTTGCTTAACATAATGATTTTTAGCTTAATTTCTCTTTTGACACATTTTGTCATTTATTATTTTATGTGAATGGGTATTTTACTTGCATGCATAAACATGCATGCATTCCTGGTGTTCCAAGAAGCCAGAAGAAGGGTTGAATCCCTGTTATTTGAGTTACAGATTGTTCTAAAGCCACTGTGAGGGTGCTGGGAATCAAACCTTCATCTTCTGTAAGAGCAGCCAGTGTTCTTAACCACTGAACCATCACTCTAGCCCCTGATAGTTAGCTTAATTTCTAATGATAAGTATTAGTGATGCTTTAGCTTAAAAACCTCTAGTAAGCAAAAGCAAACAAAACCCCAAAAACCTACCTGCCTATTTTCAGATAAGAAATTTTCAGTTTGGAAGCAGATTAATAGATCCTATGTACTTAAATGGCAACATGCTTATAGAGTGAGACATTTCTGGTGGTTTAGCTTGAGTTCTCATAACTCTGAGCAAAAGGTAATTCTCAAACTTAATTAAAATTCAGGCAGGAATTGTGTCTTGTTAGTGTTTTGGATGATGTAGGGGTGACTTTCTTGCAGGTCTTTCAGAGCTTGCTCTGTCATTCTGATTTAGCATTGAGAGTTTGGGATTATATTTGTTTTTAAATTGAAAATTACAACAATTTACACTATGCATTGCTAGTTTCTGTTATTAAGGTTAAGTTACTATGAACGTTTGTTATGTAGGTCTTGGAATTTGAAAAAAATAGTGAGATTTAAAATGTATTACAAAGCGTTGAAGAGATGGCTCTTCCAGAGATCACTCTTTCAGAGGACTAAAGTTAGGTCCTGAGCACTCCTGACTAGTGGCTTACAACTGCCTGTAACTCCAGCTTCAGCTTCAG
Organism: Phodopus roborovskii; assembly: GCF_943737965.1. Classification (NCBI taxonomy): domain Eukaryota; kingdom Metazoa; phylum Chordata; class Mammalia; order Rodentia; family Cricetidae; genus Phodopus; species Phodopus roborovskii. The sequence continues at coordinate 6,020,215 of NW_026126485.1, forward strand.
GACATCTGATGTCCTATTCTGGCCTCTGAGGGCATATGTATTCATGTGCACATTGTGCCCACACAGACACATACCTTTAATTAAAAAAGAATAAAAAATGAAAAATATAAGAAAACATACATAGCAAAACTATTTATTACCTTATCACAAAAGATTCATATAATTCTCTCCACCTTTGTATGCTTAGAAATTATAGTAATTTGTTTGTGTGCCTGTATATATGCACATATTCATATGTGGGCATTCTTTTTTTGTTTGTTGTTTTGTTTTTATTTTTGTTTGTTTGTTTGTTTGTTTTTTTGAGACAAGGTTTCTCTGTGTAGCCGTGACAGTCTGAGATTTTGCTTTGTAGACCAGGTTGGCCTCAAACTTGTAGAGATCTGCTTGTCTTTTGGATTTCTTGCCCTAGGGATCTTGTCTCAACCTCCCCAGGGTTGGGATTACAATTGTGTACCACTGTGTCTAGCCTTTTAAATGGGTTTTGAGAATCAAATTGAGGTCTTAAAACTTGTGTGGCAAGGTCTCTACCAATTAATTGAGCTATCTCCCCAACCCTATTACTGTAGTTTAATTTTTAAATTTAATAATAATCAAAGCAGACAACAGCGTGTGTGCGCACGCACACATTTATAGAGAATCTCATTATGTAGCCCTGGATGTCCTGGAACTCAACTGTGTAGATCAGGTTGGCCTTCAACTCAGATCCTCCTGCCTCTGCCTCCCAGGTGCTGGAATTAAAGACATGCACCATCATACCCAGCTAAATAGCTAGTTTTTTAAAAGGTAAGTGCAAGGTATCAAAGGAAGGAGAGACACACCTAACACTTAGCAATTATCTTTTGAAAGTACTTTGTTAAGTTGGTAATTTTTAATAGTTGTTATGATTAAGTGAGATAGCAACAATTGCATTTTGATGTAGCCTCTCATTGTAGCAATAAAAAAATAGCTGGTTGTATTCCATTACTGGCTGCCCAAAACAGTGTCTAGCCAGTACTGTGTAAGTGGCATGTAGATTTTTTTTTTTTTTTAAACCTATGAGAATGTAGAGGCAGAGTTAGGAGTAGGTACATGTGCATTTTTGCTGGTTATGGCATATTGCCCTCCACTCCTGTTGTGATTAATGTTTTCCCACCATTAATGTAGAGAAGGCTTGTTCATCTACAATCACTAGCCTCACTAATACTTAGAAATGGTACAGTAAGTTTATTTTAAAATTTTATTTCTCTAATTGTAAGAGAAATTAAGTGTCTTTCTATGAGTTTATAACCCATTTGCAGGCTTTTCCCATATTCTGCCTTCACTTATGTTTTGCTCATTTTCTTCCTCCTCTTCCTTTTTTTGGCCTCAAGAAAAATGTAGAGTTTCATTTGTTGTGTAAATGGCAATGTTTCTTATCTGTTTATTTATCCAGTTTGCCATTTAACTCTTTTGTCTTTTGTGCCTTTCATCTTGCATGCTACTTTTTTCTTTTATTTATTTTTATTTTTAATATACATTAAATTTTTTTTTCTTCTCTCATGTATTGCATCTGAACCTTGGTTTTCCTTCCCTCCTTTCCTCCCAGGCCCTCCTGCAACAACCTCTCTCTCCCAGATCCGCTCCTCCTTTCCCTTCAGAAAAGGGCAGGCCTCCCAGGGACATTAACCAAACATGGCATGTCAGGTTATAAAACAACTAGGCACATCCTCTTATATTAAGGCCAGATGAGGCAGCTCAGTGGGGGGGGGGATGTCCTCAAAGCAGGCAAAGGAATTGGAGACAGCCCCTATTCCCACTGTTAGAAGTCCCACACCATCATAACATATATGCAGAAGACATAAGTCAGGCCCATTCAGGCTCCCTGATTGTCAGTTGAGTCTCTGTGAGTCCCTATGAGTCACAGTTAATTGATTTTGTGGGCTGCTTTCTTTTCTCTTTCTTTCTTTCTTTCTTTCTTTTCATTCCTTCCTTCCTTCTTTTCTTCCTTCCTTTCTTTTTTTCGGCTTTTTGAGACAGGGTTTCTCTGTAGCTTTGGAGACTGTCCCAGAACTCTCTGTAGACCAGATTAGCCTTGAATTAACAGAGATCCACCTCTGTGGGCTAATTTCTTGGGTGTCTTGATCCCTCTGGCTCCTACAACTCTTCCTGGCCCTCTTCTGCAGTATTCCTCAAGCTCTGCCTAATGTTTGGCTGTGGGTCTCAGCATCCGCTCATATCAGCTGCTGGATGAAGCCTCTCTGGTGGTGATTATGCTAGGGTCCGATGGTCTACAAGTATGGCAGAGTATCATTAGGAATCATCTCATTGCCTTCCCCCCCAATCATGTTTGGTTCTATCCTTGGTCTCTGGGCTGTTCAGACTCAGGTTCCTGGCTCTCCAGGCAGTGTTGGTCATGGGCTCCCTCTCCTGGCATTGGTTTCAATTCGGACTAGTTATTGGTTGGCCACTCCCACAAGTTCTGCACCACCTTTACCCCAGCTCATCTTGTGGGCAGGACTAATTGTAGGTAGAAGGTTTTATGGCTGGGTTGATGTCCCAATCCCTCCACTGGAAGCCTTGCCTGGTTACAGAAGATGGCCCGTTCAAGTTCCACATTCCCCATCACTAGGAATTTTCACTAGGGTCACCCTTGTGGATTCTTGGGAGTTTCCATTGAACTAGGTTTCAGCCTTGATACAACAAAACAAAACAAACAAAAACTTTTAGATTTTATGCTTTGTTTATGGTGCTGGTGGCTCCCAGTTCTAGTTAGATTTATCAGCCCTTCTCTATTTGCTCTGCTTCATGTTATTGAATCACAGGAATTTTTACCCCCATTTTGACAGTAAAGGGCTTCATTTATCCCATCTATTCTTTGACAGTTCCATTTTTCTGACTCTTAGTTGGATTTTTTCATTCATTCTTTTGAGTTTTAATATTATTCATAACTATATCACCTGTGTCTATTGCAAGAAATAACTTTACTTTTTCAGTTCTTCTTCATCTGATTAATTTCTTGATCCTTCACCTCTTTAGCATGTTCTGAAGGCATGAGCCTTGCCACAACTCCTGCTTTTCTTCTTTTATGCAGTATTAAATAAGGTTGGAGACAGTGAACATGCTTAGCCCTTTCTACATATTAGCAGAAAAATCCAATATTTTAACCATCAGATAGTCTGGTAGCTTTGCACATATTAAACAGTCATCCCTCAGTTTTTACTTGTTGAGTGATTCTTACATGAGTTTGTGCTGAATTAATTCTGTCTGGTACTTTTTAAAGCATCTGTAGAGATGATAATAATCTGTTTTTCTGATATCCTGCTAGATTTTCTTACATTAAACTTGCTTTTCTAGAGTAAAACAGCCTTTTATTTTTTACTGTTGCTTGTGTTTGCCCAAATTTTATTTAGGATTTTTTCCATAGATCTTACCTGACTTGTTGGCTTTTCTTTCTAAGCTCTTTGTATGTTTATTGGTATAAGAATTTGTCTAATGAGTCTAAAGGAGTTGACTTCCTGTCCCCCAGTACCTGTTACTCTTGCTCTGCTGGGGATGGGAATTTACCAGGTCTACTCCTACTTTCTCATGCTGAGACCTGTTTTCTGGACCAGACAGGATCTAAGGCTTTTTTCATTTTATGGTTTACTAGCTTATCTTTGCCATTTTCTGAGAAAAATTATATAGGTCATATAGTGGTGGGCTATATGGATGATGGAAAAATGTCTTCAGTTCATTGTTGGAATGGCTTAGAAGTGTAGGTAGAGTACAGCTTCTCCTCATCCAGAAAGCAGGACCTGGAAAGTGGGGTGCCAGTCCTCTGAGCCCTTGCCCGACATCCACCCCCTTGGAAGACTCTGCTTGCTTTCACCTCTGACTTGGGGCATTGGCTCTCCTCACATGCTGCACATGCTTGCACTACTTCTTGAGGGCTTTTCTCACCTTCATTTGTTTGGTTTTTTTATTATTATTATTTTTATTTTTGAAACTTGTTATTTAGAAACTATGCCACAGTTGCTTTTTTGGTTCTCATTGTACATTTTTTTAAAAAAAAACTTGGTTGACAATTGCATCAAGTTTAACACTAAACCATTTAAATTCAGCATAATTTTTTAAAAATATTTATTTATTTAATATATATGAATGCTCTATATGCATGTGTGTCTGCATGCCAGGGGAGGACATCAGATCCCACTCTGGATGGCTGTGAGCCACCATGTACTTGCTGGGAATTCAACTCAGGACCTCCAGAAGAGCAGCTGATGCTCTTAACTGCTAAGCTATCTCTCTAGCCCCAAACTCAGTGTTATTTTAACATTAGTATTCTTGTTTGCATTATCCTATTTACAGATTACAGATAAAATTCTGTTTCTTACTTTACTATGATACTGAGTTATATTGCAAAAATCTTCATTAGTATTTTCTAATTTAAGCCCCTGCTTGATGAGCCCTATTTCGTCTTGAGAAGCTACTTTTGAACATCTAATGATCCTTGGCTGCCTTTCCATTTTTAAAAGGGAGACACTAGAGTTAATTGCAGGTCTTGTGTAGGGGCTTATAGGGGTGCCAGGCAGCCAGGTGGTATTTTCTTTAGCTTCTTTCAGGTGTCAATGTCTGGAGGTCCTTCCTCTGGAACCATTTTGTTTTCCAGGTAGGAAATTATTTGGAGTTTCTCTCTCTCTCTCTCTCTCTCTCTCTCTCTCTCTCTCTCTCTCTCTCTCTCTCTCTCTCTCTCTCTCATGCCAGAGCATGAGTTCAGATGTTTAGAGTTTGGTGTTAGAAAAGTGTGAAGGCTAATCAGTTCTTATGTATTGACATCAAAGTGCTTGCTGTTTAGCTCCTGTTGATCTGTTCCCAGTCTGCATTTTGTCACTGAGTCCCTTCCAGTCTTTCTGTGCCTCTGCCACATCCACTCACTTCTCCATCACTCAACCACCACCTCACACAGCACATAGTGGAAAAGGCCCCCACCTGCCTTTATGTAACAAGCTGAAGTCAAAAGCAGGTACACTAAAACTAGTGTAGAAGATTACCTTTGGGGTGTTTTTAAAGTGTGCATGAAGCCTTCCTGGTATCCATGCCTGGAATTGAGCACCAGTCCTGAGACACCTCATCATTATGTATGTGCACATCTCCTTAATCTGAAAACATCTAAAGTGGATCTGACACCAAGTATTCAGGATAAGGGACACATTTCTTTAACATTTTGTGTTTTCATAAACAACTTCAAAAATCTCAGTGACTTAAAACAGTGATTTGTGCTCATATTAGATGTCACAGTTTAGCTAGAACTCTACTGTACTCTGTCCTTTTCTGAGATGCAGGCTGAGAATGCAGCTACCATCAGAGCTGCATGGCACTAATGATGTAATGAAAACTTATAGTGAGAATCTTAAATCTTTCTAAGTAAAAGTAATGTAAATCACTTTTACTTCCCTTTGCCTAATCTAGCCCACATGGCCTCGCTAATACAGAACACACCTAATTTCACTGTATCAGTAGGGAACTGTAGTTCTACTGATGCATGAGACAGGTAGAACTGTTTGGTAAATATCACTGTTGGTTACTGTAACAACCTTGACAGCCAGTCTAAAGTAGCTGTCCTGTACTTTCATGAACTAGTACACCAAGTCTAGTCAGCTATGAAACAAATAGTCTTACTAGCAGGTGTTTCTTGATGACCATACTTTAAAAGAAGTTGAAAATCTAATGCAAATAAGTCAGTGACCTTAATAAAAGACCCAGGATATGAAAACTCTTGAGAATTGATAATTTTTAAAACTTGATTATTTAGAAAAACCTTAGACACAAAAACATGACCAACTAAATAAACAAATCCTGCTTTAGCAAAATTAAAACCTTTATGTGTATCAAAGGGCATTACTTTTGAAAAGAGTAAAGAGCTAGGTGTGGTGCACACCTGTAATCCAGCACATGGAAAGTTGAGGAAGGAGGACTGAAAAATCCAAAGGCTAAATCTGGGCTACATACTGAGAGCCTGTCTTAGAGGAGGAGGGAGTGGGGAAAGAGAGAGGCAAGAAAATCATAATGGTTAAAAGTTAATGGTAAAGGCAGCATGTAGAAAGGATGAAACTGGCTGTAAAACATGTACCTCTGAAAAGGGGCTGAATACATCGAATATGCAAAGCTCCACATGCACCAACTAAATAACAGTTAAAATGGACTAAGGGTTTGAAGGATATTTCTCCCAAGAAAATGAATAGCAAAAAGCCAGCAAAGTGTGAAAGGATGTTCAGCATCACCTGTCATTATGGAAATACATAAATCACAACCATAGTGATGGACTATTTGCACCTAAATGACTGGTTTAAAAAGAAGAAGAAAAAACTGTTTGTAAAAATGTAGAGAAATTGGATTGCTAGCTTTGCTGATCGGGGGTAGTGGTTCATCTGCTGTTGAAAACAGTTTTCTGATTGCTGCAAAGGTTAAACAGATTCACTCTGTGATTTAGAAGTTCCTCTTTTGGGTACACATCCAACGGGATTGAAAGCATATACTTATCTGCTAGTGTTGATGATCGCTAGGTGTTAGGGACTGCCTCTGTCCATCAATAGATAGATAGATGAACAAAGTGCAACATCTGTATTCAGAGGAGTGCTGTGTGGGTATGGGAAGAACTGAAGATCTGATACACCCTGTAAGAGATGGACTGGGGAAATATGATAATAAGTGAAATAAACTAGATGTGGGAAGACACATGCCGTGAGATTCCACTTGTGAAGTATCTTTGTTACATTCACCCTGACCCCATTAAGCTGTACATTTACATTTGTGAGATGAATGTTTGTGGTTTTGTAGCTCAGCAAATCTGTCTTGAAAAAAAAAAGTTGTCAGTTTTCTAATTTGTCATTTCATTTTACAAACTAGTCTTAGTCTGGACACATCCTTTGGACATACAAACTCTTGTGATCTTAATATCAGAAAGTGATTTTATCCTCTGCAACTCATTGTGGAACTTGATACTTACCTCAAAAAGGGAGAAATTTGATTCTTTAGAAGTGGAGCTTGTGGATAAAATCATCAGAGTTGGGTGGGCCCTTGGATAAATACTGATGGCTTTATGAGAAGTGAGACTTCACATGCATGTGTGGGTTTCTAGTTCACTCAACACCATCATCCTATGATCTCAGCACTGCTAAGGAGCTCCGCTGCCAAAAAGCATTCTGTAGGTACAGGCCTTCTACTTGGACCAGAACAATGAACCAAAACAAACTAGAAGTAACTTAACTAGCCTATGCTGTTGTATTAGCAGAGGTGGAAACAGACTCAAGCAAATATAGTTAAAAAGTGAAAGATTAAAAAACAAACTTTCAAAGACTTGTATGGCTTGTTTTGTTGCAAGGAGCCTTGCTCTACACATTGCCTAGTGTTTCTCCTTTTCAATGTAATGTGCAGACAAAGAACTAGCAGGGCATCCACTCTGCTTCTTTGTATCCCTCCATGCCAGCCGCCCCCATGCATGGAATAGTGCCATCTGATTGTTTTGGAAGTTCTTAGTGGACTATTTGAGATTCACTCCTCTTAAGACCTAGTAACAAACTTTATTATTATTATTATTATCTTTAAAATTTTTGCTAAGACTGTCCTTTGAGATTTAAAAAAAAAGATTTATTTATTATGTTTACAGTATTCTGCCTGCAGATATGTTTGCACACCAGAAGAGGGCACCAGATCTCATTATAGATGGTTGTAAAGCCGCCATGTGATTACTGGGAATTGAACTCAGAATCTCAGCAAGAGCTCTTAACCATCTTTTCAGCCCAAGCCTTTATTATCATTATGAGCTAAGTTTATGCTTTCTCTGCCTTTTTATTTTTCAGTTTTAAAAATAGAGGTAAAATGCAGTTAGCATTAAGTTTGCCATCCTAACCGTTTTAAGCTCGTAGTTCAGTGTAAAGGCATTTGTAGTACTGCACAGTTGTTCTCACCACCCACCCCACAACTCACTAAGCAGTAGCTCTCTATCCCCTCACACCTAGCTCCTGGCAGCCACAGGCTCATTGTAACATAACAAAATTAATTAACTGGGGAACAATGTTCATGGTAGAGCTGGTCAGCAACCTAATGAAAGCCTAAAAGAGGTGTGCTTTAGAAGCTGATAAACTGGTTCCCACCCAGTGGGAGGATGAAGCAGAAGGACCACAGGTTCTAGGCTACCCTGGGCTGTATAGCAAGACCCTCATTTCAAATCCCCAAAACTAAATTAAATAAGAAATTCAAAATTGATATTATCGGGCAAGTAGTACATATGAAATTATTATGTAGGAGTTGACAATATGTTTAATTATAATTTCATATATGTAGCTTGCATACAAGTTTCCATAATGACAATCGTGAGGCACTAACAATTGGCTAAACAAGTCAAACTAATTCTAGTATTCCTAACAATTTAATACATATTTAGCAATATCACATTTTGTTGTAGAACAGAGAAAATTTTCAGCAAATCATGCTAATTCATTTAGCTTCCTCTTTGCTACAACATCATATTATCTCGTTTACAATCATTCAGAAAGAAATTCCACTGTTCACAGTTGGCATTGGCATTATTGTATGTTGACAACAAGTTAAAAAAGATGAGCAAAAAGCGAAAGTAAGAAAAAAATTAATCTTTTTAGATCTTTCAGAGGTCATGGGGCGGTGTGGGGGTAGGGGGAGGCAAACTACTACATAGAAGTTCAGATAGGTTGGTAGAAAGAGCTAAGGCTTCCTAGAGCTGAGTGTATGAGCAAGACTGTGGGTGGGAACGAAAGCCATGAAAGGACTGAGGGACTGTCAGAGTTTTAAGTCTGGTGAACTGGGAGAGGTGAAGACTTCAGGGAAACCCAGAAAATGGCTTCCTTATGTGTCCATGTTTTACTTAACCAGGATCTCACAGAAAGTATCAGAGAGAAATGCCCTGTGATTTGGGCAGGGTCAGGAAGGAGGAAGTGAAGTTATCAAATGTACCACAGTGCTTCATTTGTGTGTGTGTGTTTGTGTGTGTGTGTTTGAGACAGCATTTCTCAGTGTAGTCTTGGCTGTGCTAGAACTCACTCTGTAGACCAGGCTGGCCTCAAACTCACAGAGATCCATCTGCCGCTGCCTCCCAAGTGCTGGGATTAAAGATGTGCACCACCACCGCCCGACATAAGACCTGTCTTCAGAAGTAAGGCTCCTCTGTGTGACCTTACCAGCTGTGTATTATTATCAGAGCCTAGCCAATCTAGGGGAAGGGAATAGCCAGCTTCAGTCCCTTCTCATACTCTGTGTCGTGAGGGAAAGAAAACATGAAATGCAGATGACACTGACAGTCCAGTGACAAATACTTACCAAAATGTTGCTGTGAAGTTATAGGATTGACTCCCTCCCACCCCAGTCCCTTCAACTACATGATTAAGGCCTGTCCACCATGGATCTATTTGTTCAATATACCATGTCTATTTTCCTGAAAAAAAAAAAATCATAAGGTCTACCAAAAGGAGAAGTATAGTCTGGAGAGCTTCAGAACCAGAGTCGGTACAATAAGAATACTGGATAATAACCAGACAGTGCATTATTAAAAACCATAGTTCAAATGCTGAGGGCAAATGTAGGCAGCATGCAGTAATGAGGGATGGTATATGCAGAGTCAAAAGTCCTAAGAAAGAAAAACAAGTGCTAAAGATAAGCAGTGGGACAGAAATGAAGAATCGCTCTGAGGAGTTTGTCAGTCATGGGCAGGGCTAAGGGAATTATCTGTGAATTTGAGGACATGGAGAATTTCTTAACTGGAAAAGCAAAAGAAAATATGGCATAGCTAGCTTCAGAATAGAACAGTCAGGAGCCCTGGGCACCTCCAAAAGATGTAATTTATGTGTGATAGTAATGTAGGAAAGAAAAAGAACTTGAAACAGTATTTGAGGTAACACTTCTGGAGAATTTTGCGAAACATCAAGACACTAACGTACAAGGAACCAAGAGGCACAATGCCATAAGACCTGCCCACACCAAGGAATAAAGCTTCAAGCATAAAACATATCAATATCTCGAAAGAAGCCATGGAGGAAATACCTTGGTAAGATCAAAATATGAGGTTAATGTGTAAAAATTCCTCATGTAGCAGCAGTGAACACTATTATTTTAAGATAAAATATATTGTAGTTTACATTAACTTGCCAAAAAAATTGAAATGCTTAGAAATCTGTGTGTTCAATGTCTATATGAGGAAGACTACAAAACTCTGATATTAATTAATGTAAAGATAGTTTATGGCTAGGAAGATCAATGTCAAGATGTCTTACCTTCTCAGTTTGATCTGTACTTTTAATGAAGCATCAGTTCAAACCTGAACCACTTCTGAACAACAAATGCCTTCTGAAGTTGATGTGGAAAGGCAGAAGATTCAGAAGAACAGAGTAAAAGAAGCTGGTAGTTGCCACCCTGAATCTCAGTATGAAGATGCTGCATTGGCAAAAGAACTTGTGATGGAATAGCATAGAGAACCAGGAAATATACCAGAGCCTCAGCCAAGGGCTCGATGCTGTGCTAGAGTAGATGAACGTTTGATTATAAAAGTGAATTTAAATGTCATTACTGGACATTAATTGAAAGTGGATCATAATTCTCTGTGCCAAATGGAGAACTGCTACACTTTGCAAGCCAGCAGAACCTGCATGGCCCTGCACTGTGGATACCTCTAGCTATAGCACTGAAGGGACTGCCAGTGAAAGGGAGAGTGAATGAGCAGGACTGTACATTGCCAGATGTTGGGCTCTGAGTGGCACATAGCATAAAGAATGAGAACATATGCTACGGTCTCAGAGAAAATGTGTTCAAAAATTGCCTGTGATGACTTTTAATCACATATACAAAGGGGCTGGGCAGGTAGCCTAGTCATAGGTAAAGTGCTCTAGAATGTGAGTTTGATCCCCAGAATCCAGCTGTGGTGGCATGTGTTTATAATTTCAGTGCTGGGGAAGTGGAGACAAGTGGTCCTTTGGGCTCACTGTCCAGCCAGCCTAATCTTGGTGAAGTTCAAGTCAGTGAGAGATATTTTTCAAAAGAAAAAAAAAAAAAAAAAAAAAAGGTGGATAATGCTCCTGAGGACTGGTAGCCAAACTGCAAAGTTGTGTTTTGTTTTTGTGTTTGGCTTGCACATGCATGAGCCCTCAGATACAGCAATAAAAAAATAAATCAATAAAACTTAAAGTCAACAGCAAGAAAACCCAGTTAAGAGGGCTGGAGAGATGGCTTAGTGGATCGGAGCATTGACTGCTCATCCAGAGGACCTGGGTTCGATTCCTAGTGCCCATGTGGCAGCTCACAACTGTCTGTAACTCCAGGATCTAACATCCTCATACAGACATACATGCAGAATAAAAATAAAATTATTTAAAGGAAGAAAACCCAGTTAAGAAGGCAATCCCCTGGATGGGTAGCTTACTAAAGCAGATACAAAAGATGACAACATAAGAAAAACGAATAGGTGTTCAATAAATACTGTTAGAAAACAGAAAGTCAAAATGTCAGCAATCATTTCATGTCTACTGTCTTAATCCAGTCCTGGCTCTGGCTGCTGGCAGGGTTGTGAGGCAGGAGAAACTTCCATGTCTTGTTGGGAGGAATACAAGTAAGAACCTCCTCCTACTTTGGAGGACAGTTGGTAGAGCTTTTGATGTTTTACAAAACTAATAAAAGTAAAAATACTTTTACCATGCAATTCAGCCTTCATGCCCTTTATTATTTATTACAAATGAGTCAAAAAATTTGTCTTCGTACAAAAATCTGCATGTAGATTTTTATAGCAGTTCCCCCCCCCCCATAGTTGAAACTTCTATGCAGTCATGGCCTCCATTAGTAGGTTAGTGGTAGATAAACTGTTTCATATAGCCACTGGAATAGTAGTTAGTGGTGGCAGAAACTATCAAGCTATGAAAGGAAGGCTGTGTGATTACAACTGCATGTCACTCCAGAAGAGGTGAAATTGTGGAAACACTAAATAGTAGTTCCCAGAGGTTAGAGGGGTGGAAATAGAAAGAGGCGAAGTTCAGAGAACTTTTGAAGGCAGTAAAATTGTTAGGTGTGGTGTCACAGTTTTGCTTACTTGTCATTGAACATATGCCAAGACCTATAGAATGCACAAAACCTTAAACTGTGCACTTAGTTTAGCAGTGATGTCAGTATCGGTTCATTGGTTATATAGCAAGTTTCACCACCCTGGTAAGGTGTTGCTGGCAGTAGTACCTATGTGGAGACAGGCAGTATATGGGAAATTTTGAAGGTTAACTAAACCTTCAAAAGTATTTACAAATCTTCTGATCTGAGTGGAGAAGTATTTAGCAAAAAAGTAATTATAAATGGAATGAACATATGTCTAGACTTCTGCATCATTCCATTTCATGCTTATTAAAAAGCAAAGAGGAAAGTATTTTATGAATAACAATACAAGAAAACCACTCAAGCTGGGCATAGCAGCACATGCCTATAAACTCAGGAATAAGGAAGTGGAAGCAGGGGGATCAAAAGTAAGGACACACTTGGCTGCATAGTGAGTTCAGAGCCATCCTGAGTAAGACCCTGTCCCCCAAACAACAGCAAATCAGAGCAAAAATTAATATATAAGTGAGAGGATGGTGAGAATATATAATCATGAAGCAAAATCACCAATAGAAAAGGAAATTTTATACATATCTAAGTTACAGTGTAAACCATGGAAATAATAGGACTTTTTCAAGACTTATGTAATATCTGATGTAAATATTTATTTTATTCAATAAAACAAAACAAAGTCCTCATACGTAAACCTGTACTCAAAGTAAATGAGAGCTCATTCGCTGCAGAGGCTGATTGTGGGCTTGCGTCTTTCATCTGCCCATCACCTGCGCTGTCTCATTATGTGCTTTATTACTCATTACAGCACGGCCTCCATATAATGCATTTGCCATCAAATGATGTGTTACTTAATTTTGCTTGTTATTAATTTTTTCTTGTGTTCTTGCTGTGTTCTTTTGCATGGTGCTGTGATGAGATGGTAGTATACCTATAGACTGGGAATTGTGGTAAATCTGGATTTCCAAGGACAATATTAGCATCGCCTGGGGGCTTATAGTTATCTGATGTGCTTTGCTACTTTTTAAGCATCAGGCCTCTTGAAAATTGTTTCCCATGTAGCTTTTACTGAAAGGAGTATGTTGTATTCCTCATGTGTGTTGGAAAAGACTGTCATAGTGATTTCTACACATCTACCTTTTTTTTTTTTTAAATGAAGGTGCACTCTGGGGTCTTATAGCATAGCTGTAAAAGTTGAATTTAACATTTTTATATGGAAAAGTTAGCATGTTTGCAACTCTGCTAAGCACCTAAAAACATTAGCTGTAAAAGTAAGACAGGTTTTTTTCTTAGTTGAATTAAAGAATTATTTTGAGGAATTTCCAATTAATTTGTAAGCCATGTCAGAACAGATTACCATTAATGCACAAAAAGACAGTTGTGAGAACAAATGATTCTACTCAGAGAGGCTGGGGTCAGGGAGCTAGTGATTCCCACTCAGCAAGGCTGGGGACAGGGACTTAATGAACCCCAGAGAGCCTGGTAATGGGGACAGAGACCTAGTGATTCCTCACTCAGGGAGGCTGGGGGGTAGGGACATAGTGATCCCCACCCAGAGAAGAGTAGACTGCAGAATTTGGTTTTTCCACATCAGCAGAAGCCTTGAATGACCACTAGTTTTTATGTAGCGCTTAAGAAACAAGATTCCAAAGATGTTTTCTTTTTCTTGACTAATGCCCTGTTGTTCTTTTCTTGTATCTAGGCATGTTGTTAATGGTTAGTGTTTTTGTCTTTTCTGCCTGTTGCTGATTGCCCACGGTACAAGAGTGGCTACTATACAGGCAGAACACATAAAGTGTACATGAAATAAATGAACACAGATATGCTAAGAAAGGGGGGCTTGAGGGGTGGGACTGCAGCTCTGCAGTAGAGCACTTGATGATGAGTCATGATGTTCTGGGTTTAGTCTCACTACTGTGTTAGCTTCTGAGATTTCTCTTTACTTAGAAATAATTGAATAGTTGTACTTTAATGAAATATTGTCTTAATAGGCTTAATTGTTTTGGCATTTTCAAGATGTGCCACATACTTCACCATTCACTCAGCTGGCAGTGTTCCACTTTGACTCCCATAACCAGGGATCATTTCCAGGTCTGGTGTAACTTGAATGACAGCATGTCTGCTATCTGTCACATGGTTCACATAGCTCTCAGAAATCCTTGATTTTATCTCTGTATCTGCTTTCCTGAAGTGTAGCTTGCTTTGTTTTTTTAGTCTTGATTTTAGTAATTTCTAGGTATGTATAATATCACTTTAAGCGTTTCTCCTATTAGCTCCCATCATATTTGTATGATTGCTATATAATAATTATATTTATTGTTCTAGCATTCTCAAAAGTTAGATTTTCTATTAAAATTTTCTGTCGATCTGATAAATTATTCTTCATTATTGAGACACCATCTCTCTAGGTTGCCTGGGCTGCCTTGGAGCTCTGTGGCTCAGACAGCCCTCTAGCTTACAGTGCTCCTGCTGCAGTCTCCAAGTAGCTGGGATTACAGGGCTGCAGTGCTGGGTCCAGGTCATACCAAGTATTTTGAAAGAATAATTTGCAGATGAGTTATATGCTAACTGTATCTGCTTGTATTATTCTCTTAATGTATAGAACATAGTGTGCTTCCTGATTTTACCAGAATGCCACTAGTGTAGTATGATGCTGCCTCACACTTCTTCTTCCCCTTCCTTTGTTTATGATCATATTATACCTTGCTTCTGCATATATTATAAAAATAATGGCATCTGTTACTTTTTTGCATGCATTAATCTATTTTAAAACTTTATTTATATTCTCATATTTCATATTTTTTTGTAGTTTTTCACTTATTTCTGCCTAAAGTTTACTAGGCTAGAAACAGCATGACCCTTTTCTGAATCTCACAGGAAATTCTAGACCATTTGTATGTTTGTTCTATATGACTTTATACTGTGCAAGTTAGATCTCCTTTGCCAAATTTGTTTTTCTGGCAGGGATCACTATTCATTACATTTTAAATATCTCCTGGCTACTACAGCAGTATGAACAAGGCAAGTGCTGGCCACTCTGTAGATAGTTGAAATGGCTGGATTGTGCTCCTGTGTCATAACAACACAGCAGTGCTGGGCTGAGCTGTCATCTCTGCGCTCCTCACTGTCGCTCCTGCACTTCTTCCCATGGCTTCTTACATCCTTGAGCTGGCACCCTGAAGAAGCACATTGAGACCGAAGTGTCTGCACTCCACAGCACAAGCATCATAAGTCAGTTGTCATTTTTACCATCATTTACTTACAGGTCTGAGTTGACTCAGAACCAAGTGATTTTCCTTTAAAATTTGCACACCAGCGGTTCTTTGAGGGTGTGCCTGTGCATGCATGTACAATATACATGTGTGTCATATGTTGAATGTGTGCAGAGAGATTAAAGAAGACAGGTGTTTTGCTCTCGGTCTCTGCCTTATTTCCTTGATACAGTCTCTTACTAAACCTGAAGCTAGATTGGAGGTCAGCAAGTCCCAGCCATCTCCTTGCTTCTCCTCCCACCTCCTGCCAAGTGCTGGGGTCACAGGCTCAGAGGGGGCTGAGAATTTGAACTCAGGTTTTCATGTGTGCACCAAGAGCTCTAAACCACTGAACCACCTCCCTAGCCTAGCATTGTTTTAGAAGTAGCCCTGTGGAAAGTGGGCTATCCAGAAATACCTTCAGCCCTTTCCACAGTGCATTCACTCTCTGTTGGCTATATAATGCTGGAAGCCACGAGATCGAGAGTCCAGCTATCCCCCAGGCTCCCAGTGAGTCTGGGTAAGATGAACCCTAGTGGCACCTGCAGGTCTCACTCAGGTTGGTGAGAGAAAGGAAGGAGGCCAAGTGAGCCAAGACAGAGAAGAAGAGAGAAATGAGATTCCAGTAACTTCTGTGGCCAGTCAGGGAGTACTCGGAAGTGTTAGAATGAGCGCCACACACTCTTATGTCTTGTTATGGGAGTAGTCAGCTGGGGATGGTCCAATGCCCACCTTTGGCCTTGCACACTTATGCATGGTTGTATGTTTCATTGGATCCTTGAGGCTGGACTCTCCATGAACAGGAAATAAAGATTCAATGAGCTTTTTTAATACTGCTACCCACTAGACACTGGGCTGTCATCTTTTTTTTTTTTTTCTTGCCTGGAGGCAGCTGGAAGAGTATCTGGAAGTGTGACAGCTATTTCCATCAGCCTATACAGAATGCTAAAATTTGAATAAAATAGTAATGTTATTTCCCAATAATATAATTATTCACTCTGAGATAAACCCCTATTCTGGCAGCTGGATCATTATTAATCATTTTGCAATCTGGTAACCTAACTGATGGCCTTTGTATTTTACCTCAAAACCACTTGGCTTTTCTGTTCATGGTTTGTTTATTGGTGTGTTTCTTGAGACAAAGTCTTGCTGTGCAGCTCTGATGCAGATAGAAGTCACTGTGTAGATCAGGTTGACTTTAAACTTGTGCTAATCTTTCAGGCCTACCTCCTGAGTGCTGGGATTACAGCTCTGCAGCACCACATGCCATTGACACATCTGACTAGTGTTTGTGTGTAAACCTTGTTGTCGTTTGTGTGTAACACTGGAATCTCTAAAGCTCTGACTAAAACAAACAAACAAAACTGAAATACCAAACAATTAGGAGATGTAAATTCCATTTTGTATTGCTTGAATTTCACACAGTGTAATACCTAAAACTGAAATTTTATCTTATAGTATTTATGCATTTTAGATAAACATTAAATGTCTTTTTTTTTTTTTTTTTTTGACATTGGTATAAAGTTGACTTCTTGGAAAGACCTTAAGTGATAGAACATCTTTTAAGAGGTAACCAAGTGAATGATTGCTTTTATTAAATAGAAATGCAATTTGAAAGGTAGAAAGTGGAAAGCTGCAACACGACATCTCCCTTTAGTATGACCACTTATCAGGAGGTACTGTGACTATTGCTCCTTGTGTTGGAAATTCACTCTGTAATCCATGTTTTCTGCCTTATGTTTTTGTATATTACTACAGCTAAAGAAGTAAACAGGTCATGGCACGTTTAACAAAAAGACGACAGGCGGATACAAAAGCTATCCAGCATCTTTGGGCAGCCATTGAAATTATAAGGAATCAGAAGCAAATTGCCAACATTGACCGTATTACAAAGTAAGTAAATTTAAACAAGCAAACAAACAAAAAAAGTAACTGTAAAAGTTCCCAAATGCCTTATCTTTTATGCTGTTTATACATTATAAAGAACTAA